>NC_090928.1:1258351663-1258662288 GCF_040938575.1 Ambystoma mexicanum
CCGCTAATGCCGATGGCTTGGATGGCGGTGGAGCTATCTGCGCCCCGCGCAATGCCGGTAAGGGCCATTTTTCGCCCTTTAACGGCAGGGCGGTAAGGTCGTTACCGGCATGGCGCAAAGCTCGTGCCCGCGTACTCGTAATCGCCCTCTAATAGTGGCCTTGTAGCAACACAGACACAGTATTTGTTCCATGCCGCTAAGAGCCGTAACTTACCTCCAAACTCGTAATGAGGCCCTTGATCTTGTTTTCTCCACTGTTACGATGATACTCTTCTGGTTTAGATTCTCTGAACTGCTGCGAATCCGGCAAGTAATACGGACTGCTCTGCTACCATGTTTTGTTTTGACGCCTTGGAATTGCGGATTGACTAGCTCCTGACCTCGGTCTCTGCCAACGGATTGCTTTTGGATTCCGCTGTTCTGAACTACGCTCATTATATTCAGACTCTCACCTGAGCTGCCACCTGCGTCCATGTCCAGTATATTCCAGGCACAGGTGTTCCAACTGCTGGCCATTCACTGTTCCCACATACGCACCATCCCAGTGGGGAGAAGTCGGGTATCCTATCTATCCTCTCCACTTACGGGTCTTCCCCAGCATACCACTTGGTAGGTGCCACTGTCATTGTTTGGGATTGCATTTTCTGCACAGACTATACCATGCTTGTCTCACTTGACCCTTGTTTCCATTGCAGCTACCTGGGGATCCGGTGCCTTGTTCCAGCCACCCGTGGCCTCAATAACTGGTCAGTGACTTACTTAAATCTCTCTACCCGGTGCTTGGGGACAGAGGTATACAAGTCTCTGCAAGAACCAGGTATGACACCATGTTATGGAGTCTCTGAGATCTCGGAGGACATCCGCCATGGAGAGATTTCTTTCTGGCGCCAATGTCTCTTGCTGCAATTCCCTCCCTCGTGATCTCCTGAGATTTCGAAAATTGCCAAAATCTTGGTGTTGAAATAGTCTTTTAATGTTTTTAATTGGTTTTAGGACCTAGGTATTTTTATGTTATTATTGTGATGAAATATTCTTTTGTTTGCTTATTTTATTTTTGTGTCGCTTTCTTAATTGTTAATCCTGTATACCTGATGCCCCTTAATGTCATGGTTTAGTGGTAAAAAGGCGGTGGGGTGGGGCTTGGGTAGGGATAGTAGTGAAGGGGAAGGGAGGGCATGGGAGGACCACCTTGCCACAAAATCTAAAAACCGAAAAATGTGAAGTACATTTTCGCAGTAATCACTTCGTAATCAAGTGGTTTCCATTGGAGAAATGACCTGAAACCGAGAGCTGTCCATGTGAACCCTTGTGTGGGGTGGTCATGGGAATAATGTCCCACATTGTACATTTGAACTCACCGCACAATTAGCCCCTGATAGAGTACGTCTTGTATGGGCTTCAATTCCGAGAGTTGCCAGTCTCCCTAAATGGAGGGAGGTGGGCCCCCAAGTGAATGGCTTCCTCGCTGTGCCTAGGAAATCAAGTTACACCTTACTGATGACTCTCAACAAGGCCAGAACATGCCTGGGTGGCTTGTATTCCTGTGCAGAGGGGACCTGGTCCAGCAGTTAGGGCTGGACTACTCCTACTGGTGGCAAGAACACGACTGATTGGCCACTTCCTGCAGTGGCATTGGTAGGTTGAAAACGATTGAACGGAAGCTGCCCAGAGCAATGCCAGTGGTTATGATTAATGCGTCGGTTTCCATTCCTCAATATTTGCTGTCTGTTGGGAGGTATGTGACACCACAGGGGGTTTGAAAGCAAGCTTAAGTGAACTGCCCGCGGTCTATTAAGTGCTGCACAGTTGGGTAATATGAGCCTAGAGCTGCTCAAGGGTTGCTGTTCCTTCCTAAGGAGAGTCCTCTTAGGTGCCACACAAGAGGTGTAATTGTTGTATGAATGCAGGGAATGCGGAAACACCGGCCTCCTTCTGGCCCCAGCGGGCATTTTCCAAGCTATGAAGCACGCTGATAACTACAAAACATTGTATGCATTCACTGCGCATCACTGCATTCAAATTAACCTCTCAAGAGGCAATGACCCTTGAAGGCTGTCATTTTGGATGGCTTAGAAGGAGCTGGAGAGGAGGGTGCATTGGTAATCTACCTGCTTTGGAAGTCAATATCCAGAAATGGCACTAAACGCTATGGAAAAAACCTCACATCCAAGGATTAGATGAAGCAGGCAGTAAGCTAGCTCAGTCAGTTAAGTGCTTGCTTCAGTCTCATGTCGGAATCCCAGCAGGACCATCCAAACACAATATCATCGTGTGAATGTTTGTTTCAAAGCGGGGTGTCGGGTCTGGTGAACACATTACATTTCAAGGGCTACCTGCTGTTTGCTGGGCGTGTTCGGGGGGCACGGGGGGGGGCGCCTGCTGTCCTATGGCAGCTTCAAAGGCGATTGAACATTAAACATTTAAAACAAAACATTATAATGAATCCTTAAAGTGAACATAACATGACCTAATCGGCTAGTAAGAAAGGAAACTGACATCACATTCTCCGCCCCTCCCCCCCCCCCCCCCCGTCTCTGAAAGTAGCGAATGAGTCCATACAGTTGCTCTCCGGTAGATTTCAGTTAACTTGCCTTAAGCTTTGGGAAAGAACACATTGATCCCAACAGGACAAGACATTGCACAAAAGCTTAAAACATTGCATGGCGCAGCATAACAGTGCAACACGCCAAATCCAACAAAGTGCAGCGCTTCAAAACAGGGCGGTGCAGGCTCAGAGCAGAAAAGGCGATCACTAAGCATTCCAAACAAATAATGAACAATCCAGCAGAAACAGCACCACAAAGGTAGCATTCCCCCAGAAAGATATTAAAGAAGTTGAAGTGTTTGCGCACACACACACACCCACACATGCACCCTCTGCACCAGACTCACAGTTTCTGGATTTGAAGTTTGAGGGTTAACTGCTTTTAAGATGTAAATGGAGGTTCTTATGTAGGTCCAAGGCTCTCATTATTCAAAGGCAAAGGGCTTCAGCACTAACACCCTTCCTTCACTCTGTCTTGGGCAACCTGCGGTTTCCTTTCACTAAGAGATCCCATTGCTCCTTTAAGAGGTGTTATCCCTCTTGGCCAAAGGAAGGAACATTTGGGTCCGTTCTGGTGAGCCCGAGAGGGCTCTTTCTTTGAATGCAGAGACATGCTTTTCAAATGTTGCATCTTTCTTTCTTGCACATCTGATCTGCAGTACCAGTGATGTCACTCATGATGCCAGAAATGATGTCATTTGTGATATCATCAGTGATGTCATTTGTGATGTCACCCGGCTGCTTGCAGATTGTGCAGTGCGAGTCTTATAGGTAAGGTAGTGTAGCTTCCAGCACTTGCCAAATTTCAGGAGTTTTGTTGCATTAAATCGGCAGCTTAACGTCACTTCAACTAAATCATTTTCACTGAATTTCAAGCCTTTGGTTGCATCAATCAGATTGTTTCACCCTGACGGTGCTTCAACTAAAGTTATTTCACTGAATTCCAAGAGTTTTGTTACGCTAAATCTCCCACCACCTGCAGTTCTGATGCCATATCATTTCTTGTCAATATCTGTTCTTAAGCTACGCAACATCAGGTTTATCAATGATTTACATTTTTTGTGTGTGTTCCCTAGATAAGAAGGGACTTGTAATGGAGTACTGTGACGAGGAAGAGCGAGGTGGATTTACCGGGGAACTGTGATGAGGAAGAGTGAGCTGCAGTAGTTGGGGACAGTGATGAGGAAGAGTGAGGTGGTGGTAGTGAGGGCCTGTGACGAGGGAGAGTGAGGTGCAGTAGTTGGGGACTGTGATGAGGAAGAATGAGGTGGTGGTAGTGATGGCCTGTGACGAGGAAGAGTGAGGTGCAGTAGTTGGGGACTGTGATGAGGAAGAATGAGGTGGTGGTAGTGAGGGCCTATGACGAGGAAGAGTGAGATCATGGTAGTGTGGGACTGAGACCAGGGTCAGAGCAGGACAAGAAATAGGACCAGGCCCGCAAAAAAGTGTCACTCACCCCAATAAAAGTGGTCCTCAAACTCTCATCATTGAATCGTGTCAATTCACGACTTTAGAGAGAATGCTGCCTATGGAGGGTTAATGGTGTTTGTTTCATGTAATGTTTTATGTAAACCCTTGAGAAAACCAGTAATATAATTCCCTTTTCTCTTTTATAAAAAGACAACAACATCATCTTATACCTAAACCCTATACTTATTTTGCAGAACCAGACTCAAGGCATGTCTACTAATTTCCCCCAGAAATGAATATAGATTTGCAATACACCCAAATGATGACACCAGAAAGTACTGTGACAGGTGTATTTATGCTCAGGTGACTGTACAACTGCTGTTTGAGGGGCTGCCTGCGCCCATCAGCCAGCCAGTCACTGTTTCTTCCTGCTCACCCCAGCCTCCATACTATAGGTCCGGATGCCCCTTGCAAGGCTCGATAAAGCTAGCTCAAAGAGATACCAGAAGGATGTGTTGTGGGCAGGAGGTGGGTGGGTAAATAACCAAACAACAACACCTTCACAGTCTCAGATTTGCAGTGAACAGGAGACGCCTATTTCTGCACGTGGTTTCTCCTGCCTCCTGCTCTGGGGATGCACATTTCTGCAACGAAACCTCCTGCATGCTGTGTCGATGCACATTAATGCAAACACGTTTGTCCGCCCTCCTGCACTGGACATGCACATACCCATGTCACCATGTGTCAGACTGTCAACACACCGATACACACACACTTACGGCCCTGTATGTGAATGCACATTCCATAACACACAGTCTACGCAGGACCAGGCACTTTGCTAAAATCTTTTATAGTGCCCAAATTCCCACCTCAAAACACTGAGTTTCTCCCAAAATGACACACGGATGGATACAGACCTCACGACACATCCTGCAAGCATCAGGATATGTATATAGGGGCATACGCCCAAAAATAAATGAAAAAGGGAGATGGTTCACACAACCCTCCCTTGCCCCATAGTCAGTTAATACGGGAGAACAGAAACATACGTAGCCATTCTCTGCAAAATGGGACACAGCGTACAGTACACATCGCCCGTGAGTAAAATCAGTCTGAGGAAAAACAGCGAGAGTAAATTCAGTATTGCCCTGCAGCCCCTCCAAACCATCAAATGGAACACGCGATATGCAGGAGGGTGCACATTACTCCCAATCAGACATTAGTGCATATCTGACAATATGGGCAACCACCCACCCCCAGCTGAAGCATGACGGACTGTCCATGGTAAACACTCCCTCCCCCACATCAAGACTGAACAGAGCCGGCCCTAGGATTTGTGTGGCCCTGGGCGGCAAAAGGTGTGTGGGCCCACTTATTTGCATTGTAGAAATTGATATCACATAATTAATCATTAATATCCATGGGATCAAATAAACTGACCTTTAGTATTTGAATTTTAACTGTTTATATTACATATGTGGCAATATCAGGAGTGAGGCTTATTTTGGAGTAGAAGACAGAGTAAGTTGAATCATTTGTAGAGATGGGTACCTCAAAAGAAAGTACTGTGACGAGAAAGAGCAGGGAAAGCAACAATGAAGATCACTGTTAAGTAATCAAAGCATACTGTGAAGAGTCAGGAATGAAACTCGGACACCAGTTAGCCAAGTTTTTGGTTAAATACTTTTATTGAAAACAGAAGGGTTGGGAAAAGGCCTCTTTACCCTGCTCTAAGAGGAATTTTCCAACCAAAAACTAAGCATCTGTCTGTGTCAAGATGTCAAAATCAAAACTGTCCTTGTGTCCAAAAGTTCTATTCTGACCCTCACACTATAAAGTGAACAATCAGGTGCAAAGGGAAATGTCTTTAACCATAGGTGATTGATTGCAAAAGAGTTTGTAAAGAAAAAACAAACAGCTCTAACACATGAGTTCTGCAAGGTGGCTCCCTTAATCCTGGATTCCTCTTGAATACACATGATTCTTTGCCTAAAAGTTCTTTGTGTCTTTCTTGGCCCACAACAGTACTGTTATTTACAAAGCTGCTTAGCCTTTTAGGTTCAGTACTTTCCAAAAAGTTCCATTTGTCTGGTAAACACAGTTCTATATTTCTTCTTCTGATTTCTTGTAGACTTGCAACTTCCTGGTATACTCACTTCTGTTTGCCTGGTATACTCTCCTGCCAGGACTGCTGGTATTCACACTTATTGTATTGTATTGTATTTTATTGTACATTGTCACTTATATAGCACCTTTGACCATTATTATAGTCTCAGTGTGCTGTTAGTGGGAACGCCCTCAGAGAACCGAAGTCCAGAGTGTTGGTGTCAGTATCACAGGGTTTTCCCAAAAAGGTTTTCCAAGGTCTCCTGGTTAAGCAATTGACAATGAGGGTCAATGCATATAGGAACTTGTGGCTATTCAGTTTTCCTACCCCTCATTGTATTCCAACATGGCCGCCCTGTAAATTCCCTGTAAATCAATGTGCAGACTAGTGGCTGCACTCTCTGGGTATTTAAACCCCTCCCCTTTCTCGTTCCGTGCTTCGCGTTGTAAAGTTCAGGCATCGCTTACCGAGGTACCGAGCTCCAGTCATAAAATTCCTCTGAATCATTTTTCTGCTCTTTTAGTTCGTAGTAGTGCTCTCAGTCCGGTGTTCCCCTTCCTAGTTCCCTACGTAGTTTTTTCCCTTCCTTGCCCTTTCAGTTCTCTCCCATTCCATTGTCCGTTAGTCTCCTCAGAAGAAATTTCGAACGGACGTTCCCTGTGTTCTGTCACCGCAAGTATTTCCTTTTCACTTCGCGGGTGCTGTTCTTCAGCTCCGTTTGTTTACCTGTACACAAAAGTGACGTTCAGTTCCGTGTGTGTGAGTGTTTGAAGGTGAGAACGGTTATCGCTAGAACGGCGCTCATCTATATGCGCATGGTGATTTCCTGTGAGGAGATTGTTGAAGTTTCTTTGGTGAATTGGGTTTAAAGGAGCAAGTGTAATTTTATTCATGTGTTACGCTCCTCATATGTAGCGCTAGTTTCCATGTAGATGCTACTGAGGCAAGGTTGTGATTAGTGTTCCCATTAGGCACGCACTTTGTGAAGTGGAGTTGCTAATTTACATGAGCCACTTCCACTCACATCTAGCGCACATGTTGTATAGTGAATACAAACTTAAGGCGAGTTTTTTGCCATGCATTTATTAGAGTTAATTTAGGAAGCCCTGTTACATCCACATTACATTGTTTCTATGTTTCATTACAAGACAATTTTTTCACTTTAGTAGCACACGCTTCCACCAGTGCTTACCCGTATTCTTTTGTAACCCTAGCAGTGCTCTAGAGGAACTAATAGGCACAGCTTTTCTGAATTATTCCCCTTTATATTAAGCTCTAGGAGTTTCTTTAGCATTTGTAGCACTGCAGAATTAGAACCGCCGGAGTTCCCTCAGTCCCTTTGCGTAGGTGGGCTCCCACTCCATCACCATCTACTGTCTACAGAACAAGCGCCCCTGCATAGACGCAGGATGGAGAGCTAACCAAATTCCTATTTAAGGTATAGTGAGTAAAGTCATTTGTGGAGATAAAAAGGAGAGAGTCTATTATTCCCAGGGTAATAGGGAGATTATTCTAACTAGTTTACCCCCCCTGTGTTGCTTCTTAGATTCCTTGTTCCGAAGAGAGTTTTAGCTACGCAGGAGAGAAGTTGAGCACAACGCACCCTAAGAATAGAGTCTCCGTTTCGAGTGGTGTCCCCGCAGAGTCAAAGGTAAGCGTTACAGTTGGTGGTCAAGGAGTACTGTTATAATGTGTGTGTTCACTTGGCCAAATAAGGCTTATCAGGGCTGGCCAGGCTCTGGGAAAGAGCAACCCATTAGGTCAGGCATGTGTATGGGTGCTGAGAGTTAGGAGATGGTGTGAGTACTAGAGACTCGCTATGTGTTCTGAGTGCCCAAATTTGTCATAGGTCTGCGCTGCATTCTGATGTCAGAGGTGTTGAGGCGTTGTCGGGTATAAATATGCTGAGCATGATGTGAACAGCACAACCGAATTTTGTCATAGTCCTTACTGTATTCTGATGTGTTCGGGTATCCAAGCCTGCGGCCAGTGCATTATACGTACCTAGCAGAAATTCGGGGGTGATTTGTTGTTTGTGCACCCCCGCTCAGGAAATGACCTCTTCTGTCGATTCTTGAGGCTGCTATAAAACCGTTAGCGACAGACTATGCACCAACTATTTGTAACAAGAAGCGCGTGGGTCATGTCCACTTCCTCCCATGACAATTCTCCACAGTGTATCCCAATCTGTCCCATTGTGATGGAGGTGATTCTGTCACATTACTGTGACTCTACCACTGTGAGTGGGATTTGCTAATGTTAGCATGCTAAATATCTATAGAGATATACAAGTCTCTCAATTTGAGACCAGACAAGCCAGTGCACCCCCACACTCCTCTTCTCCTGTTTTCCCGTACATGCCAGGTTTATTGACTCAGTAATCCTGTGACATTTCATATTTGAGAGACTGTGATTCAGCTAGTGGTTCTTGTGGGAAATCAGGGTCGTGATTGGTATATGATAGGGTGTGTGGTTCGGGCCGCGCAGGTGCTGAGAAGTCGAGCAAGGGTTTCAGCATAATGCAGCAAATAGCCAGGTTATGAGGACTTTTATTAAGGAAACTGCAGTGTTTTATGTGCTTGGCAATGACGGCTTGCAGTCCAAGCCTCGTTCTGTTGCCAGTGCTACTTATACTCTAGTAATGCCCAGCTTCCTCGCGTCCTTGTCCCTCCTTGTTGCGCTCTGGAATCCTTGTGGCTTGCCTTGAGCTCCTGACTTGTGCTCCTTGCCTTGTGCCACTTGCTTTGCCCTTGTTCCCTTCCCTTCCCTTCCTTGAGGTTCTGCCCTGTTGTCCCCTGCCTTAGGATCTGCCTTGCTGCCCCCTGCCTCCTTTGGTTTTACCCTGTCTTCTTGGCTTCTCTTTCTTTCCTCTTTATTCTCCTGCCTTCTGCCTTACTCGTTCCTTGCCTCCTCATTATCCTGATTCCTGGAACCCTGCTGGTCTCATCTTCTTGTGGACGGAGACACCATCCGGACCTCACCATTCTCCTGAAGTCCCTGCTTACCGTCTATGTTCCGCCCTGAGGTTTTGAACATAAAGACACAGCCTGGCCTTCCCAGTCAGTGCTTCCACTGTTTCTGCGCCAGGTAAATCCTGGGAAGAGACATCCCGTGGCATGGGGGGTTGATTCAGGACTCCCCAGTCACACCCTGGTGGGTCCTGGGTTGGTTTTTCGGGTTACACTAACTTCACTACACAGGACAGTCTGGCATCAACAGCACAACTTTCAGGAAAACCATGTATGCAGCGCAAGCGAGACACATTGCTTGACACCCTCTGAGAGGATCTGTCCAGGTGGCCCATGGATGGTGGCCACAGTCAGGGAGAGGCCAGGAGAGATAGCGAGCCAGCAGACTAGGCATTCAAAGAAGGAGTAGGCCTGGATAGGAATGACAGAAGCAAGGACCCACTCTGGAAAGATCAGGGCCACTCCACCTCTGGGTCGGTTGGTTCTGGGCTCAGAGAGGATGTTGCAGCCCGCAGGGAAGAGAGTGTCAAAACTTGTGACAGAGCTGACCATGACCCATATCTCGGTGAGAGCGAGGACATCCAGGTCAATGTCTTCCAGGAGGTGGCAGATGTCAGAGGAGTGTTTGACAGCATAGTGAGAGTTGAGAGTCGCTACGTGGAGCAGTTTGCCACATCTGAAAGACTTTCGGGGAGGGGTGGAGGAGTGAAGTACACCCAGTGGAGGCAGTAGAAGGGCCTGAGAGTGGGCAGAGGCAGTAGACAGAGGTGGCATAGGGGCCAGAGGGGTGTTCAAAGGAGTGGAAGGAGAAGGGAGGAAGTTGATAAGATGCGGGAGATGCCTATCAAGAAGGAGGAGATTGGGATGAGAGCCCTGGACCATGACGGTACTATTTAGATAGACATTGATGAAGTTCTTGGAGTATTGGAAGGAGGCCAAGAGGACCTCCCATCGGGTGCCAACATTAATGGGAGAGGAGGAGAAAGGAGAGAGAACAAAGACCATATGAGGGGTCCATAGATTTGGTGAAGGAACAACAAAGAGGATGTTGGTGAGAGTCTGTCTGGAGGTATCAGCGATAGAGAGGCCTGGGTTGGTGACCAGGATATCCCTCTTGAACTTTTTCCTTCTAGACTTAGTGAGAGGAATAGGATAGGAGATAGAGTAGCAGTTTGAGAAGATGGGAGAGATTGAGAGATTGAGAGCATGATAGAGGGTGCGAGGAGGCAAGAGGGAAGTGTGGGGAGGAAAAGAAGCACAGCCCAGAGCCGCGCACCACAGGAAGTACCAGAGGGGGAGGGTTGATATGATAGGTTATTTATAATGCGCTTAATACCCAGAGGTTTCTAAGCGCGGACCCGGGGATCGAACCTGCGTTGCTCAGTGTCGTCTTGCTTGCTTCCAAGACAAGCATGCTGCCCCTGAGCTAACCTCAAACAGAAGGAGGCACACAGGCAGGAAGAGTGTGGACGGAAGATAGGCCGGGGGGGCCAATGCACTGTGAGAACACCTAGATTCGACTTTCCTAAAAAGTGGGGAAAAGGCCTAGTCTTTAACACAACAGCAGTGCTAAGACACCTAGATTAGACTATCCTAATAAGAGGGAAAAGGGCCTAGTTTTTAACACAACAGCAATGCAAAAACACCTAGTATCGACTTTCCTAAAAGAGGGAAAAGGACCTAGTTTTTAACACAACAGTAATGCAAAAAGAAAATGTGACTTTCCTACAGAGATGTGAGTGATGGCTAAGCAATACAGTTCACTGAGATGCTTATGGGTGGTGCGATAGGAGAAATAGAGTAATTAGAGGGGTGGGTGATTTAGTGGGGTGCAGTGATTGCTGTCCCCCTGACTGCACCACACTTACTTTCGCAGTCGAAGCAGGTTGACGGCTGCAGGCTTCTTGCTTCCCCGGCTGACACGAGCAGACACTATATGGCGCTGCTTCTGAAGGAGCTGCCCTTTGCCTTGGGGCCCTTAGCCACAGCGGGGCTGCAACGGGCAAATGGCTGCCCTGGATGCTAGAATACATAAGGCCAAGTAGCCAATGGGGGTCACAGGCGGGACTAGGGAGGTAGCAACGCACAGAGAGGAAAGGCCGGGAAAGCAAACAAGGGCTCACAGCACTAACAGAATGAAGGATTCCCCAAGGAAACACAATATAATTGAGCCCAGCAAAGGATGTTATTTTGCGAGATGATGATGGGCTGTATTTCAGAGACTCTTTGGGTATAGGAGTGGCAGAGAAAGATTCCTTTTAGGATGCGTAAGTGGAAGTGTCAGGTGCTGGATACATGGATACAGAGTTGATGTGTTTGGAGAGAGATAGGTCAGCGTCCATGGTGCACCCAAGATTTTTAACAGAGTTGGTGGTGGCAGGTGGGGCTCCCAAGGCAATTGGCCACTTTAAAGGTTGGGTGATCAGAGCAGTTTTGCCACACATTAGGATTTCTGATTTTCCCGGGTTGAGGATTAGGTCGATATCCGAGAGGCAAGAGGAGAGGTTGGGAAGTGGGGAGGCTGGAGTCTTGGGTATTTTCAAAATGATCTGGGTGTCGCCTGGGTAGTTGTAGCAGTTAAGGTTGTGTGAGCGGATGCGAGCTGGCAGTGGGTTTAGGTAGAGTTTGGCGAGGAGGGGTAAAAGGGAGGCTCCTTGTGGCGCCCCTTTTGTGTCAGGCAAGGGATGGAGGAGAATGATTTATAAGCGTTTGGAAATAAAAGAGATGATCCAATTAAGGGCAATGTCTTTGGTGCCTAGAGTGAAGATCCTGTTCCTTAGTATTGTGAGAAACATGAGGGTATTCTCCCAGGTAGACCTCGAGAATTCGTTATTCATGTGGCCAAGGAAGAGCTGGTGCTCTCAGATCGCAACCCTGAGGGTGGATGGAAGAGGGGAGGATCACCTGAGTAGGGGAGACCGGGGTTGTGCTCAGGAAAATGCCCCAGGTGAGATGCAGTATTATACCGAGGAAGAAGGTGAGGAGGACAGAGTCCCTAAGCTTTTGTAGGCTGTACCACATCTGCCTCCCTTCCTCCCATGGAATCTCCCTTAACCAAATCCAACGACCCATACATCTATAACAAATCCCCTACGATCTCAAACCCTGTTACATTCAGAAACCATCTCTCCCAGAATCCCTGTTTTCCTGATCCCTACCCAAATATTGCTAATTATTCTTATCCACGAACCTTTGATTACTCTTTCCCGAACACCGAGTCTACTTTCACAAACCACTACAGTTCCCACAATCCCCCATGTTCCTTTCTCGACAATAATCCCGGTCAGTCCCGTGCATTTCACAAACCCTACCAAACTCATCCTTATAAATTTACCAACCCTCCCAGTACGAGAGTATTAATTCCATATAGCACCTTTTCCTCATCCTACCACGTAGGACAATCAGACACACTTACCCCTCCCGTTTCCGACACGAACACTGACTTACCCCATGAAAGACAACAGACTAATACAACTGTTTACCTGACATTTCCCAACCCAAGGGTCAGGCAGAGTCAGGCAATTGACCAGAATTACACACACCTGACGACCCTTTCCTTTCCCCACAGGTATAAAAGGTGAAGCACATGAGCACAGGATGAAAGTCAGACCACACAACGATAGAGCTATCCAAGCATGGCAGTTCAAGAGGAGGAGAAAGACAGCAAGTATCGAAGGGACGACAAGGAGAGAAACAACATTGACCTTTCCGACCCGACCCAGACCAGCAAAGCCTCCGCAGAAGGAAACATAAGACTCAGTGGTACACGGAGCGTGCCTATGCGTGCCTATGCTGATAAGCAGGACAGAGCGAGACGCTGCTACCGTGGTACCGGCTTTGACTCCAGATAGAGTGAAAAGCCAAGCGGTTCATCACATCTGGTAAGTTGAAGGGGAACCAATAAAGAAACCAAACTGTATTGAATGAAAGTCGCAAAGTGGCACGTTCAGGAAAAGTTCAAAGAACTGTAAATTGTTAAGGGAAGACCAGCTGCAGAGAGATTCGGCACCACATGGGTGCTCACTCGAGAGATTCTGGTTGATCCTGTGTTTGAAAGAAACGACTGATACCAGAAGGCTCTAGGGGAGCTGTAAAGATAGGCCAAAGTGGTCATACAGGGGTCTTGCAAAATCCCTGTACAGTCGAAAGTCTTTGACCGACAATTGAGAATGTAAGGGAAGTGAATCCTGCATCGGAAGAAAGTAAAGGGAATTGTGAAATGAAAACAGTGAACCCTGGAGGGATGCCAATCAAGAGGAATTGTGAAGTGGCAAGAGTGAACCCGACAAAGGGATGCCAAATAAAGAGGGGTGAAGTCTAAAGTCCCAAGAAACAGTGTGTTGACAAAAGTGAACCCGGCACAGGGATATCCACAGATAACTGTTTTAAAAGACATTAAGATTTGGGAATGTCAAGGAGAAAATATCTTTGCAAAAGCCATAGTGAACCCGACGGAGGAAGGTTGAGATTCTTCAGGGGTCAGTGCCCGGAGGAGGGGGACCCAGGGGTGAACTCATCACCCAACGTACGTGTGGAATAGAACTGTGAAAGCAAAAGAGGAAAGCCTGCAAATGAGAGCCAGAGTGAACCTGAAGGAGGCACGCCAATATTTGAGAAGGGTCTGAGCCCGTCAGAGGGGGACCCAGGCCCAGAGGTGGAAAACCATCACCCCATCGACATATGAAGACAAGAATAAGAAATCTTTAGAAATAAGCCAGAGTGAACCCGACAGGATGGAGGCTGATATTCGAGAGGGGTCTGCACCTGGAAAAAACAGGGACCCAGGGGTGAAGAATCATCACCTCGAGTACAATCCAAAATAACTTTTTGTTTGTTATTTGAACCTATCAGATCCTTGGAAGCTGGTATTGATGAGAATTTCTGAGGGGCCTGCGTCAGAAGAGGGGGACCCAGGGGTGAAACCATCACCAAAAGTATAATTGGAACAGAACTTCTTTTTTTTTTTTTTTTTTTTTTGGGGGCACGAGACTTTTTGTAGAAAAGAAACTTAACTACCGAAGGTCCTGATGCGTGGAACGGAACTGCTGTCTCCTGCTGGGAAAACTCGAGAGTGTGCAGTGCTCAGGAGGTCTGCCTTGTCCCGGGCTCAAAACGTGGGGAAGGGAGACACATCCTGACTTATCATTTGTGAACACTTCATTCTTTCTTGTGGACCCGATCCCGCACTCTTTTGTATTTTAGCATAATGATTGTCAATAGTTTTTTCTTAGTATAGGCCCATTTATTTGAAACAACGCTACTAGGACTGCCTTATTTTTATTTGATGGTCGTACGTTGCTCCCAACTTAGATTTAGGTCTAGATTAGGCCTTTTTCCAACCTACCTATACAGTTTAAGAAACACCCTTGAACTGTGATTCTTGATACCATGTCATCCTTGTGGTATTGTGTGGTTGACGGTATCAAAGGCCACGCAGAGATCCAGGAGGATGAGTGCGGCACACCCTTCTGAATCTGCAGTTCCTTTTCGGTCATCCCAGATAGAGACCAGAAAGGATTCCATTCCGCAGAGGAGTCGGAACCTCGATTAGGCTGTGTCGAGGAGTCTATTGGCTACTGTGAAGAGGCCAAGGTGCTTATATGCCGCACAGTCAATTAGTTCTGCAATAAAGTGGGTGTTGGAGACAGAGCAGTAGCTTTATGGGGGGAGTGGATCAAGGCACATTCTTTTGAGTAGCGGTTTGACTGAAAGGTTTTGAAAGCTTCTGGGAATGTACCGGATGTGAGGGATTTATTTATGATGGAGAGGGCTACGCTGCCAGCACAGGTGGAGGTAAGGATCTTTTTTAGAACGGCAGGGATCTCCAGGCGAGCCCGAGGGCCAGCCTGGGAAAGAGGTGTGAATGAAGAGAAAGTTGGTCAGCAGGGCGAGGAAAAGTTTGGGTTTGAGAGAGGGCTGCATGTAGGTGGCGGGATCTGAGTTATTTTGTGGTAATAGTACCATGTCTTTCAAGCTCAACGTTATGAAAGTGGTTTGAAAGTTCATCGCAGAGAGCTTGTGAGTTAGGGGAGGGGGCTTAGGCAACTAGGGGAGTTGAGTCCCCCTAGGATTTTTGTGGAGTTCCTAGCATGGAATTTTGGAATTGGAGATTCTGTTTCAATAGTTTTTTTCTTTTGCTTTCTTGATTTCTTACAAATATGTCTGTCCTGTTCAGTCTTGTGAGAGCCATTTTGTTTTGTGGGTTAGGGTTGGTCCTCCAGGTTCGCTCTAGGCGATGCTTGGCGGTTGTGAGAACTTTAAGGAAAGGGGTGTACCACTTTTGGTGTGGGGTTGATCATCGGGAGGGGCGATGGCGACGGGTTGGTGTGAGGGGGTCCTGGCTTTGGAGAGCCATTGGTCAAAGAGGTCGATGGAGGGGTGTCCTTGTGAGAGTGATCAAGTAATGTGCGATGTAGGGAATTGGCCAGGTCTGGGTTGATGATGATTTTATTTCAGAGAGGGAGGGTGGCCGGGGTGGTTGAAGGGATGGTTGCTGGAAGTGGTGGGGAGGGTGAGAGCTATTGTAGTGAGAAAGGTGAAGTGTGGTGATCAGTCCAGATGAGGGGGCGAGGCGGGAGTGAGGAGACTTGACCTGATGTGCAGAATAGTGCATCTAGGGTATGTCCTGCAATGTTGGTTGGGTGGGAAATTAGTTGTGTTAGGCCGAGAGCTTCCAGATTATCGGTGATGGAGCAGGTCATGGGCTTGTCAGGGACACCAAACCAGATATTGAAGTCTCCTAACAAAGTGAGTGTGAGGTGCTGGATCAGGATGATTAAGAGAGAGTCGCAGAGAGAGTCGGAAACATTTTGGTCATAGCCGGGTGCCATATAGGGTACCATATAGAGGAAAAGGAAGCTGTGGGTGACGGAAGGGCTGAGGTGGAACTCAGTGAGAACAGATTCGCATTTAGTGTTGCAAGGTAGATTCTTGGTGGATGTTACACGAAGGTGTTGTTTGTGGAGAATGGCTTGACCCCCCGCTCTGCTGGGCCTGCTATGTACGAGTAGGGAGTAGCCGAGAGGGAAGTCCCCATGTGCAATGGGGTTGAAGCCAATCTGTGAACCAGGTTTTAGTGATGAATTAGGAAGTCTGGGTTTTCAGTGGCTATGAGTTGTGTTTGTTTTTGATGACCTGTCTGGCGTTGATGAGTATGCAGGAATGTGTGAGAGAATTGTGCTGTATGGTCCGCATCGGGAGTGGTAGTGGGTTGGGTGTGGTGAGGAGGCTAGCAGGCATGTCTGAGTGCATGGTGGACAGTTCAGAAGGTTTGGAGGGATATTGATCTGGGAAGGGCGCTTGAGGGTCACAGGAGTTTGTGAGAGGGGTGGTGGGGGTTTGCTAATGGGGGCTGTGTTGACAAGAGCAGCTCGCGCTGGACTGAGAGGGGAAGTGAGAGTTAGGTGTCCTAGGGGGTGTGGTGGAGATCAGTGAGGTGGTAGCTGTGGGGCATCGCAGCATTGCCACGGGCGGGGGTGAGGGTGGGTTCATCAGGGGTGGGTGGTTTATAGTGCGAGATGTACGCTGGGATGTCAAGATTTGAAAAATCCCTCCCTTTTTTTTGCTATGTAACAACCAGCTGAGATGGGGCTCTATTCTAGGGGCCATGCTGGGAGAAATAATGTCCTTTAGAGAAGGGGCCTATGGATGACATCCTGCGGTGGCGGCTCGAGCCTTGTCTAACCTCCATACTTGCCAATGCTTATGCAGGATTCTTTTGACAGACAGTCATATTTATTACAAAACCACATCACAAATCCTGTAAGCTATAGGGGGCACATAGTCTCAGGGATTGGGTGGCGTCGACTAAGCTATAGGTGATACAATGATGAGCCACTCCAGGATTGGTGGACATCTGCGTGGTGCCAACGTGGGGTGGATGGGTCAGCTGGGCTCGTCAGGGTGGAGCTGTCAGGCCAGGCGCGGTCTGTGTCGATGATTGATGGCTGCACTAAGTGCTATCTTGGACTATGTCAAGAGAGTTCTCAACCTCTACCTGTTTGGCTCTGAGGACATAGAATATGTAAAGTTTCCGAGCAGACAGGTGATGAACATAGTAGAGGTGGGCTTTACAACAAAAAAAGCATGGACAGCTATAAAAAGCAACAAAAAAGAGCTGGAAAAAATCAGCCTGATGATTCTTGAGAAGAACCCAGGGGAAGTACAAATGGGTCAAAACAGCGAGACGTCTACCACTGAAGGAGAAAGCGCAAAAGCTGTGGGAATCTCAATTCAGGAGCCAGCAGTGCCATCTCGGGGAAACTCGGAAGAAAATAAGGCCAGCACTTTAGCAGCACTCCCAGAGATCCTCTCACAAGTACTACTAAAGCTGGGGTTGACTCAGCAGAGTCTTTAAGCATAATGAAATTACTATTACAAACTGGAACACCCGCGGCCCAAAGACCTTCACTGCGAGTAGCAGAAAGAAAGATCTCTTTTTAAATTCTGACGCTATCCTTCTCCAGGAGACCTAGCACACACACCCAATAGAAATAGAAGGGTTCACAATATTCACAACCCCGGCAAGTCAAAAATCTAAAGGTCGACCGTCGGGGGGACTGTTGCTTGGAAGTAACAACTTATTCAGCAAAAGTGTCACACTTCTGCACAATGGAAAGGAAGGAATCCTGGCATGTGAAGTCGAACTACAGTCTGTCCATGATCTTCCTTCCCTTGTAGTAGTGAATATTTATCGGAACCCAGCACAATGTAGTCTTGATCAATTCCATCGGTTGTTGTCGATGGTGTTGGAGAAAATTGCGCTGTACCATGGTGATGCCAGTGTGATCCTGGGCGGTGATTTGAATATGCAATGCATTATGACTGAAGACAGGAAGAACCTATCAAAATGGGTAAAAACCTCCAAGGCCGGGAAACAGTGGTTAGAGTTTCTAAATTCGTGGGGCCTCTTTATGCTAAATGGCTCTGCTGAAGGTGACTGCCCTTCGAATCCAACTTGGTCAAGTGGTAAAGCCGTCTCCACACTGGACTATGTATTTGTTTCTGAAAAACTACAAATGAAGAAAACATCTATGGAAATAATTTGGGGAGAAGGGAGTGATCATGCTCGCCTAAGAGTCAAAATTACGAGCTCAATGAAAGATAAGTCGGCTAAATATTCACCAGCTCTATTACTGAGGAAAGGCAAAGCAGTCTTGGTTAAATATAAAAGAGAGGGGCGAAATCTGAATGAGATGTTAAATCGTATCTCATTAGAAGAACAAAAAGAGAACTGTAAACCACACTGCTTTCAGCCATTTATTTGGACGGTGCATCGCCCCACAGCAGGAGCCTTGGCTAAGGAAACCCATCACTTACATTCTTTTGATGAGGAGACACGGATCCAAAAAAGGTCCTTAAGGCATGAACTCAGACGGCTGAAGTATTCTTTTACGAATCCATCTGAAATTTACACAGAACAGAAAAAGTTGCTTATGAATTATAAACAATGGTCACGGTCAAGAAAGATCCTCCGTCATCAACAAGATAACTAACAGATGCTGGAGGCTCTTTGTGAAAATAGTACCCGTAATTTCTGGTCAATAATAAATAGTAAAGGAAAGAAATCAGCCATTAATATCACCCAATGTAACCTGGCTCCAGAAAAGAGGTGGATAGATTATCTGACAGCAAACTTTAAAAACACGTCAGCTACCCTGAAAAACCAAGAGGAGGTCGCCAATTGGGAACTTAACTTTGATGCAAAATTAATAGAAGATCTAATTTTGAGCGCCTCATCATCAAAGGCAGCGGGCCCAAACGGGCTAACCTATCAGGTTCTGAAGTCTAATGTTAACCCCTGGGCGACACTTCTTGACACCCTCTATAGGGAAATACTAGAGTCAAAATGCTTCCCTCCTTCTTGGAAACAAGCAGTCATAATACCATTCTACAAAGGAGGGGATAGATCACAGCCCGAAAACTATAGGCCAATTTCCCTCTTGGACATCGAGAGCAAGATATTCATGCGGATACTCTTGATAGAGGTAGAGGACTGGGCCAAAACAAATAACATCATTTCCAAATTTCAAACAGGCTTCAGGCGAGGAATGTCTACAACATTAAATGGCCTCACCCTGAGTCTTTTAGAAGAACGTACAAAGACATTTGGAGAGGGTCCACTTTTTGGTGCCTGGGTAGATCTAGATCTCTCCAAAGCTTTTGACCTAGTAAACTGAGAAATTGTGGGCAAAATTGAGAAGTTGGGGTCTCCCAAATAAGCTCCTGGCAATATTAATTGAGCTTCATAAAAACACCTCGATCATGGTAAGATTAGATGAGGCTGGTCATCTTTCCAATACAATCAGCGTGGAGCAAGGTGTGCAACAGGGTTGTATGGGAGCCCCCTTTGTCTTCAACCTATACTTGTCAGATTTGGGAGACTTTCACTGGCAAGTCCCAAACTTAATTCCATTAAGGTTTTTTGGCTCGCCTATGCAGATGACATCATCTTGATTGATAGGACAGCGATAGGCCTGCAGCATTTACTCAATGGGCTAAGTGAATATACTTAACTAAATGTCACAGGTTTCCCCCCTTCTCACCTGTCTGTGTTCTTTCTTCGATGGAGTCTTCCTGCGTACAGTGCGGGCCTTGTACAACCCTGTGCGAGAGTCCTCGGGGTCCAACGTACGTTCAGTGTCTGAGTCCTGGATCGTTCAGAAAGCCCGGGAAGTCCTGGAAACAGCAAAGCGTACACTTGGCAGCGAGTATTCGGAGGTCTGGGATGAAGTGAAGGCAAGGAAAGGAAAGGAGGTAACAAATGGGGAACCAGGAAACAAGAAGTAACGAGAGCGAACTACCACAGCACACGTCTAGCCACAGTAAGCAGTAGCGTTGAGACGCGCAGAGCCACAGGGGTGGGTCTGCTTTATAGAACGTGATACGTGTGACGCGGAAACTGGTACACAGCGTTCCACGTTCGGTGGCCATGTTGGGACTGCTGAGTGCAAGCCCCTATGGGTCAGGGACCAGGAAGTCCAGAAGGGACGAGTCCGATGGTACATGACAGCATGCCTCCTCCGAAGGCCTGTCCCTCGGGTTTGCCAGGGTGTATAAGGTGGTACCTTTTGAGTAATCTGGGGGCATTGAGGTTTGAGAATGGTTCCCAGGTGCGTTCACTGGGAGGGTACCCTTCCATTCGACCAGATATTGTAGCTGACCACGTCTGTACCTGGAGTCACATATTATGGATACTTCATATTCGAGCTGGTCATTGACAATCACAGGGGTAGACCTTGGAGCAGTCCGGGAGGACTGGACGTATGGTTTCAGTAGAGACGTGTGAAACACTGGGTGGACCCTCTTCCAGGAGTCTGGTAGTTTAAGTCGGAAGGCTACTGAGTTAATAATTTCCTTTATGGAAAAGGGACCATAATACCAGGGGGCCAACTTATTTGGTCGTAAATGCTGAGGCAGTAGTTTCGAGGATAGCCAGACCTTGTCACCTACTGCATAGGAAGGCTCTGGTCTTCTTTTGGAGTCTGCATAGAGCTTGGTAGAAGCTCGGCCTTTTCGAGGCGTTTTTTGGCTTGCTTGTCTACGTTGATGAGGTTTTCAATCCAGGAGTCGAGTGTAGGTACTGGTGTAGGATGTGGGAGAAAGGATGGTAGAACCGAAAGATGGAACCCATGGCTACAGAAAAAGGGACTAGCTTCGACAGCGAGTGATCCAAATTGTTGTAGGTGAATTCAGCCACAGGTATCAAGAGTGACCAATTGTCCTGGACCTTGGTGGTGAAACAACGAAGATACTGCTCCAGGGTTTGGTTCACACGCTCTGTAGCTCCGTTGGTCTGTGAATGATAACCTGAGGAGAGGGCACGTTGGATTCCTAGTATGTGGCGTAAGTGTTTCCAGAATTGAGATATGTATTAAGGTCCTCTGTCTGATATGATCTTGGAAGGGAGTCCATGAAGTCGGAATATGTGTTCCAGGAAAATTCCAGCGAGTAAAATGAGCCATGTGAGTGAATAAATCTATGGTAACCATGATAGTTGTGTATCCCCTGGAAGGTGGCAACTCCACAACAAAGTCCGTAGCAATGAATTCCCAGGGCCTTGTTGGTAGTGTTGGTTGGAGTAGGAGACCCACCGGTCTCTTGTTGTCATGCTTGTTTTGATTGCAGATTGCACAGGCTTGGATGTATCGTTGGACATCAACTTTCATTTGTGGCCACCAAAATTGCCTTTGTATCAAACGGAGAGTGTCGATGATGCCACGATGTCCTGAATGAAGGGTATCGTTGCAGAGGTTCATGATCCTTTGTCACAGTCTTTGTGTGGGGATAACCTGGCCATTATCCTTGAATAAATACCCAGCCTTTGTTTTAAGATTCCACCGGTTCTTTCCAGTAAATTCCTTCCAGATCCCGGAGGACTGGGTTTGTATTCGAATGTCTTCCAGGAGGCTGATTGCTTGGGCTACGAAAATTGTGTGGGGAAACATCTTTGGAAAGGATCGATCTTCAAGAGTTTCGTAGTCGGGACATCGGGATAAGGCATCAGCAATTATGTTGTGAGTTCCAGGGACATGTTGTATTTGGAACTGATACTGTGCGAAGAAGAAGGCCCAGCGGGCTTGATGGCTATTCCTACATTCCAGGGATTGCAGAACTTGAAGATTCCGATGGTCCGTACAGACCTGAACAGGATGTTTTGCCCCCAAGAGTAGATGACGCCATTCGGTAAAGGCTTGACGGATGGCTAACAGTTCCATTTCCAGGACAGAGTAATGAGTCTCGCTAGGACTTAGAGTTCGTGAGAGATAAGCGATGGAGTGTTCTAACTTGTCCTCGAGTTCCTGCTTGAGAACTGCTCCAATGGCGTAGTTGGAGGCATCCGTCTCCACTATGAAAGGTCGATCAATGTCAGGTTGAGCCAAGATGGGGGCTTGTGTAAACTCCGATTTCAATCGTTGGAAGGCTTAATCTTGGGCTGCTGACCAAAGAAAGGGAGTATCCTTCTTCAACAGTGTAATGATCGTTTGAACTATCTCAGAGAAGGAAGGTATGAATTTCCGGTAAATGTTTGCAAGCCCCAGGAAGGATTGAATCTGTTTCACGGTGGTTGGGACAGGCCAGGATAGTATGGCTTTTACCTTTGAGTGATACATCCCGATTCCTTCTGGATTGAGGACAAATCCTAGATAGTGAACAGTAGAGACATGGAAAAGGCATTTCTCGGGTTTAGCCCGGAGTTTATGTTCACGTAACTGCTGTAGGACTGCCTCAACATGCTCTTCATGCTTGAGATGGTCCTTGGAGTATATCAGAATATCATCCAGGTAAACTAAGATGAAGAGGAACAGCATATCGGAGAACACCCGGTCCATGAATCTTTGGAAGACTGCCGGGGCATTGGCGAGTCCGAAGGGCATAACCAGGTATTCAAAATGTCCAAAGGATGTTCTAAAGGCTGTTTTCCATTCGTCACCCTCCTTTATACGGATTAGATGGTAGGCACCCCTGAGATCCAATTTCGTGAAGACTACAGCTCCTCTCACCGCTTCCAGGATATCCGAGATCATTGAGGGTACATTGGTTTAAACCACGATAATCAAGACAAGACCTAATCTCCTTGGTATCTCGCTTGGGAACAAAAAACAACGAAGCTCCCGCAGGAGATTTGGATGGTCGTATGGTGCCATTTTCTAGGTTGGTATCCAAGTATTTTCGGAGGGCCTTTTTCTCTGGCTCGGATAGTATGAACATCCTTCCAAAAGGAATCACGGCTGAAGGTTCAGTATCAATAGCACAGTCTTCAGGTCTGTGAGGGGGTAGAGACTGAACAATAGCAGTTGAGAACACATCAGTGTAATCCTGATAGGCCTGAGGAACCTGGATAATATTTGACACTGTGAATGGGCCTTGCTGTTTTGTCGAAGCACTTTCTGGGGTTGTTGACGAGGAATCCAGGGATAGACAATGAGACATACAATGTTCTGAACCAAGAAACAAGGATCCTGCTGCCCAGTTGATGTATGGGTTGTGCTTCTGCAACCAAGGCATACCCAGTACCATTGAATAATGGGCAGACTTTATGATGTCAAATTTGATAACCTCTCGATGATGGTTTATAGAGAGCTGGATCTCTTTGGTTTGCAAGGTGATGGGTCTTGAAGAGAGGGGTCTTCCATCGATAGCTTCTACAGGCTGCATTATGCCTCGAGTCTCATATGGAATGTGGTGGGTAGTGACCCAATCTTGATCTATAAATATCCCCATGGCCCCACAATCCACCAATGCCAAAATGGGGTCAGTTACTTTCTTGGATGGCGATAGAAAGGCCTGTAAGATCACTAGATTGCTTTGTCCAGGAGAGTTCAAGGATGGAATAGATGTGGAGCAAACATCTCTCTCCCGAAGCTGTGCTCCATCTAGGATCGGGAGCTGGCGTTTCCCGAACGCAGTGGAGGAGCTAAGGGACATTTTCTCACAAGATGTTTATCTGAGGCACAATACATACACAGCCCAGTGTGAATCCGTTGCATTCTTTTTTGCGGGGATATGGGTCCACGGAAGGCCCCCAATTGCATAGGTTCTGATTCTGTAGTGGGGGCAGGAATGGGCTCAGGTTTAGAGGAAGGTTCTATGGAGGCCTTTTGGCAAGGCGCTTTAGTCTTCTTCCTTTCTGCCTTCCTTTCCTGGATATGGAAGTCTATTTGTAAAGAGAGATCCATAAGAGCCTGGAAGGAACCTGGGCGAGCTACCCTAGCTAGCGCATCTTTTATTTTCTCATTCAGTCCGCTGCGAAAAAGGGTAAAGCAGGCCTCCACGACCAATCTGCCTCCTTGGCCAGTTGCTTAAAGCGTGTGACATAGGTCAGCATACCCTGGGAACCTTGTTGGAAATCCAATAGTCGTTCCTGGGCACTGTAGACCTGTTCTGGGAGGTCAAACATGGCCTTTAGAGCCTGTACGAACCCCTCATAGTCATCCAGGAGGGCATCTCCAGAATTAACCAAGGGCGTAGCCCAGTTAGCGCATTCCCGGAAAGATGCAAAATCATAAAGCCCTCCTTTGCCCTGGGGGTTAGAGAAGTAATAGAGCTTAAAGGTAAAGTGGACTAAACATGAATCAAGGAATCCATGAAGGCTTTTGGATGAACCATCATATTTATCTACTACTCCACCCAGCAATACACTTTCCTTGGTCACGGAATCACGTGAGAGGACTAACTGCTTTAATGCGGCATTCTCGGCTTTGAGATTCTGA
The DNA here is from genome assembly GCF_040938575.1 of Ambystoma mexicanum. Taxonomy (NCBI): domain Eukaryota; kingdom Metazoa; phylum Chordata; class Amphibia; order Caudata; family Ambystomatidae; genus Ambystoma; species Ambystoma mexicanum. Next base: position 1,258,375,907 of record NC_090928.1, read on the forward strand.
ACTTCTGTTGTTAACTCCTGCATGCCGCGCATGAGGTCTTAGACTGCCGCCTCCATGTCCGTATCAGTGTCGGTTTGTTGGCGTCTCAATCTGTCACAGGTTTCCCCCCTTCTCACCTATGTGTGTTCTTTCTTCGATGGAGTCTTCCTGCGTACAGTGCGGGACTTGTACAACCCTGTGCGAGAGTCCTCAGGGTTCAGCGTACGTTCAGTGTCCGAGTCTTGGATCGTTCAGAAAGCCCGGGAAGTCCTGGAAACAGCGAAGCGTACACTCGGCAGCGAGTATACGGAGGTCTGGGATGAAGTGAAGGCAAGGAAAGGAAAGGATGTGGAGGTAACAAATGGGGACCAGGAAACAGGAAACCAGAAGTAACGAGAGCGAACTACGACAGCACACGTCTAGCCACAGTAAGCGGTAGCGTTGAGACGCGCAGAGCCGCAGGGGTGTGTCTGCTTTATAGAACGTGATAAATGCGACTCGGAAACTGGTACACAGTGTTCGATGTTCGGTGGCCATGTTGGGAGTACTGCTGAGTGCACGCCTCTATGGGTCAGGGACCAGGAAGTCCAGAAGGGACGAGTCTGATGGTACATGACACTAAATGGACTACAAGTAAATCCAAGAAAGTCAAAAATGTTGGTGTTGAAACATCCAAAATAGCAAATTAACTTTGGCAAATGTTTTTTTGAAGGAGAAGCAATTACAAAGGTAGAAGAATTAGTCTATCTGGGTTATACGATGTTTGCCTATCCCTCAGTGAGTAAAGTGAAACTTGAAATCAGATCCAAAGCTGACAAAACAATACCTCAGATGAAAAAGATCTTCTTTTGAGCTTTAATAAAGTTCAATAACGCCAAAGTCATCCCTGTGATATTGTATGGGTTGGGGGCCCAACCAAAGCTCTGGGACATAGATTGGCAACAGGTGGAGGGTCATATTTGGAAGAGCTCGTTGGGCCTACCCAGTTGTCTTCCCATCCAGGACTTAAGGTTTGAGCTCGGCTTGAAATCATTGCAGCAACAGATAACTTGGAGATTGCTTTCACTTTACAGGTTAATAATAACTCCACAAAAAGACTCTCTTTATGAAGATGTTAATCATCATTTCCAAAAGGATAACTCTAAGATCCTCCATCAGTTGGCTATAAAAGCTAAAAGAAATCTGGAAGGAGCCTAATCAACGGTAACGACCCTGATAGAGAATCCTCTGAAAGCAAAGAAAGATCTGGAAACAATGGACCGGATAAAACAGGACTGGAAGTGAGGCTGGTAAAACCGAAGAATAGCTTCCTAGTAGTGGAAAAAAACTGGGAGAGTTGCCCAATTTTCTGCTAAAACATCCTAGCAGTGAATCAAGATACGTTTTTCTTAGGGCCCGCCTTAACCCAATTCATACAGGCGAGATCCTAAGTATTAGAAGGCAAAGCCAGAATATCATATCATTTTGCAGAATCTGTGCAACTCAAAACAAGCAAAATTTGCGTCATTTACTCATAGAATGTAAAGGAACTTGGGAGACCAGAGTCCTCTATTTTGGGAAATTTGTGCATAAAATGGACTGCCTGCACTCAGAGAACTTTTGGAATCGCCTGATCTCGGGACACAACACCGCCCTGACGATTGCAGTGGGTCAGGTCCTTTTAAAACCTGGCATGACCCAACCAAGCGGTGGGCTGTCCGAGATCAATGCCTCTCTAGTCATTACAGCTTAATATAGCAGTAGAAACTAACGATGTATTATGGGGTGCAGGTTTTTGGGGAATCTTTTCTAGGCTTGGTTGTTATTTCTATTGAAATATTGTGATAGATATATTTTTTTTTTTACTGTGGTAATTTGGAAAAATGTTGGTTTTTTATATTTTGTAAAGATCTATTTGATCCAAACAAATAAAAAAAAATAAAAAAAAGATGGCTGCACTAACACTTTGCCCTTGTGGCCACACACACACACTCATCCTTTAGACGATTCCAGTTGTCCTGTAAATCCTTCAATATGTTACTCTAAGAAATAATAGGAGACCGGAGAAACAACATGCAATGTGAAGCTTCACCAATACATCAGTGCACTATTACCTTTGACCTGCTGACCGGGTGCCATAAGTCTGGGTGTCTTGTCTGAGGGCACAAGGTGGGCTGCCTTGTCGTTCTGTTCTGTTAGATGTGGTGAGGAATTACTTTATGATGTGTTAGTACAGGGTTGAATACCTATCTCCAAAGCCCATTAACTTGGGGTGAACTGGAGTACTACTGGATCAGCGAGGGCGCACCTCTGGCCCCTTGAGGCAGTGGGGTTTAGGACCACGTTTTAAATAATTAATTTGGCCGACTATGGCGGCCTCGGACATGGGGAGGTGAATTCTTGAAGCGGGTCCAGCAGAATGAGGGGAGGTGAGGCTGTGCTACTCGTGCACCAGCAAGCCCTGGCAGGCCTTGGCGGGAGGAGGGGGAGATGGCCTTGTGGCTTTAGGCGGTTCTCTGTGTCTGGGCTGCACAATATATCATACGAGGGAACAGTTAGTAAAGTTAGTAGCATTAAGATGATTACAAATTTCTATTGTTTATACATTCGTTCATTTCTTCATACGTAGCTGTAAACGTGTGGCAATGACACATACATTACATAATATTAGTTGAATGCATATTGGTAATTCATAAGGCAATAGATAGATAACACGTGAGGTAGCATCGAATTGGATCGTGTACTCAGGAGCATAGAAGCAATACGTTCATATACAATCGTGCATTTGCATTTTCGGTTATACCACCTTAAACGCACACAAGTATTCTTAGTAATGCTTTTTCGCCTTCCTTTGTACACTAGCAGCAATCATTAGTTAGCTTTAGGTGGGGCTCTATCAAGCCCTTTCATTAAGTCTTCAAGGCACATGGTATTTTGCATTGGACTGAGGTCACTCTTGCTTCATCAACGTTATAAGCTTCATCCCTTCCCAACACCCGTATTATACTTTACAAACAACTCTGTGAATCGGTGGGTTTTGGTATGTAGTCAAGACCTCATCTGGGGAATGTGGCCAGGGGTTCATGTAGGACGGTTATTGACACCATACATTTTCAGATGTTAGGGTTTAGATGCCAGGTCAAGGCCTTTTCAATCGGGATAGTTCCTGTTATTTCCCAGACTTCAACCACGAGTCAGGTCACTTCGGGGACAGTGATGTACTGCGGAAGGTAAATGATACAGTGTTTGTTCTGATACTCGGTTGTGTCTGGTTGCTAGTGAGAATGGGCCTTCAGCGGATCTGCCATGGGGTGGAGGCGCAGGGGGAGTGCATGGCTCCTTGCGCGCAGTGAGCGGGGGCCAGCTGCAGCTTCCGCAAACAAACATTGACCACAATATGTTAATAACAAAACTCATCACATCAACAAAGGAAGGCCCTTTGAGATGGCAACATTCTATCTCGGTTAGAGCAAATAGGGTGAGACTGCGGCTTGAGGAACAAGAAGTCGCCCAGTTGTCATCAGCTTATTGCCAGGATAGCACTGAATTAGAATATGAGCAGCTTCTATTTCAATTTAAGACCAAGAAGGTAGGGCTGAAAAATCCAAATTCGGTTCGAAAACACTGGTTTGACCCCGAAATCCAGAAACATAAAAGGCAGATACGACAGGCCATTCGACAGGCCCGCTCTTTGGACCCAATGGCTAGAAAGACGCAAATTAGAACAGCCAAACAGTCATATAAGAACTGGCTGAAGGCCCACATACATCTGACTCTTCAAAATGATGCCGAGATAATGCTGGCCATCCTAAAGAACAAAAATACAAGAGAGTTTTGAAGGATCACAAATAACATGCAGGCACCGCAAAAATCGCTGCAAACGTGTCTGGTGACAGAATCAGCATGGATCGCCCATTTTGAGGTCCTATACAGGGGTAGTAAAATCGCAGGGGATGAGATAAAGACAACATTTCCACCTCGAAACCTCACATACTGTAAAGATGACATTGTGGCCATAATAACGAGGGCCAATAATTCCAGAGCTCCTGGCCCAGATGGCCTAACGAATTACACAATAAAACAACATCCGCCATCTGCCATGGGGTGGAGGCGCAGGGGGAGTGCATGGCTCCTTGCGCGCAGTGAGCGTGGGCCAGCTGCAGCTCCCGCAGGCAGGCTGTTTCATTGGGGTTTTTAGTTGTTTCTATCTAAAATGGAGTCTTGAAGCTTTCAAAATAGTGTCCATGGTATATTACAGTACAAGCCGATTGGCCCTGTATGTTGATCAGCAGCCACCCTGCCACCCGAGCGCAGGCGCATGGGGAGCCGCTGACGAGCCACGAACCTCACGGAGGTGGGGCATGTCGGGAGGGGGTCCCATAGACCTATCCTCCCCTACATTTTCCCCCTTTTGTTACTTAAGTAACAAATACTGTAACTCGCCCAACCTCTGGTGCTCTTTCTCATTCGCAACAGCCTCATCCCATGCTGGTGTGCCTTTTATTGGCATCCAGGCTCTACACAACCCTGAAGGCTCTCCCCTCTCCTAGCATATTCATCTGGTGTGCAGGTCATATATATACATCCCCCATCTCCTTCCAAGTCCACCCATACCTCTGTATACCACTCCCGTTCTTGTGGCTCCTTTATTGTGGTGTGATATAACCTATCTACTATATCCCCATCAAAGTATAATGGCACCATTCTATACTTTGGCTCTGGGTCCTCACCTGTTTGTACTTGTGCTTCTTGCATGATCTCTGCCACTCCTCTAGTGTTGCCCATTGTCACCATCATCATTGCGCCATTTGGCACCGCATTTGCGCAGCATTGAAGACCCAGCTGGCACACTCAAAAAACCAGGAGCAAAAATACCACGATAGGCATCAGCATTTTGACCGTCAGTCCTAGCCATGATGGTACCCAGGAAAAAAGGTTATCGAACCAGGTGCTGGCATCTTCTCCTCCTTCGTTTATCATTAGTTCCCCCAGGTTGTGCACCGCTGTGATAAAATGTGATAACGTTCCATTGTCTGCATCTTCAGAAGGTACGAATGTGCAGCAGGCACTCCTGATTTTTCAGCAAACACCTCCATCCATTGCAGTTAACAGGTCTAGGACATACCTATTTTGCATGGTCATTCACCGCAGGGCCCTTAGTTCCACCTTGATCACGTTAAACCCTTCTTCAGTGTCGTTGGCCCACTGGATCAGGTCCCAGCGCGTGATCTGGAGCCATTTTGCGTTTGCTCGTGCCTGGATGCTCGGGATAAGGGAGGCAAAGAATGTTTCTGCGGAATTGAACAGCCGGTACTTGTCTGGAATCTGTGCCAACAGCTCTGAGGAGGCTTTGGATATATAGTTGGATGATCTCTGCCGCCTTGATAACACATCTTGCACATTGCCTGGGGACAGGGCATACAATCGTGGTTCTTCTGTTGGCTGCGTCTTTTGTTCCTGATGCGCAACTGGCACTTCTTTTCCTCCATTAATGTGGCTCTCCGGGATTACCATCAATGCTGAATGCAACGTTGCCAAGGAGCACGTGCCCTTCCAGGATGGTGGGAGGGGCAAATACGCCTGTTTACCGCAGACCCAGTAAGTGTCCATGAGTGCTGCTATTCCTTTCTTCATGTTTGGGATAGTGAGTGTCCGGTTGCAGTTCTTGTTTACACCCATGATGTTTTTCCCTTCGCCATGGAAGCACAGATCGTATGATATTTCTTTCTGCAATTTGAACGGTTTTCTATGGCGGTTACCCAGGTCAGTTCCATGATGTGCTCTTTCCAAACTGGTGTGCAGGTTTTCTCGATCCACTGTAGCTTTTCTGTCGTCAGTCCTCGTAAATCTTCAGCCTTGCACGATATTACTTCATCTTTCCATTTATTGTCCAAAAACAATGTCCCTTTAATCACGAAAAAAGGTTCTTTTAAACATATTACTCCTTTTGTTCTTGAGTAGCAGGTTTTCTCATTCTGCAGCATTTCGAAAGATACTTCGTGTGCCTGGAAGGTGTTCTTAATTCTGCACAGCGTGAGATGAAGGAGTCACTGGGCATCTGTAAGAGGCAGTTCTTTAGGCAGCAGGACTTTTGGTGTACCTGAGGCGTGGGGGATCAGGGAACAGACATAACACTCTCGTTGGTTGTCTGTTTTGCAGTGGAGCTCATGTCTGCGTACCATTTGTTTGACTGATGTGGGTGTCTAGGGTCTTCTATTGTGTCTAGGCCCAGGCCATAATATTCGTCATATTTCTTCCTCCCCGCCTCCCTCCTCCTCCTACTGCTTTTAAGGTAGCCTTTTGCTTCTCTTGCCACTTGTGACATCGTCCCCACTTTCCCCGCACCCCCCTTATCCCATTCATCATATAGAGCCAAAAACCCCTCTGCCATTTCTTCATTCTCTTCCTTCCTACCTGCAGGTGGTCTAGTTTCTGCGGTTGGGGTAACTTCTGGTGTGGGCATTGTGGCAGTAGTGTCGTACAACCATGATATGACAGAAGGGTTACGATCATTTAAACCATAAACATTATATTCCGAGACATTTGAGGGCGGAGCTGGGCTTGTAATTGGGCTGTTGTCGGTATCATTTAGAGGCTGTGCATGGGTAGGGACTGTATCAAAGCCCCATATAAACTGGAATCCATCCCATATTAAAGGATAGTTCCGGGACTTTTTTTTTATTGTTCCTACGGTTCGGCCATGTGTTTTTAAGCATAAATCGGTAGATCGTAGAAAACTTTCCTATGGACCTTACCCGACTTTTCGTCCATTAACGCACTCGAAATCAGCTGCCATTTTGTGATAATCCTATCATTTCCCCCCATCGACCTGGCTCACCTGCGTTTGCGGCACTAAATCAAATCCCCCGCCCCTGAGCCTGACATCAGCAGACGCGTACCGCCCATTTCCCAACGCCAAAGCACGTTTCGTGTCAACAATCGCTGCGCCTCAGCTAATGAAGTGTCGCCATGGAAATGGCAGGACGCCTCTTTCCTCAATAAGTATAAACACACCGTTTCACAACACACAGCAGCAGATTTTCGATTCCATTACTCTCTCTGTGTTACTTTGAGTATTCTGTGACTCGTTTCTGTGCTCTGGTCAGCTACCTTCGCCGCTTCTAGGCCTTGTGAACACCTGTACCATCTCTGTAAATTATTTTACTTTCTTTACCACACAATGGCTACAATAATGCCGTATATGTACGAGCCCGAGTACACTGAGGAGGAACTACTGGAAAGGCAAGCACGCGAAAACGATGGGGATTCGGACGGCAGTTGGGAGGACCAGTCAACGGATGAAGAGCCTGGACCATGTCGCATGGACGGCGTCTCCACCTGGAGCACGTGCAATCGGTGCGAGCTAATGCCAATTGAGGAGGAGAACTGCTGCTGCCGTGAAAATTCCGGGTGCTTGGCCTACATTTCGGAAGGCGAGCCAAGTCCGCAATGCATCACCGAGCTGCCAGAGTTCAGGGAAGCCTGCCTCTCACGGACCGTGTTGAGGATGATGATGGTGCTTATGCACGAACTTTGCGGCACTGTTCGTCCGCGTAATACGAGTAAGTATACTCTGGTTGTGATGTCAGTGATGCCACTACTATTTCATGGTCGTCTCCCACATATAAAATTACATCTACATATCATTCGAACGCATGTAAATTGGTTCCATATTGTGCATTTTCTAGATAGAATTTTTTTCAAAGCAGAATGACATTTTTTACCTGAATCGACATTGATAAGAAAGTTTTGTCATTTTAATACAGTTTGCATCTTTCTTTTTCACAGGTGGTACAGGCTGGTGGCCTATCGTTGCTTCACTTGGTGGCTTCACGGGAGGCTCGGACACTGCGTTCGGAGAGTAATACCTGCCTGTGCGGTACTTGCCATTAGACAACATTTCCCCAGCGACAGTGGACAATACCGCGGATTTTCCCTGGATGTGCTGCAACCGGAACTTTACAATGTGTAATGTTTATTATTTATGTTCAATTGAAATTAAGATCTAAAATAAAACCCAACATATATTTTAACAATGGTTGTTTTGATTTTTTAAATGAATCTAGTGTGTCTCCATTGAATAGTCTTCCTGTGCCTTGTCTTGTCACACCACATGTCTCCGGCCAGCATCCTCCCTCACGCTGGCCGCCCACCTTCAATCCACATAACCGTTGAACCCATATGCAGCAGACATACATATGTTATTTTGCGGGTTGGCATCAAGCCTCCCGGCCTTTCCTCCTCCCCCAAAAATACTTACCACACCACTTTGTTCAAGCGTTGGCAATAAAAGGCCGTTGGATTTTATTGATACAAAACATGGTTATAGGTAAATAATCAATATGGTTGATCATAATAAATCATCCTTTTGGGCACCGGGTACAGAGATGACCCCCTCTGGCCCGTGCCGCCTTGCCACCACAGGCCAGCCTGCTGCTGACTAACTGCCTAGGCATCCAGGGTCTCCAGGGTGAACTGCACCCATATATTCTCCTGGGAGGGTGAGGTATTTATAAACTCACCCCCCTGCCTTCCATGTACTAGATCCTGCAGCCTGCCTCTTACATGCAGTTAGATGGCCTCTCCTTGGTGAGGCCCTGTGGCAAACGAGTCTTGTCTGCACGACCACCGCCCCAATCCACCCCCCGCCCTATCAAAGGCAGTTCGCACCGGGGTACTTGCGCTGGCAAGTGGAGCTGTCAGGGAGCGATAAAGGCCAAGAGGTGCCAAAGACCATGTACACTTAAAAGTGGTCTATAGAGCATGGGTTGTTGTTCCCATGTCTACCTCCAGACCCCGTGTCTCCTGCCAAGCATCCCCCCTCACGCTGGACGCCCCCCTGCAATCCACATGAGTGTGTCTCCATTCACGAGTCTTCCTGTGTCTTGTCTGCACGACCACCGCCCCAATCCACCCCCCCGCCCTATCAAAGGCAGTTCGCACCGGGGTACTTGCGCTGGCAAGTGGAGCTGTCAGGGAGCGATAAAGGCCAAGAGGTGCCAAAGACCATGTACACTTCAAAGTGGTCTATAGAGCATGGGTTGTTATTCCCATGTCTACCTCCAGACCCTGTGTCTCCTGCCAAGCATCCCCCCTCACGCTGGACGCCCCCCTGCAAACCGCATAATGCCACGACATATTCACGTCATTCATTCACAAACACACCCCTGTTTCAAATTCTTTATAACCCACTTCATATTTCTAATGAGAACTTCTTTGCGCTTTGCTAGTCAACCCGTGAAGGTGCTGGTTATCTGCTCTTCGTCTCTGTGAACTTCCGTGACCACTTCGAGCAAACTCGTCAGTTTGCAACCTGTGAACTGCTCCCTGTTCTACGACAAGAAACTACTCTGATCCCTGCATCTAACCGTTTGTTCGTCAAGGTAAGGCCATGTACCATAATCATTTTGCGTCCAATTTTTTAATTTATATCTATTTGCTAGTAGTCATCAAATTGCATCCATGTTTTCTTTTCGTTCAAGACAGTACATGCAAGGAACTAGTCACATGTTCTGAGTTTAGTCAAATTATTTTTCTATTTTTTTAAAGTTATTCAAATACTTATCCGCATGTGAATAACGTGTATAGTTCCAAGAACCAAAACGAACCTTGCATTGAACCTTTTATGTGTCATTTAATTTTTTAACACATTGGTATTCATAGAGAATTGTTGATCTTTACTTTTCAGAACTTTCCACAATGCCTGCCTGTTCCATTGGCGGTTGCCCTTCGAAGACCCATAAAAAATCTGAAGGTACTATAATGCATGTTTTCCCTAAAACAAATAGATCAGATAAGAGAATGGGTCCGATATTGCGGATATCCACCGTCTGAGCTTGAAAGTAAAGTCCTAGAAGTCTTTGCCGACAAGAGGGGTGATCGATACCGCATCTGCAGCAGGCACTTTAGCTCAGACATGTACTCCACATCATTGCTACTAAAGAAGAACACACCGCGAGCGAAGCGAAAATTGCTCTCAACCGCTATTCCCACTCTATTCGTCCACATCCCTCCACTGGTGAGTCAAGTTTACGGATTTAGCTCTCGGCCTTGCGGTAGTGTGTAGCATTAGCTAACAATAATTTCCCCATTTATGTATCCACTCAATATGAAGGCGGAAGATTCTCCATCTGTGTCGTTATTGCAGTCATCAGCCACTTCAAGCGCCTATCGGGTAATCTTACTTAGCTATTCTGCCACTGACTTGTTTTAGGCATGTAAATCAATAGTTTTAATTTATCGTGTAATTATTTTACCTAATGGTACACCCTAGTACTCGTCCTCTAGTCTTTGTTTTCAGTTATAATTATTGTTATCCAAAATAATGCAAGTACTGTCTTTCAGGGAGATGCTGAGGAGTCCAACGCATTGACGACAACCGTTGATGTCACTCAGATGCTCGAGGTACGTTTCCGGACAGTTCCATCGATGAAGATCATCAGATCTTGCATTCTTGTAGCGTGAATGTTACACACAATGTTTCTTTCGTTTTTAGCCATTGATATGTCCTTCTGTCGTCACCCTCCTATGTGTCTTCTTTTTTCAATATTGTGTTCATTACTAATGAAAGTCCTATGTTTCAGGGAGTCGATGGAGCATTAGTCCAAGAAGAAGGGGGAGCATGCAGTTACGGGTCGGCGCAATGTTCTACAAGAACATCACCCCTAGTAGTTGATGCAGATCTCTGGGTGGTGACACTTCCAACGATCGAGCAAATCGAATCATATTTAGATATCCATTACTTATTTTAGACAACTGATCATTTGTGCAGGTCTATTTAGATGAGCCGTTGACGCCTGCACAAAGTTTATGTTCTTTTTAACAAAATAGAAAACCATACTAATGCAATTACTGTGTTTCAGGGAGTTGCTGAAGCGTCATCTTCAATAATATCATCAATGGAAGTCTATGCAGAGCCCGAGGTATGGATCTTGACAGTTCCATCTAACTAGATCAACAATGCGTGAATAATTGTCGTTTGAATGTTCTACACAATGCGTTCATTCGTGTTTTGCTATTGAGATGTACATGGGTATTGGTCCCCATGTACATTTTGTGTTTTCAATATTATTATACATACTAATGAAAGTTCTATGTTTCAGGGAGTCGATGGAGCGTCAGTGCGTGATGGATGTGCTTATCATGAAAATATAGTCGTTGCAGCGCAAGAGGAAGTGGAGACATGCACACACAAGTCGGAGCAACAGCGTCCTGATGTTGAAGTTCGAGGCAAGAAAGTTTCAAAGAAAAGAAAGCAAAAGAAGGTTAGTGTCCTGGTCACTATATTATGTTGTTTTTCACTGTTAATAGTTCAATACTGTAAGTTGTGTTTAAACTGAACATCCCTTGTCCAATCTGTCCTCTAGTTGCGAGTGGGTGTACGAACTAGATCTACACAGACAGTGAAGCGAACGAGAGATGTTGCTTGTCAAACCTTTTGGCAGGGACTTGAGACTGGAGATGCATCGTGCCAATGGGAAGAATATGAAGTGATTGACAACGGAGCTATACCACCACCAGCCATTGATAGTGAATGTCCTCCTGGTAGTTCGGATGCAGTCGGAGATCAATTCACAGAATCCACACCCGCAAAAACTAAGACCGCGAGAAAGTTGAAGAAATTGTTTTATTCACCCATCTCCGGAGAAGGAACAGATGTTACAATGGAAGAGAATGAAGTGGACGACAATGAAACACCATCAATATCACTGAACATAGCAGAAGACGATATCAGAGATTCTACCTTTCATGTGAGTGACATGTCCTCAACGTTACAGGCCGAACCAGCTGGGATGCAGAGTGACAGTATAAGGAAAGAGGCCAAATTCATTGTATTCGATAGTTGTTTGATTGATATTATTATTAGGATGAAATGTGGGCATTCGGTTGGTGGGGAAGTATGTGGGGAGCCATTGATTAATGTGACTCGTGCAATTCGAGGCACTAACCTTAAAATACATGCCACCTGTACAAAATATCATCCTTTCTCATGGTCTGCACAACCCATGCTGCGGCAACTGCCAGCAGGCAATCTACTTTGTGCAGCGGCCGCACTTTTTAGTGGTTCAAGTTTTAAAAAGTTAGAGTATTTCTTTCAGTTTGTGGGAATCCATTTCATTGCGAAAACTCAGTTCTACAAATACCAAATCGATTATCTATTTCCAGCCATTAGCGAAGCTTGGAGAATGGAAAAAATGTCTATTGATAGTACATTCGCGGGCAAACGGTTCAGGCTAGCCGGTGATGGACAGTGCGACAGCCCAGGATTTTCAGCCAAGTACTGCACCTACCACTTTCAGGACATGGAAAGTAAGAAAATTGTGAGTTCGGTGGTCGTGCAGGTGTCACAAAGTACATCCTCAGTGGCCATGGAGAAAGTTGGCTTTGTAGCATCATTGCAAGAACTACAATCGCGGGGAATGGTGATCGACCTGATAGCCACGGACAGACACGTTTCAATTGCCAAGACAATGAGAGAAGAGTACAAAAATATAAATCACCAATTTGACGTATGGCATCTTGCAAAAACAATCAATAAAAAAATGTCGGCTGCAGGTAAAAAAAAAGATATGCAAGGTATTTCACAGTGGTCCAAGTCAATCAGCAACCATCTTTGGTGGAGCTCAAAAACATGTGGAGGGTCGTTGGAAATTCTACTGGAAAAATGGCGGTCAGTAATGCTACACTGTAGCAACGTTCACCGCTGGACCACAAACCAACATTTCCACAATTGTGAACATGGCCATTTGTCCACAGAGGAGGCACGGAAGAAGAAGTGGTTGATTCCTTCATCACCCACTCACAAAGCCATTGAAAAGATTGTATTTGATAAAACTATAACAAGAGATTTGAGGGGACTCACGGAATTCTGCCACACAGGAGATTTGGAGGTGTTCCACAATATGTGCCTAAAGTACAGGCCAAAACGATTGCATTTTGGCATGGAGGGCATGATAAATCGGACTCTTCTAGCGGTCTTGGCACATAACCATAATGTTGGCCGTCAACAAAGTAGGACGACCGGAACTTTAGGGACGCTTCGCTACAATAAGGCCTTCACTAAAAGAAGTAAACAATGGGTGATCAAACCAGTGTTTCAGGATATGCAATATGAGTTTATTGAGAGACTTATTGTTGATGTCCTAGATAGGCACATACATGGAGTTGTGAACGAACCTGTGCAGGGGACAACTGCATTGCCACCCAACATTGCCTCTGTTCCATGTCCACCTAAAGCAGAGCTCATTGAGAAATACACATCACGGTTTAGATGATTGTAATTTGATTGTCTGTTCTCTCGAGTCTCCTCATGTTGCAGGCCCATTGAATATGTGTATCTATGTAATGTGTAAATAAAAGTGATTGCTCAGTGTACATGCAATGTGTCTCTCCACCGTTGCCCCTCCCTTCACCGTGCAGTTGTGCGAACCACCCGGGTGTCACCTGTGACTTTGCTCTGGAGTCTCCTCATGTTGCAGGCCCATTGAATATGTGTAGCTATGTATTGTGTAAATAAAAGTGATTGCTCAGTGTACATGCAATATGTCTATCCAACCTTGTTCATTTGCGCATTAAATTAAACCAAACAGTAATATAAATCATTTTTCAAAAAATATAGAATGTCTCCGTATTTATGGTTCTCTGGGGCTGCAAATGCACGCAGACAAAATGCAAAGATGGAGTGTAAATTTCAAGTCCTGTGAGATGGCCTTACACTGAATGTAGCTAACTAGGAATGTGTGCTCGTTCAAAGTGAAGGTCAGCTGCTTTGATTTTTTGCTCGGGTGCCGGAATGGCCCACGACTCAGTATAAGGTTCTATTGTTATTTGACCTTGACAGGCCGGGACCATCCCGAAAGACTTCTTTTTGGGGGTGTGGTGCAATAACGTAAACGATAATGAATATAATTTCAGAAACGAAAGCCATTTAATGTTCGTTCTTTAGAAGAAATAACGTCGGCATAGAAGGAGTGATATTTCGGGGCTGCCGTACGCACAGACACAATGGAAAATGCAAATATAATGTAAGTAACTCTTTAGATGAGTTTATACCGCAATTTAATTACTATACAGTAGCTTTAAAGACGGGTTAAGTTGTACTTGTTCGTTCTATGTGGCATATTGTTTTGTACCGCGCACTATCTTGAGGAGAACCATCTCCTTTTACGGAAGCACCTCAAAACCTTCCTCTTTGCTTCTGCTTTCTCTCTCCCTCTCCCCTGCTACAACTGGTCCACTGTCTGCGACCTCGGTCCTGGGCCCTTCCACTCTCCACCTGCACTGCCTCCCTGTCAACCCCTGCACTGGGGGACTGTCTCAGTATCCTACAGCCCCCCCCTTCCCAGCACTTGTTCTGCACTTACCTTGCACTCGCCACCAGCTGGCCCTATGTATTTATTATTTTATGCTACTTACCTTGTACTCCACTTCCCCCCTCACCTTCCCCTTGCACTTTTACCTTCCCCCTAGCCCTGCATTTGCGCGATCTGAATGACACCTGGCCTAGTAGGATCGTTGTCTGTCTTCTCCTTGTTCCCCCCCCTCCCTGCCTCGCCACGCCTTGAAACACTTGTGTATAGGCGCGTTGCAAATGCCATATTATATCATATCAGTGACGAAGTGGTCCACTGGCGCTCAGGCGGCTCTGAAAAAGGCGGAGGAGAGGGGGTGGGTTACTGGAAATGACGTATAATACCCAGTTCCACTGTCCTAGCTATGAAATAATTTCCCGACCTAATATATAAAATGAATAATTTTAATAAAGATCTGATGGTGAGACTAATTTCATTTTTTATGTTTTTAAAACAGGTACATCCTTCATTATTGTATGTGTCACGAGTACCAGACACCGGCGGATGGCTTTTACAACCGCCAGTTGCTTCTCCGCGTGAACAACGTTACCACCCTGACCATTTTATGGGACGATCGCCAAGTACAAGTATGCCCTTACGCGGTACTAATGGCTAGATGCAACATACATACCGTTGTGGTGGCCTAGTGCCTCGTTGTTGGAACAGCCATGCGATTATCAGTGCGACCAAAGAGCTTATTTTATCGTAAACCAACACCCTGTGTACTGCACACGAACATCGCTTGCCTCAAGACGAACTATTTTGGATCGAGAGCAAAGAAAAATGCAAATCGCTGAATATTCTCTAAACATTTGATGTCAAATAAATGTACTTTACCAAATTTACAATCTTGCGGTTTGATTTAAAAGTACAGTTTCATATTCCGAATTGTGGCGCGCTGTGTTGTGAGCTGATCTGTGTTGGTTTCCGGGTTCTGTGTGGAGTCGCGCAGAAGACGCCTGGGCGCGTTTGCCTACGCAGCACAGTCACGTCACGGATAGAGGCGGGGAATATGAATGTTTTCATAAAGTCTGTTTCAGGGGCGGGGGATATGATTTAGTGCCGCAAACGCAGGTGAGCCAGCTCGATGGGGGGAAATGATAGGATTATCACAAAATGGCGGCTGATTTCGAGTGCGTTAATGGACGAAAAGTCGGGTAAGGTCCATAGGAAAGTTTTCTACGATCTACCGATTTATGCTTAAAAAGACATGGCCGAACCGTAGGAACAATAAAAAAAAAGTCCCGGAACTATCCTTTAAATAGGCCCCCTCCTTAACCATCCTTGTACCATTCCCCATGTTAGTCCCATTTCTTCCCCCCTCATTCATCTCGATAGAGATGAATGACAAGAACCAGTAAGTGGCAAGACCAAATATCATGGCAAAAAATAAAACAGCGCACACAAACAGGCCACATTCATACGAATATCTACGCATGTCAAATGTATTATTCACATTCCTAACTGCCCTAATACTATTCGTTGCGGGCTGCCCGTTTGTTGGCATGGTTACTCCTATATGTTGAAACATAAAAGTGCATTAAGCATACTCAAACAGTCAAAATCATCTTTTTATTATATAAGGTCGGAGAAATAGAAGGAGTGAAAGAGAGAGAGAGAGAGAGAGAGAGAGAGAGAGTTTTCATTTATAGTTCAATCTTATTTACATTTTCTCCTTGTTATAGACATAATTTCTCATCAATATATTTCATTGTTGTCATTCATTACCCTGTACCCATGTATAACTTTGCATTTGTTTTTTTTTTAACTAATCTGACACGTCTGCTCTGCTGTGTACCTCTTCGTCTTGCTCCTCTCTTACACTGTCATAGGCTTTACGTACGTCTGTCAAATGTATCCAATATCTCAAGCCCTTTACTTTTACAGCCGTCAGTGTGCAGTACACCACCTCATATGGGCCATGAAATCTTGGGGCATTCCACCTACGTACGAAGCTCCTCATATATATCATCTCACCTGGCATTAACTGGCCTTGTGGGTTTTCTTCGACAAATTTAACTTCCTCATTCCCTTCTTCTCGTGTGAATGGTGGTGCGAGCTGTCTTGATATCATGCGGGCTGCTCTGGTGAGTTTTGTCAGATAGCCATTAAATTCTTCACCTAATATTTTGGCGCTTTTGTGTGCATCTGAATGTCTGCGGAGTGGAGAGTGTGCTGTGTGCATGCACCTTCCCATCACAATCTCGTGCGGTGACAGGTGGTGGTCCTTGCTGGGCTGATTTCTCAGCTCAAACAAGGCCAGAGGCAGACAATGCACCCAGTTCTTTTTAAGGGAGAAACACAGTTTTGACAATCTCCCCTTCAGGAGGCCGTTGATCTTCTCAACCACACCATTGCTTTGCGGATGATAAATCGAGCATAGTTTATGCTTAATTCCTAACAGAGTTGTAACTTCTTTGAAAAGTTCATTAACAAAATGCGTGCCATTATCCGAGCGAATCACGTTGCAAATTCCCCAGCGTGGGAATACTTCCCTCACTAAGAATTTTGCAGCGCATTTAGCATCTGGACGTGCACAGGGCCCTGCTTCGACCCATCTGGAAAATGGACAGACTACCACTATCATGTACCATGCGCCATTACACCTTTCTCCCATATCTGCATAATCAATATGCAGTTCTCTGAAGGGCCCTACGGGTTTGGGTATTGTTCCTCGCAGTGTCCTTAGGGTCATTCCTGAGTTGTATATTTGACATGTTGTACATTCCATTGCCAGCTTTGATATATGTTTCTGTAGCCCTAGCACAAACCAGTCCTCTTGTATCTCTGCTGCAATATGTTGTTTTGCATTGTGCGCTGGGAAGTGTAGTTGCTGGAATGCTATTTCTAAGAGTTTGATTGGCATTACCACTTTCCCAGTGTTATTCTGACCCCACAAAAGATCTGTGGCTGACTGGCTACATCCTCTCTTTTCCCACAGCCCTTTCTCTTCTTCACTTGCTCCTTCTTGTAACTCTAGTATTTGTGACACAGACATAGTGTTATAACCATCTGGGAGCTCTTCCTCTACTCATTGGTGCATTAAGTACTCACCTGTCTGTTCTTTCACTAGATAAGAGGCTTCTTTGGCTGCAACGTCTGCTGCAACGTTTCCCAAAGAGATAACATCTGTGTTAGTAATATGGGCATGGCACTTCACTTTGGCTACCATGGTGGGCTCTTTCAAAGCCTCAATGAGTTCTTTTAGGAGTTCTGCGTGCTGGTGACCCGTCCGCTCTGTGGAACCCTCTCCGTCCCCACCTTGCTAATCCACTGTATACTGTAGTGGTCATTTACGCTGAAACTGTGTAGATGGTGACTGCGCACCCTTTCGCTGCATGCAACGCTTCAATAAGTGCTATGAGTTCTGCTGCTTGAGCTGAGTAATGGGCTGGCAGACGATGCTGTACTATTATTTCGTACTCACCTTCTTCCATCCTTACAACAGCTACCCCCACATGTTTTTCTCCTGTGTCTGGGTTTATTGATGCTGACCCGTCTATGAAGAAAACCTCTCCTTCGTTTAGTGCGTTTTCACCTACAACAGTGCTTTCTCCTTCCTCCCCCTATAAGTTGTACAGTTGTGTGCCTGCATGTCTTCTAATGTGCATGGTTCTGTAATGAATCTCGCAGGATTTACTGTTTTACAACGAACTACGTGGATGTTTGCACTGGATAATATTATCTTATAGGCGGTTGCTCTTTGTGTCGTGAGTGTGCTCTTTGATCTTTCCAAGATAGCGAACAGGGAGTGCTCCATGAATAGCGTTACGGAGCATCCCATCACTATTGTTGCACTCTTTGCAATGGTGAACGCTGTGGCTGTGAGCGAAGTGTCCTTGCATTACTGCATCCAGTGGGCCACTGTATTAGGCTAGAGGCTTGTGCCCTAAGGACGTTTTTTGTGTCAGTACTGCAGTCATGAGGATCCCCTTACAATGGGAGAACAGGTAAAACTTGCGTTCGTAATCTGGGTTCGCGAGCATGGGTGCGCTCGAGATCAATTCTTTGAGTGACGTGAATGCGTCACCCAGTTCTGCGGACCATTGTATTTCTGTGTTTTCTCGTTGGGCCTCCTTGAGTGCCTGTAATAATGGTCTCGTGTATGCTGCATAATCTAGTATCCATGCTTAGCAGTAATTACACCTTCCAAGAAATGTTTGCATTTCCTTCACTGTGTTTGGCCTTCTAACAGCTGTGATGGCGGCTACTCTGTCTGGTATTAATTTTTTGACACCTTGCAAGATTAGCTGTCCCAAATACAACACTTCTCACTGGCAGTACTGCAGTTTTCCTCTGTCGACCTTGTAGCCTTTATGGGCCAGCAATGTCAAGAGGGCAATAGAGTCTTTTCTGCATTCTTCCGCATTCTTTGCGCAGATGAGTAGATCATCTACGTATTGAATAATCGTGCTCTCTGTTGTTATGTTCCCTAGATCTTCATGCAGGATGCAGTTAAATATGCTGGGGCTTTCACATACCCCTGGGGTAATCTGCAATGCTTGTATCTCTTTTCCCCCAATGTGAATGCTGTTAGATATCTGCACTCTTCTGCCAGTGGGATGGAGAAGAAGGCATTTTTCAAATCCACTACTGTGAAATGTGACGCATACTTAGGAATGCTGCACAGTATGGATGCCGGGTTAGGGACCAAAGGGAATTCTTTATGAATGACGTCATTGAGGGGGCGTAGGTCTTGGATCATCCTCCACGCCCCACCTTTTGCTTTTTTGATTGGGTAAATGCAAGTATTACATGGCGAATTGAAGGGCACTATTATTCCTTGGGCTAGTAATGCACTGATTGTTTCTTTTATCCCTTCTTCTGCTTCTCGGGACAGGTGGTACTGTTTTACCCTTGGTAGAATAGCTCCAGGTTTAAGTTTTATTTTGACCGGTGTGACTCCATACAATAATCCCACGTCATGGGGGCCTGTGGTCCACAAATTACTGGGCACTGATTTCATGTCATCATCAAAAAAGGAAGGAGGTGCTCCTACCATTGCCATTAGTTGTTCAGGCACTTGTCTTTCCTGTATCATGATATCACAAGGTATGGCTATCTCCATGATTATCTCACCATCACTTTCTGAGTCTGAGAAAAGGTCTTCATCTGATAGGTCTCGCAATGCAATGTCGGCATTGATGCACAATACCGTGCGCCACTCACAGCCATGTATGTCCATTGCAATGACGGCTATTCTTTTGGCTAAGATTTGAACTGCATGCAAATCTAAGGACATCACTGTCCCGGGCACAATCTCAGGAAGGACTATTGGTCGGAAGATGAACTCTGCGGGTACTTGCAGTCTAGATTTTTCAACTCTGGGACCATCCGTGCCAATCTTTTTAACCCTTGAATGAATATATCAAGATCTCCCGGTATGCCGCGCACTTCTGGTACTGTTGCTCGTGTCTGCACCACCAGCATTACGCGCATGGGACAGATCCCCGTAGTTGAACAAACTATCCCTCTCTCCATAAAGGAGATAGTCATATTAAGCTTACTGAGGAGGTCCCTTCCCAGTAAGTTAATCGGGGACTGTTCGTAGTACAGTAGGGCTTCCCTCACTGTCTTACCCCCCACGGTCACATCTAAATCTTCTGTGTAAGGAACTTCAACAACAGCCCCAGAGAACCCCTGCGTCTCCAATTTACGATTAGATAGCGGGAACCGGCCTTCACGTAAACATGATTTTTCAGCTCCCGAGTCCACCATAAATATGAACTGTTTATTCCCTATCTGCGCCCCTATCAATGGTTCCTCTGCTGCATTGTAGGTCGTAGATAGAACAGGACACGCAAGTGCTCCCTGTGAGCTGTCCTATGCTGGATGTCTTGTATTCCCCCCTTGACTAAAGACATTACCTGATACCACTGCTACTCCGCCGTACGGTGCAGGCGCACCGTTAGCTGTTGTGGTGAAATGGTTGCCCTGTGTGTATTGCATATGCTTGCGGCTTTGTGGGTGCTGTTGTACATTATGAGGTGTTTCTCTTCGTTGCTCTACATACCCTTGCTCTGGTTGCCCTTGTACCCCTCCCATGGGTAATCCGTATGGGCTTCCCGGGTGTGGATGACCATAGGGTTGATCGTCTTGGTTCACGTTATTTGGTCTGCTTCTGCATTCCCGTGAGAAATGACCCCATCTTCCGCAATTCCAACAATTCCCTTGCCCCCCTAGGACCCTTCCCTCCATACCCGCCGTTTCCTCCATACCCTTGACCAGCCCCTCTGCGTCCTCTGTGCCCACCTCGTCCTTCACGGGGGGCCCACACCTGCCACTGCGGTCCTCCGTACTGCTCCTGTCCATTCCACTGTGCCTCTCCATTGCCTGCCCAATTTGCTGCCATGCTCCCCTGTATCGCTACCAGTCCCTCCTCCTCTCCCCCCCCCTGTCTTGGGGGAGTGCTGCTACACCTGCGGCGACCTTCACCAGCTTCATTTGTACTAACTTTGCCTCATCTGCCAACCTTTTTTGTGCAATTTCTTTCTCCCTTTCCTTTATTCTTTTGCAGTGGTGCACTATTATGCTTTGAATTTCAGGCCACCCCTTTGCTTCGATCCCTGCTATTTTGTCGAGTGCTTTCTGTACTTCTTTTGGGAGCCCGCTCTTTATTATAAAGTAAAATAGGGATGTTGACTGGTCCCAGGGCGTTCCCGTCACGGCTCTCCACGTCTCCTGCACCCGGAAAATGAAATCCATTGCATCCTCCCCATCATTCATGGTGCACTGCATCACTGACTTTAAGTCGGGTGTGTCTGGGAATGTTTCCCTCAATGCATCCCATACTCTTGTGCGCACTGTGTTAAAAGATGCTCCATCATGTCGATCACAATCCAATGTTACTCTCGGGGAACCAGCTTTTGCCCACACTCTATCTGCCTGGTCACCCACTGCCGATACCAGCAAACTCTTAACATCACCTACCGCCAATGGCACTCCTGCGGTATGTTTCTCAAATGCATATATCCATTTACTTGCCCCTCCTGATAGTGGAGGCAAGGACTTTAACAAATTGGCTTTGTCCATCTGGGCCCAGGGTATGTAATTTGGCCTCCCACCTCCCCTATGTATCAATGGGAGTTGCAGTTTACACTTTGTCATTTTGCCTGTACTCACCTTCACTCCTTTCCTCCCTAACGTGGCCATTCTTCCCATTCTATTCCTTAATCTCCCCGTCCACTCCTCTTCCATTGTTCTTTCCAGGGGCGTCTCGTCTCCTCTACCTGATCTTCCTCCCGCCACCACACCCAACCTTCCGCTTTCCTGTTCTTCATCCTCGATATCACACCACAGCTCTTCCATCCCCCCAGTGGCCATCCCCTCCTCTCCTGTGTTGTCTTCCAGTTCTTGTGGTCCCAATTCTATTATTCGAGTTGGTTCTTCCTGAATTCTAAATAGTATTTCCCCCTTCTTCCACCCTTCTTCCGATGACCTGTCGAGCGCCTGTGCCCCAGGTGTTTGTTCTGTTCTTGCGACACTTGTCCCATTCTGCTCACCTACATCTCTTATTCTAAATAATGTATCTCTGGCCATTGAGAGTCTGGAGTCTAGGTACTCTGTTAACTTTTCAATATCTACTGCTGGGGTGCTTACCTGTCCACGCTGTCTGGGGGCCTCATATGGTGGTGGTGCAGTTGGTCGCGGGGTGGCTGTAGGGACAGCAGTGGGCACGTATGTGGGATAACTATACCCTTCTGCTGGCACTGGTTTGTTTAGGAGGGGGTACAATCGTGTTACCTCTATTGATCCTTCTTCCCCTGTACTCCCTCCTCCCTTTTCTTGTGCTGTTAGGGGAGTGTCAGTAGTGGTGGGCTGATCAGGTAGTGTCTCTTTCTTTTTGAGTGGAGGCACTTCTTCAAATAGCCTCCACACATCTAATATCTCTCTTCTATTATGAAACTGTTTTCCTTTATATTTTATGAATATACACGTGGCTAGCATATCCAAGACACTTTTATCGAATGATCCTCCTTGTGGCCATACCTGGGGTAATCCCTCTCCTTTTAATTCTGTGACCCACTGGTCATGATACTTATTTATGCGTTCTGCATAACCAGGTACATTTTTGCAAATGTGGACCAGGGGTGTTTCCGCCCCCATACTGTTTGTTCGTTGCTCACCTTCCTGTGTTACTTGTAACTCTCAATGTAACTCGTGTACACGTATATTTTATCACTAACAGTTCTTGTTTTTGAATTTCCCATTTTTTAAAAATTTTATTTTTAAACCGATTCACAATAGCACTACCTTAACAGCTTACCGGGTCACACTTATAATGACCATATCACAGAACTGTTTAACATCACTAACTTAACACCACTTCTTGTGCAATATAATTTTCTAAAACACTACGCACTTAGCATGTGCAACATGGAACCAACAGTTAACAGACTTTTAACATACAACACATAACAATTCCTCCCCCTTTTTTCTTGCCCCACACTTTTCTCCCCAGCAAGGCCTTCTTACCCTTGCCCAATATTCGTCCCAGAACACTTAAGAATTGTGACACTTTTTCCAGTATCGAGGTACCCAGAATGAAGAAGAAGAAGGAAAAAAGCAGTTTGTAATGTATACACCGTGTCTTCCTATTCTCAGACACCTTTATTTTATTGTCCACTGTTCAACTTATTCCCAGTACTAGTTGAAATAGCACTATGCGGCACCGCCTTCTACCCCCTTGCAGAGCTAGGGTCCCATCTTTATCTTCCCTTATTTCACCTTTTTGTCCTAATGGCCATATGCAGAGAAAGTAAATAGCATTAATAGTTGAAAGTACCCATTAACCGACCTTGTACAATCTGGCTCCCTCCCCTTCTCCTTTTATAATCATTCGCACTTAATACTCACGTGCGCGTCTTGATTCGAGATTCTCCGGACTGGGTCCGTCCAGGCGGTGCTGCCTCACACTCAATGGCCGCCCCTCTGCTCCGGCGAGCAGTACTAAGGGGTTTTTCGGAACAGTACCCGTACCCTTTGGCCTACTGCGTGCGCACTTCTAAGCGTACCAATTGCCGTAGGCGGGCAGCTCTCTTGAGCAGGCGCACCGTGCGTCTCCACTGCTGCCCGGAATTTCTCGTGCCAGAGGGGACAGCAAAAAAACAAATCATGCCTTCGGGGTCACCACTGAAAGCAAACGTCCCCAAAAGGCAGTACCCTCCCCACAATGAGAGGCAATAAGGACACACCCCAGGAGGGAATGAGACCAAGACCAAGTGCGGGTAAAAGTAAAAGGTTCTTTATCTAATCAAATAGTGCATGCAAAGGACTCTGCAAGCTCCGAGAGCGCTCTGTCTGACAATAGCAAAGACAGTCTTATTAATTACAAGACCACGTCACAAACCCTGTAAGCTATAGGGGGCACATAGTCTCAGGGATTGGGTGGCATCGACTAAGCTATAGGTGATACAATGATGAGCCGCTCCAGAATTGGTGGACATCTGTGTGGTGCCAACGTGGGGTGGATGGGTCAGCTGGGCTCGTCGGGGTGGAGCTGTCAGGCCAGGTGTGGTCTGTGTCGATGATTGATGGCTGCACTAACAATTTGCCCTTGTGGCCACACACACACAAACACTCATCCTTTCAGCGATTCCCGTTGTCCTGTAAATCCTACAATATGTCTCTCCAAGGCCCATTAACTTGGGGTGAACTGGAGTACTACTGGATTAGCGAGGGCACACCTCTGGCCCATTGAGGTGGTGGGGTTTAGGACCAGGTTGTAAATAATTCATTTGGCCGACTATGGCGGCCTCGGACATGGGGGAGGTGAATTCTTGAAGCGGGTCCAGCAGAATGAGGGGAGGTGAGGCTGTGCTGCTCGTGCACCAGCAAGCCCAGGCGGGCCTTGGCGGGAGGAGGGGGAGATGGCCTTGTGGCTTTACGCGGTTCTCTGTGTCTGGGCTGCACAATATATCATACGAGGGAACAGTTAGTAAAGTTAATAGCATTAAGATGATTACAAATTTCTATTGTTTATACATTCGTTCATTTCTTCATACGTAGCTGTAAAAGTGTGGCAGTGACACATACATTACATAACATTAGTTGAATGCATGTTGGTAATTCATAAGTCAATAGATAGATAACACGTGAGGTAGCATCAGGTTGGATTGTGTACTCAGGAGCATAGAAGCAATACGTTCATATACAATCGTGCATTCGCATTTTTGGTTCTACCACCTTAAACGCGTTTCACTATATTGCACACAAGTATTCTTAGTAATGCTTTTTCGTCTTCCTTTGTACACTAGCAGCAATCATTAGTTAGCATTAGGTGGGGCTCTATCAAGCCCTTTCATTAAGTCTTCAAGGCACATGGTATTTTGCAATGGACTGAGGTCACTCTTGCTTCATCAACGTTATAAGCTTCATCCCTTCCCAACACCCGTATTATACTTTACAAACAACTCTGTGAATCGGTGGGTTTTGGTATGTAGTCAAGACCTCATCTAGGGAATGTGGCCAGGGGTTCATGTAGGACGGTTATTGATACCATATATTTTCAGATGTTAGGGGTCAGATGCCAGGTCAAGGCCTGTTCAATCGGGATAGTTCTGTTATTTTCCAGACTTGAACCATCAGTCAGGTCACTTCGGGGACGGTGATGTACTGCGGAAGGTAAATGATACAGTGTTTGTTCTGATACTTGTTCGTGTCTGGTTGCTTGTGAGAACGGGCCTTCATCAGATCTGCCGTGGGGTGGAGGCGCAGGGGGAGTGCATGGCTCCTTGCGCGGAGTGAGTGGGGGCCAGCTGCACCTTCCGCATCCAGGCTGTTTCATTGGGGTTTTTGGTCGTTTCTATCTAAAATGGAGTCTTGAAGCTTTCAAAATGGTGTCCATGGTACATTACAGTACAAGCCGATTGGCCCTGTGTGTCGATCAGCAGCCCCCCTGCCACCCGAGCACAGGTGCATGGGGCGCCGCTGACGAGCCACGAACCTCACGGAGGTGGGGCATGTCAGGGAGGGGGTCCCATAGACCTATCCTCCCCTACAGCTTCCAGATTGTCGGTGATGGAGCAGGTCATGGGCTTGTAGGGAGTAGCCGGGAGGGAAGTCCCCATGTGCAATGGGGTTCACACCATCCATGAACCAGGTTTTAGTGATGAATTAGGAAGTCTGGGTTTTCAGTGGCTATGAGTTGTGTTTGTTTTTGTTGACCTTTCTGGCGATGATGAGTATGCAGGAATGTGTGAGAGAATTGTGCTGTATGGTCCCCATCGGGAGCGGTAGTGGGTTGGGCGTGGTGAGGAGGCTAGCAGGGACGTCTGAGTGCATGGTGGACAGTTCAGAAGGTTTGGAGGGATATTGATCTGGGAAGGGTGCTTGATGGTCACAGGAGTTTGCGAGAGGGGCGGTGGGGGTTTGCTAATGGGGGCTGTGTTGACCAGAGCAGCTCGCGCTGGACTGAGAGGGGAAGTGAGAGTTAGGTCTCCTAGGGGGTGTGGTGGAGATCAGTGAGGTGGTAGCTGTGGGCTGTGGGGCGTTGCAGCATTGCCACCGGCGGGGGTGAGGATGGGTTCATCAGGGGTGGGTGGTTTATAGTGCGAGATGTACGCTGGGATGTCAAGATTTGAAATATCCCTCCCTTTTTTTGCTATGTAACAACCAGCTGAGATGGGGCTCTTTTCTAGGGGTCATGCTGGGAGAAATAATGTCCTTTAGAGAAGGAGCCTATGGATGACACCCTGCTGTGGCGGATCGAGCCTTGTCTAGCCTCCATACTTGCCAATGCTTATGCAGGATTCCTTTGACATTTAGTAATTAAGCGAATGGGCTCATTTTGATTCTGATTTTGTAGTAATCTTAAAGATTTGGGGCTAGATAAAAGGCTGTTACGTTTTAAAGCTGCTGATTTGTCATGCACACTCATAATAGAGCGCTTGCGATAACCTCTTGAATGAAAATGTTTGCCTATTGTTTTAGCTTCTGCTATAAATCCATTCTCTTTGCCCTTATAAATTCACTGAACGGGCTGCTGTTGAACAAGCGCCAAAGGCGATTTTTTAAATTGTTTTATAACATACCCGAGCTCGGTTTCTAAGTGCAGATCCGGGATTCGAACCTCTGTTGTTCTGTGTGGTCTGGATTCCAAGACCAGCTGAGTTCGGTTTCTAAGTGCAGATCCAGGATTCGAACCTCTGTTGTTCTGTGTGGTCTGGATTCCAAGACCAGCTGAGTTCGGTTTCTAAGCGCGGATCCGGGATTCGAACCTCTGTTGTTCTGTGTGGTCTGGATTCCAAGACCAGCTGAGTTCGGTTTCTAAGCGCGGATCCGGGATTCGAACCTCTGTTGTTCTGTGTGGTCTTGCTTCCAAGACCAGCTGAGTTCGGTTTCCAAGCGCGGAGGCGGGATTCGAACCTCTGTTGTTCTGTGTGGTCTTGCTTCCAAGACCAGCGTGTTGCCCCTCTGCTATCCTCTGTGATGACTGTACAACTACTGAACAATAAACACATTTTGATGTGTACTTTCTATTCTTGATTTAAGGGAATTTCTTTTTGATTGATACTGCACATGTCCATGGCATGGCGCGTTTGACCACATTCCCAACCCCCATCTTGTTCCCACAGTTCACAGAGGTAGGCTTTCTGTGTAATTTACTGACCAGACTGTTGTTGTAGACATTGAAAAGTACATCTGGAAGTACCAACTCTGTCTAGTAAGAGTCGGTTCCAAATTGAGATCATTATGATTCAGCAGTGAAATGTATGTGACATGATATGATATGATATTGATTTATATAGCGCCTATACACTGTGGATAAGAGATCCTGAGAGCCATCCCAAATAATGAAAAGGCGGTCTATGTAACGTAACCAAATTATCATATTATCTCCATACTAATCAAACTTAGAAGAGCACGCCTCAGTTTCTTCCCACCAGCCCAGGCTTGTGCAAGGCAAGGTGCCTAAGGACCCAAAGCCTGTCTATTGCTCTGCATTGAGCATATACGCTTTGAGCATTCCACAATGACATGTTGATGCCAAGGCCCACGAAGACACAGATGGCAACGGCCTTCTACTTTCTACCTTCCCTGGGCCCCCAACAAACATTCGGTAGAGGTGGCATGTCAGAAATACGAATTTGCCAAATTTAGAAAAATCGCCCTGAAAAAAGAGCAAAAACAACATGCAATTTTTGCGGGGCTTCCTATTTATGTCATGGTTGCCAAAAGATTATTTTAACCAAAACCTTGGCTTCTGCATCTGTCCAAGATGCTAAAGGACACAACGCCTGTCTATTGCCACGCAGTGGTCAGGCTCTGTGCGTTCCACAGTGTCATGGTGAGCCAAGGCATGTAGAAACAATGCCCAAAAAACACAGGCAAGAAATAATGCAAAATCAGGCCTTGCAGGGTGGTAATGGCCTGGGCTCTCGTGCAATTATCAGCTGGTAATGCCTGCTTCTGAGGTAATTGCCATTAGCATCACAGAAAATCACCTGAGTGCTAATGTTTTAAAAAAACTATTCTTCAAATGAAACAAAAGCACATGAGTGAGTCTTCTCATCAAATGAGAACTTACGCAAAGAAAAATGGCTGCCATAGGCAAACGAAAAGGGGATTAAAAAAACCCTTTTCTCTTTTCATGGCATGGATGGAGGCAAAAAGAGCTGTGGCCAATCACAAGAGAAACGGATGAGCAAGCAGGCGAGTCAAAGCTTTTTTCAATTTAGCAAAGTAATAAAATGCAGGCGGGTTCCAGTGAGCGGGAGGCAAGTGAGTGTCAAAACAGCTTGTAGTTCAGTTCCAGCGAGTGACTCCCATATTTGAGCTTTCTGATTGGCAGAGAGGAAAGCCTTCAATGCTAATTACCTGTAGTTCACAGGGAGTCTCTCGTCCGAGTGTCAAGTGAAGGGCAGTCAAAGAAAAGGGCAAGACCTGTTTGGGCCTGTTAGGGCCTGGTAAGGGCAGAGGACCAGTTACTCTGCTCGCGCTATCCCAGGTAATTATCACCATGTGTCTCCACAACCCATTCCCATCCTCACCAGGGATCGCACAGCTAAACGCCCAAAGCAGCCCTGCACAGCTAACTTGGCGAACCTCGTCAATATCCCCTGTACACCCCTACAACATGCGCCTTCTATTAACAGCTGATCGTCTATGATGGTTAACGCTTGCATATCGGTTGTACATGTAAGAGGATTCAATTCAGCTCTACAGCTAAGTTAACGCCTAGTCTAGAATACTGAATGAAAACCCTTATTGATATATCTTTAGGTCCAGTTCATGCGTTCTGGATGACTACCCCTGTATAACACCCCTCTCTTGGAATCCCCCTGACCCCACTGAGCCAAGAAGTAGTTCTGTTTTGCAAGTTTAAAAGGTTTATTTGATAATTTAAAATAGATATATATATCACGCTTTATAATAAATTAATAATTGAATAGCACACTGGTAAATAGGAACAAAAGAAGAAGGTGGTACAAAATGCTTTATAGAGTTCAAATGGATGCAAGGTTGAATGAATGAAATGCAGTATAGAAATACTCAATATGATTTCAACAAAACAATGTAATCACTTTTCTCTGGCAATTCCCTCCCCCCCCCTTGATGCAAGGCAAGGAAATGGAAGGAAACACACAGTTCTCAGAAATGCAATCAAATGTGATTCAGTTCAATCCCAGCAAGCTTACAGAAAACAGATAGGAGTTTTGAAAACACAGGCCTCAAATGCTTTTATATGTGTTAGCAATGGATGAGAAATATGCTGGAAATGCTGTTAATTCCCTTTCAGAGGTTCAGGGTGAGTGGTATCTAGTTAATATTAGTCCAGGCTCACACTAGCAATGATGCAGGGATAGTAAGCAGGTTAAACGAATTTCTGGCAAATGGAAGGCAAGCAGCAGCTGATTTTACATGTGGGGAAATTTGCAAATCGCGGCAAAATTCGCGGATGCGTGTTCCGCGATTGCGGTAAAACTATAAGGGGTAGGAATGCGGTTCTAGGTGCGATTCAAAGCTAAGATTCTAAGCTTTCAAATAAAAGTTATTGCAAGTCTCTAGCACAAACGGTTGCGGAGATATGAGCGATTTAATAAAGGTCGTTTTTGGGTTTGCAAATTTCAAAAGCTCAAAATGACAAGTGCAGCTTGCAACTAGAAATGACAGGCGACAGCTAGGAGGCAGTTCTACTTAGGTTAAATAGATTGAATTAGATGAATTTAAACTAAGAGATTGGTTCTACACAGTTCTGCTGGGTACTCACACAATATTCTTGAATTAAATGGGCCTCGCCATGGATCTGGTCAGGGTTTTAAACTGGACTCTGGTCTGGTCTGGTCTGGCCTCTGCACTTCACAGTGATCTGGGTCAGCTCTCTCTGCTGGTCTGGGTCTCTCTGGGTACAGCACTGCTTTCTCTCTGGTCTGGTCTCTTAGTTCTGGATAGATTGAAGTCTCTAGTTTGGCTTTCTGGAGGTTGATGGAGGTAAGTATGGATTTTTCCGGCAGAGCGTCCCGCTGCAGATGGATTTGGAAAGTCCCTATCTGTCCTGTCTGTCTGCTTTTATGTGTTTAGAATGTGGGTGTGTTCTAGCATCACTGACCCTACCTCTCTCTCAGCTTCTAATTGGTCAAACTTCCATTTATCATTTGATTGGGGAATGAACTGTGAGTCAGAGTGATGTCATTTTACAGCCTGCAGAAAGTCCACTCCTCCTGTCAACTTACACACAAATCTAGATTTGAAACAAATACATATTTGCAGAGGTACATATTGTTTTAAAATCATATGCACCCATCATGCATTACAGGAGGTATACCCTGTTCAAACTCTGCTCTTCCTGGGAGCTTGCATTCACAAATGGCAACTTCTAGCACTTTTTAATGTGCTAAACAACATTGGATCTTCATTAAATTTTATACAACTGTTCCTCACATATCTACCCACATACCAATGCATTTTCGTTTGTCTAGCTGAAACAGGGAGTCTGTAATATTAATAAACAATGGGGTTTTACCCCAGAACATCACACAAATTCGAGTTTAGTCTTGAATTAAAGGTACATTTTTTTAAATTAAAGCTCTCAAAGTTATACATTTCTGTCATTTGATTACAAAGAGTTATCAGTGTTTTTGTAAAATATATATTTTACTTCCAATTCAGTCCTCAGAGTGTTGAGGTCCGCCTCCAAGACTTGGGTGGGTCAGTCCTCTGGGCAGGCAGGGCTTTGTTGACATTAAACAGACAAAATTAACATATTCCTTTCAGAGGAAAGGGTCCTTTGTGTGGTCTCTGGGAAGCTCCCAGCCAGTCTGCCTTCTATCAATCAAGAGGTCATGTGAGATTCTAACTCCTGGTGTGAAGCTCTTGAGGTGAGAGGGTTTCCCAGGCTTCAGGCCTCTGGGAACAGCATGTGGCTAATTTTTAATTAAAATGCAGCCTTTGAAGTCAGCTAAGTCAAATCCCTTTGTCAGCTACTGCACTCAGTTCTCCTGTCAGAGTTTAGACCGCCAGCTCCCCCTTGAGGATTTTGTTGGTACTGCATGCAATTTTGGGATTTTCTTGGATTAATGCATTCTAAACAGGAATGGTTCTTACATGGTAGTAAATCCTTGCTTAACATTGTTTTGATGGGGCTCCTTACAGTAAAATGGTTATGTGGAACCCCACAAAAGGGTTGAATCTTTAAAGTGGTCCAATGAGTCACGATTTCAGCAACTTTTTGACATCAGTAACAGTGGATTTTGTTAACAAAGACCTTTCTTTACACTGGTGGGTGGCAAGTTAGGTAACCATTTTGGTGTGCGCACAACTGCGCAGCTCTCCTGGATTCTGGGATGAAATGATGGGCGGCGACAGCGCATCCCCATCTTTACCCACTCCAATTATTTATTTTTGTTCTGGGGCAAAATGATGGGCAGCGACAGCTTAATCCCCATATTTACCCCGTCTAATGATTCCACATGGGTCAAAACCCTCCACAAACCCCCCCGCCCGACTGCGCTTTGACTTGAGTCGAGGGGGAGTCGGTTGCAAGGGAGGTTTTGAACCCTGGCGCTGGTATGTCCACATTATCTTCTTCCAATTCTGTGGATGGCACAGTTCAGCATCTTTTCCTCCATCTGGTACTGATCGATCAGTTCTCCTCGCCGGTCCTGATGGGAATATTGGGCGGTACCCCGAGCCCATTGCGTCTCCGTTCCCGGTCTCCGGATCACCCTCCTTGGCCAGTCTCAAGGTCTTCTTTCTCCTAGGACGACAAAGGAAGAGCGGCAATACCTACTCATAGACGTTTTTCCACCACTGTTGAGATGGTGGGACAGCATATGCATTTCATCATGACAAAACATTACATTCTTACTTTGATAAAAAAAAACAGTATAACTAAGAGACAGTTTCATGCAAATCACAATATTTTAGAGACTAGATGTGGTATGTTTTATGGTTGGAACTGAATTAGTCTGAGACAGTACCCGCTAGGATTCCAGAGGATTCCTCCAGTTGTTGCAGAGTGTGCCTGGGATGGCAACATTTCAACTGGTTTATGTGGACCCACTTGTCTTCCCCCTCTGCCGAACCGCCTTTGGGGATGCGGATCTTGTAGGCCACAGGGGAGATCTTATCGACGATCTCAAAGGGTCCCTTCCATGTAGGCAAAAATTTGCGCTGCTTGGCCTGGTTCCTTTGGAAGTTGTATAGATAGACCCGGTCTCCCACCTGATATTCCTTCCTGGAAGTTTTCAGGTCATAATGGGTCTTCATGCTATCAGCCGATCTTTCTAGATTCCGCTGAGCATAAGCAAAAGCATGTTGAAGGTGTTTCCTTAAATTCTCCACATACTCATGAGTAGTGGAGGCATTTATCAGTGTCTGCTCTTGGGTCCTGTAGAGCAAATGCTGAGGAAGCACCATCTTGCGCCCAGTCATCAACTCAAATGGTGACATTTTGGTTGCAGATGAAGGGGTAGATCTGATAGCCATTAGGACCAGAGGTAATCGGATATCCCAACTTGGCCCAGAATCTGCCACAAACTTCTTTAATATGCTCACAATTGTCCGGTTATATCTCTCTACTGCCCCAGAAGAAGCTGGTCTATAAGCAATATGCAGCTTTCTCTTGACCCCCAGTATCTCCCACATCTTTGTCATTACTTCACTGGTGAAGTGGCTACCTCTGTCTGACTCAATCCTTTGAGGTAGACCAAAACGGGAAAAAATGTGGTTAATCATCAAGGCAGCTGCCGTTTCTGCCTTGCAGTTAGGGGCTGGGAGACATTCCACCCACTTGGTGAACAAGCATGTGACAGTCAACATGTACTTATTCCCCCTAGCAGAGCGAATCACGGGGCCTACAAGGTCGATTTGTAAATCTGACCATGGCAGTGTCATTCCCCTCCTTTGTAAAGGCGCCCGGTGTGTGAGGGATGTCGGCTGAAATTGTGCACACACAAGACAACCCTTCAAATATTGGTTGAGGTCCTGGCCCATGTGTGGCCAGTATGCAACCTCTCTTAAGATTTCCAGTGTTGTGTGAAACCCCCTATGACCGGCGGTGGCCGCATCATGGGCGTGACTTAACATCAGGCTTCGGAATGAGGTAGGAACCACCCACTGATCGTGGCCAGCTTTGGATTTCCTTACCAACAAACCGTCTTGGATTCGGAACATTTTTGGACATTTCATCAACACTCTTAGGTCCTCTTTCCCAATGTAATCGGTATCCGTCAGGGGAAAGTTCTCAGGGTCCTCAAGGTGCTGGTAAAATTTACCAATTATTGGATCCCCCTTCTGAGCGGTAATCAAATCATCATCAGGGGTCTCCTTACTCCATTGTGCAATTGAAAGGTCATTGTGAGCATTTGTCTGGGACCTAGTGATAGCAGTGACCTGGATTTCCCCCAACAGGGACTCAATCTCAATTAGATCCCCTTGGATGGCCCCGGTTTTGGCCAGCTGATCAGCTAAGTCATTTCCAGTTTTGTCTGGTCCCTCTACTTTGGAATGACCCTTGATCTTTTTCCAGTAGATGGTCATCCCATTCGATGTGACCAGATCATCAATGTTTTGGATCAACTTCCCATGTTCAAGGGTTTGTTGTTAGCACATAACATGCCTCTGGTTTTCCAATTAACCAGGTGCTCCACGAACCCGTTCCGTACATAATCTGAATCTGTGATTATGACCAGTTCGTGGAGTTGATGCTGGACAGCAGTGAGGATGGCCTGATGCACAGCCATCAATTCTGCCACCTGACTACTTCGGGGACCAATTTTGTATCCAGCGGAGGGTTCTGGGGACTCATTCACCCATGCATTCCCTACGCCGGCCACCAGTTCTTTCTCCCCGTTGTTGTCAACATGGTAAGAGCATCCATCCACATACACAGTGGGCATTCCCTCACACTTGTCTTCTTCAAAGACTTTGTGTGGGGAATTAAGGTATGCCTCCATGTTGTCCTTGATTTTCAGACTTTCGTCCTCGAGACAGTTTTCTCTGGCACAATCATGCAAGTCAGCCAGACCTTGCGCGAGGGGACTCTTCTTGTTTTGGCCATATCTGACCTCCACAGGAAAGCCTTGCATTGACAGAATCCAGGAAGTAATTCGGGAATTACTCACATTTCCGGCCCGGATTCTGTCACTTTGGAGGTATTGCAGAGGCTGGTGTGGAGTCTCCACTATGATGTGTTCCCCCTGGATAAACGGGCGGTAATTCTTCAATGCCCACACCGTTGCCAGGAGTGCCTTCTCACAATCGTTGAATTTTTCCTCCACAGAGGATAAAGTTTTGCTCGCATATGAGATTACTTTATTGACCTTGTCATGCTTTTGGTATAATACTGCCGTCAAGCACGTATTAGAGAACCCTGTCTCCAGGAAGAACTCCTTGTTTCTGACAGGGTAAGCTAGGCAAGGCGCTTGTGAGAGGCTTCTTTTGAGTTGTTTTACCGCCTCGGCTTGTTCTGGACCCCATTCCCACTTGACCCCCCCCTTCAGGAGATGAATCAGGGGTCTGGTGATCTCTGCGTAGCCCTCAATGAACTTTCTGCTGTAATTAGTCAGTCCAAGGAGGCTCCTTAGTTCCCGCAGAGTTGTGGGGTCTTTCAGTTTCTGAAGTGCTTCCACTTTCTTTTCCTGGGGACAAAGACCCTGAGGAGTAATCTCATGCCCCAAGAAATTAACACGGGTTCTACACCACTGTGCTTTCTGAAAGGAAAGTTTTGCTCCGGCGGCCCTCAACTGCGTCAGAACATAACGGATCTCCGCTATGTGTTCCTCCACAGATGAACTTTTGATGAGGACATCATCTACATAAGCCAGGTTACCCCTTGCACCCAAGTCAGGCATGGCCTTGTGTAGGAAAATGTTGAATTCATTGCCGGAGTTGAGGTATCCGAAGGGAGTCCGGGTCCATGTATACTGCTGGCCCCCAAAGGTAAAAGCCAGTTTGTATTGGTCCTCCCTACTGACAGGCACGGTCCAGTACCCATTGGTCAGGTCTATTGCAGTGAATACCTGTGACCCCTGGATCTGGGCCAGCCCTTGGTCAATGTAGGGCAGTGGCCATCGGGAAGTATGGACCCGTTTGTTGAGCTCCCTGAGGTCGGCGCAGAGTCTCCACTGGCCGTTTGGCTTCAATATTCCCAGCACCGGATTATTGAAGGTGCTGTGGACTGGACGGATTATTCCCCGGGACTCAAGGTTCTTAATTATTTCAGTAAGGGACTCCATTGATGCGAGAGGCAAGCGATATTGCTTCACAAACACAGGAGTCATGCCAGGGTCCGTGGGGATTGTTGTTGTGTGGATGTCAGTGCGACCACAGTCATATGAGTCTACCGCGAAGAGATCTTGGAAATCCAAGAAAACTTGTTTCAACTTTTGCTTTTGTTCCAGAGTCACACAGGCATCAGCTAGGTTGACTCTCTCTTCCACCATCTGCCTGAAGCCTGGAAAGACTTCTGGTTTGGCTATTTCCGCGGCCTCCTCCAGCTGGGTGGAGAAGTCCCTGGTCAGAGTGCTGATCTGGACCGGAGGCTTCAGGTGGGAAAGGCAGCCCTCATGGACCTGGAAAATCACCTCATCCCTCCTGAAGTCACAAGTCACATCTTCCTTACCATAGGGGCAGGAAGTGTACACCAGGAAGTTCCCCCCATGCCGGGTAAAAATCCTGTCTGGTGTTGTATTGTCCTCACTGTCACTGTCAACACAGTCCTTGGGGATTGGTCCTAACAGTTCATTTACAAGATCAATGGAGAAATGTTGGTCATCAACCGCCATTCCAATAATGGTGCCTGCGGCTAGAGTAATACTCTTTAAGTCGCTGTTATCCACCTCTATTGGAATGGTGTCATGTTCTATGTTGACTAATGGTGTTGGGTTTACCCCCAACCCTTGCTGTTGGAGAGAAGCATTTAGATGTATGTAAGCATCAGGGTTTTTCAACTCTTGTCCCCTTTTAACTTTCACTTCCAGGGAGAATTGTCGGGTCCTTTCTGGGATGGTGACCTCCTCTTTAATCTGGATTTCAACTGCATAAGGTAGCAATTGAGCTGACCTAAATGCTTTTTCTGGATCATCAAAGCCCATGGGATTATCCGCTAATCGGGACCAAGCTTTGAAGTTTATTAGGTCCAAACTAATGGCAAAGCGATTGAGAATGTCACTGCCTAAGTAAAAGGCGGCAGGGACATCTCGCACGACCCAACAATTGTGGACTATGCTCTTGTTGCCAATGGAGATTTTGAGCATACACCTGCTTGGCAGGAGATGTTTGGAATTAGGTGCTTCCAGGTCCATCCCCCATTTGTCTATCAGTTTGAAGGTGGGAATGGCTGGATCTTTTGGGAGTTGGCGAAACATGGCTTCGCTGATGAAGCTCTTACCGTTGTTCACACACACTCGAGCGAGAACAGAGTCCTTCCCATCATTTAACTGAACAGGGATGAACAACTGCTCTCCAATTTGCTGAATATCAGCCAGGCTCTGAGCTGATTTCACATCTTTCTGGACTATAGGCGTGGGAGTTTCTGATTGTGGATTAGTATAGAATCTCAGAGTGTTTCCTTCCAGCGTGGAGTACCACTTTAGACTGGAAGGAAGGTTGATTTTCAGAAACAGAGAGGACCCCCCATCACCAGTCTGTTGTCCTACTGCTATTACTGTCACGTCTGGAATTTGGCTATTCTGGAAGTGAAATTCTACTTGGTCAGATTTTTGTTCAACCATGTGGCATGTGCCGTTTAAACTAACATGGTTGACACTCTGTTTTAATTTTATTGGTCGGCTAGTCTGGGTCCAGAGGACCTCGTTTACACAATCTATTAGGGGTGACAACCTTCTCAGGAGGTCATTCCCTAGTAAACAAGGGGTGCCCTCTGGGGTCACAACTATGACCGGGTGTTTCAACTTATGTCGCCCAATTTTAATGTCCAAATCTGCAGTCCCCTCGACAGGAATTTCCTTCCCGTCAAAGTTCTGGAGTTGCCCAGGAAGAGAGGTGAGAGGGATTTGGTAATTCCCTCCCCTTCCTGCATTCAGTTCGTCAAAGGCCCTTCTTGACAGAAGGGTAGCTTGAGATCCAGTGTCCACCAGTGCCGAGATTGTACCCTGCCCCTGTACTTGTACCGGGGCATAATATCTTCCCTCCTTCTCCTCAAGGGGGCACAGATAATGCACATTTTTGGACAACTGGTGGGATAACTTTCTGGTTTTGGACATCGCTAGCGAAGAGATTTGGGCAGAATTCTGTGGAGAGCCATGGGAATCTGAAAGAAAAAGTTGGCAACTGGAGATCAGAGCCATTGTGGGTTCCCCTGGTTCCGGTTCTGGGCTGCCCCCCCCTTTTTGGAGGAAGTCACCAGGATGGGTTTGAACCAGGGGATTTTCTTGCTGTTGGTTCTGGGATGAGATGGTGGGCGGCGGTAGCTCAGTCTCCACATCTCCCCAGTCTGGATTTGCATCCCTAGGGACCCATTTTTCTTTGGGAGGAGTTCCCCCCTCTCTGAAGGAGAAGATCCTTTTCCCAGGATCCTCTGAGGATCCCTCTCCCTCAAATTGGAAGATCTGTACCTCCTCCTCAAACTGAGTCTGTTTGGGTCTTTTGTTTCTCCTACCCCCCCTCTGCTCCTTAGGAGGCAGACTTTCAGGGGCCAGAGATTTTGTTTCCGGTTCCTGGGTTTCCAGGGGCTGTTTACAAGTGAGGAAGGAAGCTTCCTCCAAGGCTTTACACCCCCCTTCCCTTTGTGCCTCCTCCCTGGGAACCGGTGAGTTATCGGGGTGCTGCCCCCGTCATTGTTCTGGAGCACCAGGTCCAGAGTTGGGTGCGTTCTGCGCCGGCATGCTGATCTGAGGGTTCTGCTGCGCCCTCAGTATATGACCCATATCCCGTGCCATGTTTTGAACCTGGCGCTCTAACTGGGAAACCCGCTCAGGCTGATACGGGGCCCTGTTTTCTCCCCTGGGCTGATCCCGGGAAGGGTAGCTGTCCCTCCTCTGGTAATACCCCGGGTTGGGAAGATTTGGGTACCCCTCCACCCTTGGCCTCCCCTCTCCCGGATTCAGTGGTCTGGGCTCAGGGAATTGGGGAAAGAAGGATGGATGATTTTGGGGTTGGAAGTCGGGTGGATATCTGGGGAAAAAGTTCTGCCCAGGGTTTGGTAAATTTCTGCCCTCCTGTGGGAAGTTTGGAGGGAAGTTCCCTGGGTTAGGTGCTTGGCTGGATCCCCCCCCCTGGGCTGGAGGAGTCCACACATAACCCAGGATGGGTCGATTTCCCTTGTAGCGAGGACTTACATAGTCAGGAGAGCGAGGGACCCCATTTGTGGTGGGGCTGCCTCCCTGGCTCCCTGTCTGTGACTGGCCCGAGGACCTTCTGGGCCTAGCATTATTAGGTGCAGGCAGGTTTTTAGGTCCCCCCATCTCCAAATCCAAAACGGGGGTGACCTTTACCTCTGCCACCTTTGCAGCAGCAGGAGTGCTGTTGGCTTTGGGGTTTTTCTGGGCATTACTTTTGCTATCTACCGGTTTCTGCACCTCATAGATCCGGGTAGCCTGTTCAATGACCCAGTCTAAAGATCTTTTCTCGTGAAAATCCCTCACGAGCTGGGTCATGATATATTTGGGCAAGGCATGGAAAAACGTATTTATGAACTCTCTACTATCTGTGCGCACCCTTCTTGTGGTCTGTGCAAAAGCACGCTTTAACTCCTGCACAAATTCTCGTGGGGCCTGATCCTCCCCACATTGCAAATTGTAGGCTGCCTTGCGAGCCTCTTGAGGATTTCTGTGAACAGAAAAATGTTTCAAGATGGCCGCCTTATAGGTGGACCATCTTAAATGATTTTGGTCCTCCAGCCCTGCAAAGAAACTGGAGTATTCCGGGGAGAAGGTCCACTTTACATACTGAATACAGCTTTGGCTGTCCTTCAAATGGAAAGTCTCCATCATTTGTTCAAACAACTCTAAGTGCTCCCAAACAGAATACTTAGCGTTCTTATGGTAGGGCGTGATGACGCTCCTGATCGCCTTAATCTGCTTTAAGGGGTCCTTAAGCAAGGCCCTTTTTGCCTTATTGGCCTTTTTGGTTCGGGTAACCCTTGTCCACTCTTCCTCGGACTCAGAGGCACTGCTCCCAGAGGTTCCCGTCTGTTCTTCCAGGTTTTCCCGGATTCTGCGAGCCTGGGAATGGCTGGCAGAATGTGGGGACCTGGTCTCCTGTGTCCTGCGCAGTTCAGAGGAGTCTTCAGATTCCTCCTTGCTGCCAGGATTTGATGGGTACCCCCTCCACTGACCTAACTGGGCAGAGGTTTTCAGGATGCCCTTAATGGGCCTACTCTCCTGGGGTTCCCCACTGAACTGTACTGTACTTGGGTGCCCATACCCCGATGCCCACCCCTCCATTCCTGAGTGGTACTGGCCTATGAGCCCCATACTTTTAGCTGGATAGTAATCTGCCATCCCTGTGGCCCTGTGCTCATGTGCACCAGGGGACATGGGGGTGGCAGAGTCCAGGGACTGAGAAGTATGAGGGCCTCTGGTACTAGGGCTCCTGAGGTTATGCTCCGGAGTTTCCATTTCCCAGCGGACCTCATCTCTATCCGCCCCTGCTCCCTGTTGCAATGCAAGAGCCTGCATTTGTGCTTTCAGTTCCTCTGTTAAGGCCTTACTCGACTCTATCAGTTTCTCCTGCATCGCTACCTGTTGCTGGAGCCTATCATTGTGTTGACAGAGGGCCTCATTCTCCCTCTGTGCTTCCTGGTTGGTCCTGGAGAACTGGGCCAGTCTTTGCTGCAGGAGGTTTACCTCCTGGGCAATGTCCCTATTGGCCTGCTCCTTTCTTGCTAGAGCATCTTCCACCCTTCTGGTGTGCTCTACCAAGTTCTGGTTTTCTTTTTGGAGATCACCCAGCCCCTGGAGGGCCAGGTGATTTTCTTCAATTTCCTTTTTTAAGTGGCAGACTTCCTGGCCTATGGCGTCTCTTTCCTGACTAAGAGCCTGCATTTGCGCCGCCAGGTCGTCCCTTTGCCTTTGGAAGGCGCCGGCTTTCTGGCGCTCCTGATCAAACTCTGCCTGGGTATCCAGGTCTTTCAAAATTAGTTTGTTGCTCTCCTCTTTCTCTCTGTCTAGTTGGATTTGCAGGGTGGCTACCTGCTCTGTGCATGCCCTGTTGAAATTGATCTGTTGCTCCAGCTTTTTCTGGTTCTGCAGTAAGGAGTCCAAACTGTCTTGGTGCTCCTTCTGCAGGGCCAGAAATCGGGTATCCTGGTCTGTCTTTTCCTGTTGTAGGATGCCCATATCCTCTTTTATTTTAATGATATATTGCCTACTATCATTTTCTGCCTCCTGGCTCCTCTGCAGCCTCTGCTCAGAAGAGTCCAGATCAGATTGGGCCTTCTGTAATGCCATCTGTTGCCTATTTGCCAGATTTTGGCTTTCAGCACATCTATCCTGCATGTCTCCCATATATAGGTACAGGTATGCCGCTATCCTAACAATCTTGTCGTGTTCATCTTTGGCCTTAGGGGCCATGTATAGTTCACTCAGGGCCACATGTAATGGACCCTGATCTCTATATATATCTGACCCTGTTTCAGTGACCTGTTGCGTGATGGCCTGCAACCAGACTGTTTGGTCCTGGTGAGTCCACTCACCTCTCACAAATAACTTATGTAAGAAGTGCTCTCTGGCTATTTTCATGTCTACTAAGGTCGTCATTCTAGAGATTGGTCTCTGTCCTGACTTACAGAAGTTTGTATTTTATTTTTGCAGAACAGAACTTTTCTTGGAGTGTCCCTTTTGAGGAATGCTTCACAGCGTAATGCAGCGTGGTGATCCGACCGGATGTATGTATCCCGTCAGTTAGTACACTGTATTAAGCTGCACAAGTGGTAAATCTAACCCAACGTCTCGGCTCGAGCCCCCAATTTGTAAGAGGATTCAATTCAGCACTACAGCTAAGTTAACGCCTAGTCTAGAATACTGAATGAAAACCCTTATTGATATATCTTTAGGTCCAGTTCATGCGTTCTGGATGACTACCCCTGTATAACACCCCTCTCTTGGAATCCCCCTGACCCCACTGAGCCAAGAAGTAGTTCTGTTTTGCAAGTTTAAAAGGTTTATTTGATAATTTAAAATAGATATATATATCACGCTTTATAATAAATTAATAATTGAATAGCACACTGGTAAATAGGAACAAAAGAAGAAGGTGGTACAAAATGCTTTATAGAGTTCAAATGGATGCAAGGTTGAATGAATGAAATGCAGTATAGAAATACTCAATATGATTTCAACAAAACAATGTAATCACTTTTCTCTGGCAATTCCCTCCCCCCCCCTTGATGCAAGGCAAGGAAATGGAAGGAAACACACAGTTCTCAGAAATGCAATCAAATGTGATTCAGTTCAATCCCAGCAAGCTTACAGAAACCAGATAGGAGTTTTGAAAACACAGGCCTCAAATGCTTTTATATGTGTTAGCAATGGATGAGAAATATGCTGGAAATGCTGTTAATTCCCTTTCAGAGGTTCAGGGTGAGTGGTATCTAGTTAATATTAGTCCAGGCTCACACTAGCAATGATGCAGGGATAGTTAGCAGGTTAAACGAATTTCTGGCAAATGGAAGGCAAGCAGCAGCTGATTTTACATGTGGGGAAATTTGCAAATCGCGGCAAAATTCGCGGATGCGTGTTCCGCGATTGCGGTAAAACTATAAGGGGTAGGAATGCGGTTCTAGGTGCGATTCAAAGCTAAGATTCTAAGCTTTCAAATAAAAGTTATTGCAAGTCTCTAGCACAAACGGTTGCAGAGATATGAGCGATTTAATAAAGGTCGTTTTTGGGTTTGCAAATTTCAAAAGCTCAAAATGACAAGTGCAGCTTGCAACTAGAAATGACAGGCGACAGCTAGGAGGCAGTTCTACTTAGGTTAAATAGATTGAATTAAAACTAAGAGATTGGTTCTACACAGTTCTGCTGGGTACTCACACTATATTCTTGAATTAAATGGGCCTCGCCATGGATCTGGTCAGGGTTTTAAACTGGACTCTGGTCTGGTCTGGTCTGGCCTCTGCACTTCACAGTGATCTGGGTCAGCTCTCTCTGCTGGTCTGGGTCTCTCTGGGTACAGCACTGCTTTCTCTCTGGTCTGGTCTCTTAGTTCTGGATAGATTGAAGTCTCTAGTTTGGCTTTCTGGAGGTTGATGGAGGTAAGTATGGATTTTTCCGGCAGAGCGTCCCGCTGCAGATGGATTTGGAAAGTCCCTATCTGTCCTGTCTGTCTGCTTTTATGTGTTTAGAATGTGGGTGTGTTCTAGCATCACTGACCCTACCTCTCTCTCAGCTTCTAATTGGTCAAACTTCCATTTATCATTTGATTGGGGAATGAACTGTGAGTCAGAGTGATGTCATTTTACAGCCTGCAGAAAGTCCACTCCTCCTGTCAACTTACACACAAATCTAGATTTGAAACAAATACATATTTGCAGAGGTACATATTGTTTTAAAATCATATGCACCCATCATGCATTACAGGAGGTATACCCTGTTCAAACTCCGCTCTTCCTGGGAGCTTGCATTCACAAATGGCAACTTCTAGCACTTTTTAATGTGCTAAACAACATTGGATCTTCATTAAATTTTATACAACTGTTCCTCACATATCTACCCACATACCAATGCATTTTCGTTTGTCTAGCTGAAACAGGGAGTCTGTAATATTAATAAACAATGGGGTTTTACCCCAGAACATCACACAAATTCGAGTTTAGTCTTGAATTAAAGGTACATTTTTTTAAATTAAAGCTCTCAAAGTTATACATTTCTGTCATTTGATTACAAAGAGTTATCAGTGTTTTTGTAAAATATATATTTTACTTCCAATTCAGTCCTCAGAGTGTTGAGGTCCGCCTCCAAGACTTGGGTGGGTCAGTCCTCTGGGCAGGCAGGGCTTTGTTGACATTAAACAGACAAAATTAACATATTCCTTTCAGAGGAAAGGGTCCTTTGTGTGGTCTCTGGGAAGCTCCCAGCCAGTCTGCCTTCTATCAATCAAGAGGTCATGTGAGATTCTAACTCCTGGTGTGAAGCTCTTGAGGTGAGAGGGTTTCCCAGGCTTCAGGCCTCTGGGAACAGCATGTGGCTAATTTTTAATTAAAATGCAGCCTTTGAAGTCAGCTAAGTCAAATCCCTTTGTCAGCTACTGCACTCAGTTCTCCTGTCAGAGTTTAGACCCCCAGCTCCCCCTTGAGGATTTTGTTGGTACTGCATGCAATTTTGGGATTTTCTTGGATTAATGCATTCTAAACAGGAATGGTTCTTACATGGTAGTAAATCCTTGCTTAACATTGTTTTGATGGGGCTCCTTACAGTAAAATGGTTATGTGGAACCCCACAAAAGGGTTGAATCTTTAAAGTGGTCCAATGAGTCACGATTTCAGCAACTTTTTGACATCAGTAACAGTGGATTTTGTTAACAAAGACCTTTCTTTACACTGGTGGGTGGCAAGTTAGGTAACCATTTTGGTGTGCGCACAACTGCGCAGCTCTCCTGGATTCTGGGATGAAATGATGGGCGGCGACAGCGCATCCCCATCTTTACCCACTCCAATTATTTATTTTTGTTCTGGGGCAAAATGATGGGCAGCGACAGCTTAATCCCCATATTTACCCCGTCTAATGATTCCACATGGGTCAAAACCCTCCACATACACGCTGCCAATATCGCCAACCTCATAACCATCAATGATCTCGATGCCCTTTTCATTACTGAAACATGGTCTACACCCTCCTCCCTCTGCATCTGTGATGTCCTCCTACCCCACGGCTGCAGTGTCCAACATACTGACCGCACAGGAAAAACTGAAGGTGGGGTGGCAGTCATCCATAAGATCGACTGGCCCTGCATGGTAATCCCATCCCCCACACACAGCTCTTTTGACTCGCTGTCATGCCATCTCAAACACTGACTCAGCTACATTCGACCTTATTCACAGGCCACCTCAAGGGAGTGGCAACTTCATTGATGACCTTTCTAACTTCCTCTTCTCTGGGACAGTTTCCTACTCTAATAGTATCCTCCTCTGAGATTTCAACATCCCTGAGTACGAACCAGCAAAACACTTACGTGACTCCCTATTCTCTTTGACCGACTCCAGGGAGCTTAAACAGCTTGTTCTCTCCCTCACTCATGTCAAAGATCACACACTCGACCTAGTCTTCACCTCCTGCCCTATCCTGTCATGCTCAAACCCACTCCTCCTGGACTGGACCGACCACACCACAATCTCCCTTCTCATATCACACACAAGGCTGCCCCACAAAGGTCAGGCCAAACACCCTATTATTGAGCGTCGATCCTTCAAGAATTTCACACAAGACCAGGCCTCAAGTCGATGGTACACGCAGCGGGACGGAGTCCATCCACTTTTTTCAGAGGGTGGACTCAATCCCCCCCAGCTTAAATGAGAAACATTGAATGTTCTCTTTGAATGTATGCATTAAAGCCGACCACAGGGAACGAACCACAGTCGTCAGGTTTGTAGGCCGGACACTTCACCATTAAACTATATAACCTGATGAAAAATTACAAAGTTAAAGGTGAAATGTCCAATATCGGTACTGCAAGTCCTAGGGAAACATTTGTATTGGTTCTTGGAGTTTAAAACATGCACACCTTTTAACATTTTCAAAAACACTATTAGAAGAAAATATCCTCTCTAGGTTTTGTGTGTGTGTTGATTTTATGAAAGGCAAATGCCATCCGCCCTGAGCAATTTGGATGGGTATGCAAAGCCAATTTAATGAAATGTGCATACTTCACCTTGATATCCTAATTTCTGGCGATGCCACATCCCATTGCATTGTTGAGGAGTCCCCCCACTTCAATTTTATGGATTCGACCCCTGCACGAGGCACACTTGA
This sequence comes from Ambystoma mexicanum, assembly GCF_040938575.1. Taxonomy (NCBI): domain Eukaryota; kingdom Metazoa; phylum Chordata; class Amphibia; order Caudata; family Ambystomatidae; genus Ambystoma; species Ambystoma mexicanum. The sequence goes on from NC_090928.1 coordinate 1,258,420,587, forward strand.
GGCAATGTTCACAACATTCCACACATGAGCAAATGCCTCAGCCCTTCTGGATACATTTAATCACCTTGCCAAAGAACTAGTGGATGCCCACGCACCTCTAAAGTCTAATTGCACCAAAGCGTCCCTGCACCCTGGTGCACACCCAAGCTCACCAAAATCAAACGCTCTACAGATCCCTTGAAAAGCAGTGACACAAGGACTGCAGCCGAGAGCCGGGAGGATAGCTCAGGGCAACACGTTTGTCTTGGAAGCAAGACAACTCATGGCAACACAGATTCAAATCCTGGTCTCGCACTTAGAAACTGGTCACCGGTATTAAGCTAGTTACAAAAGAAACATTATAATTAGAATTATATAATCTCTCATCTCTCAAATCCCTGCATATCCAAAGCAGACACATGATCTCTGACCATCGAGGCAGCCTCTAGCAGGATCACTCAATGTAGTCAAGCACTGCTCCCAGCCCACACCTGTCGCCTAGGTGCCAGCTTCATAAGAGAAATTCAACGGAATAAAGGTCTTCTCCATTAACAGAAGTGATGAAATCAGAGGTGACATTGATACCTAAAAACCATACAGAGCCCTGCTATACACTCCCTCCTCCCCGCCCGGCACTACCCATCTGGACAGAATTCACCCCCCTCTCACCTACGAATCTCTCAGACACACTCAATTCACTCAAGCCCCCTTGGACAACTTCCACCCAGCCTCCATCATTGAACAACTCATTGACCCAGCACTTAACACACTTCTAGGTATATTGAACGCCTCCCTCCGTGAAGATACATTCGCAGATGTTTTGAAGGCATATCTCATATGACCCCATCTCAAAAAGTAAAGTGCTTGATCCAGAGGACCTTGCCAACTTCAGACCTATCACAAGCCTCCCATTCATTGTGAACCTTATAGAGAAAGTAGTTGCAATCCAACTGCTTAGCAAAATCGACTAGCTTGACCTCCGACGTACCAGTCTGGGTTCCACCCCAAATACAGCACTAAGACTGCAACCATTCAAGTGGCAGACAAGGCGATCAGAATTACTGACACTGGGGACTCATGTCTCCTTGTTCTCTTAGACCACTCAGCTGCCTTCGACACAGTCGATCACCAAATACTCCTCTCCCTCTTCACCGACAGTATGGGCCTCTGTGGATCTGTCCTAAAGTGGTTTGCATCCTACTCATCAGATAGGCACCAGGTTGTACAGATGGGGTCATTCAGATCCAACCGACTGCCAGTCACATGGCGGATTCCCCAAGGTTCCATTACCTCCCCATTCATCTTCAATCTACACATGGAACTCTTAGGAGCTCTCCTAAATGACCCCAACATAGCATCCATCCGTGCGCCGGTGACACCAAACTGTACTTTAAGGTCAGTGGCCCCCAGGACATTGCCCACCTTTGCAAGTGCCTGGCTACTATACAAATATGGATGTCAAACGCTTAACTAAACTGAACCCGACCAAGACCGAATTTGTCCTCATCGGTCCCCACCAAACAACAACTCGTGCATCAATGTCTAAATAACACGTGCCTGAAAGGATTCACCCGTCAGCTGTCACACTCTGCCAAATACCTGGGATTCATTGTTGACAGTAGCCTTTCCTTTCAAAAGCACGCAGCTAAAAAGGCACAACCCGCATGGCTACAGATCCAGACACTCCACAAAATGAAATCCTTCATGGATGAATGAATTCCGTACAGTGGTTTAAGCCCCCATTATCTCACACACTGATGAGGGGAAATGCCCTCCTTACTGGGTTTCCACCTGTGCCTGCTTCACCTGCTCCTCCCTTTCCCCACCAGGATCATATTTAAAACTGCATGTATCACCTAAAAGCAGTCTCTAACGGAATACCAACATACTTGGCGGCCAAACGCCACACCTCTGGAGGCTCTCACACCTCATGTTGCAAAACTATCAAAAGGTTGGAGTCAAAGCTATCCTGCAAAGAGAAGACTCGCAATTAGTCCTTCTCCTGCCATGCCCCGACCATCTAGAACTCCATCCCAGTAGAGTCTCGAAATGCTGTTACCATCCTCCAGTTCCGCAAAACACTAAAAATGTGGCTCTTTCAACAATACCTGCTGGAGGAATTATATGATATATGATATGATATGGCATTTATAACACGCCTAAACACACGTGTTTCAAGGCGCAAGAAGGCAAGGGAGGGGATACATAGGGAAGACAGAGACAACGATTTTACTAGGCCAGGTGACATTGAAATTGCACAAGTGCAGGGGAGGGGGGAAAGGGAGAGTGTGGGGGGTTAGAGGGAGGAGGCAGTGCAGTACATGGGATCAACAGCAATGAATAAATAGAATAAATAAAACAATAGGTAAAAAGTGTGGCCAGCTTGTGGCAAGTGCAGGGTTAAGTGCAGACATCAAGTATCAAGAGCTGGTGGGGGCTGCAGGGATACAGAAACAGCCCCCAAGCGCAGGGGTTGCCCGGGAGGTACTGCAGGTGTGCAGCTGGCAGGGGAGGGGACCTGGGCCCGAGAACACAGGGTAGCCAGGTGACCAGTGCAGTTTCAGTCAGGAGTTCAGCAGGGGAAAGGAGGAGAGAAAGCAGAAGCAAAGAGGAAGGTCTTGAGGTGCTTCCGGAACCGGAGTTGGTTCTCCTCAAGTTTCAGGGAGGCAGGGAGGCTGTTCCAGAGGGAGGCCCAAGCCGGAGAAAGAGATCTACCACCAACTCTTTGCTTGGGGAAGCAACTGACCCTGAGGGAGTTGGAGGCGGATGAGCGAAGAGCTTGAGAGGGAAGATATTTAGGAGAGTTGAAGGTATTGAGGCCTCAGGCCCCAGGCGGCCTTGTGGACAGTGCAGAGGGTTTTGAATTTACCCCTCACAGCCACTAGGAGCCAGTGCAGAGATTTCAGTCCTGGAGAGATACGATCCCTGGGCTTGAGGCCAAGGACAAGTCTCGCAGTCCTGTTCTGGATGAGTTGCAGAGGGCGGAGAGTAGAAGCAGGCAGATTTAGAAAGAGGCTGTTGCAGTAGTCCAATCTAGAGAGAACCAGGGCTCTGGAGACACTGAGCTTCTGGGGGAAGGAGAGGAACGGAAGAATACCTCTGAGGAGGTGGAGTTGGTAGTGTGGCTTCTTAGAGACATCAGAGATGTGAGGAGAGAAGGAGAGTTTGGAGTCGAAGATGACCCCAAGGTTTTTAGCCTCACAGGTGGGAGAAGGAGGAGGACCAAGGAAGGCCGGCCAGAGAGTGATATAAAAGATGGGAGCAGGTGTGCCGATGAGGAAAATCTCAGTCTTACTGGCATTAAGGCAGAGATCATTGGCAGCACACCACTACTGGATAGCGGACAGTCAGAGATGAGAGAAGGAGAAGAGGTGGCGGAAGGGAGTCTGAAAATGAGCTGAGTGTCATCTGCATTGCACTGAAAGTTGGGGCATAGATTGGCAATTCAGTGGGCAAGAAGTGCCAGGTATTGGTTGAACAGTCAGGGAGAGAGGTTAGACCTCTGGGGAACACCACTGGTAGAAATAGAGATAGAGGAGAGGAAGGCCCAAGTTGGACCTGGGAGGGTCGATCGGAGAGGAAATAGGTCAACCAAGCCAGGGCCTGATCAGTGATACCCAGGTTATCATGGAGGCCGTTGAGCATGATGGCATGGTTGACTGTGTCAAAGGCAGAAGAGAGATCAAGTAAGATGGGGAAACAAAGGGTATTGGAGTAAAGGTTTGAGAGCAGGTCTTCACAGATGTTCAGAAGAGCAGTTTCTGTGCTTCTGGTAGCTCTGAAGCCAGACTGATGGTCATGGAGACAACCAACTAATTCAATGTGAAGATTAATCTGGGAGAGGGACAGCTTTTCCAGCAGTTTGTCCAGGAAAGGAGTGATGGTGATTGGACGGTAGTTAGCAGGGCAGGAGGGATCGGCTGAGGGTCTCTTAAGAAGAAGGTGCACAAGGGAGTGCTTAAGGGGGGGAAGGGAAGACTCCAGTGGCAAAGGAGTGGTTGCAGAAGTCGGCCAAAGCAGGAGCCAGGGTGTCAATGTGGTCCTTGATGGTTTTAGAGGAGCAGGGAAGAACCTGTTTTGACGAGACTTTCATAGATTGGACTTGCCTAGAAACCTCATCTGGGGAGAACAAGGGAAAGGCAGAGAAGAAGGGAGGAGGGGTGGCCACAGAAGGGCCAGAGGAAGAGAGGGGAGTAGAGGGAGAAGGAGAGGAAGAGAGAGAGGACAGGATGTCCTGAGTTTTAGAGATGAAATGAGACGCCATGGCCGTGGAAAATCCCTCTCACTCTCCATCAATAGTACTGTGTTACTGTATAAAATACCAAGCCCATTTCTGGCACTATCCTGTTGTAAAGGGATGTGCTGCTCTTGAGCTAGTTTTGCGCTATGCACAATCAAATAAATAAAATAAAATAACATCAGAGGGGCAATAAAACACATCCCCCAGTGTAACTTTAGTTTCCTGTGAGGAGCAGTAACAGGGATGGCAAGTATTTCCTTCTGAGTAAGGGGTGTGCAGCGGGTCATGTGTGACTGCAGTAAAGAAACAAACTAACAAGGGCCATTATTAAATTGCGCATAATATATTCTTCTCCAGTGGAAACTCTGTACATTTACGTTCATGGTAAGTTAATAGAATGAAGGATATTTTGCTTTCCTACACGCTGTTGGTTTTAAATCATTTGGGGATTGGAATGGTGTTGGTTTTCAAATTTTGAAATGTTCTTATTTTTTCTTGAAATATTCTGCCTTTATTGATCACCTTCAGTGACTCTAACCGCCGTACTACTCATCCACTGTGTGGTAGCAAAGCCTGAACGGCTTTGATCTATCATCATCCTGCACATGCAGACGCAACCTCCTGACGGTCACTGTCCTTGGATTGGGTTTATCCCTGTATCTTTAGGGAGGAGCTAAGGTGTATCCACCTCTTAATGATTATTTCATGGTGTGGCCTCAGCAGGGGTGTTGCTAGGTCTTGAAAAGATCCGGAGCTACGCTAATGTCGGGACTGCCGGGACTCAGGGCTACCTAGCCTTTAGGTTGTAGCCACTGAGCTACAACCAAAAGACCCAACACTATAGCCCCCCGGCCTTCCCACCTAGACACCCTCCTTGCAATACCTCTGGGCCTAAGGAAATCTGAAGGAGGATCCCCCAGTGGGTAAAAATGTGATCGATACGGGCCATGCCAAATCCCTCCTCTGCAGACTAGATTCATCACAGCTCCTTACACTCATGACAAGAAGAAACAACGAGGCCTGGTTGGCAAGTCAATGTAGGGAAAACAGCATTTCCACAATTAAAAGCATGCTCCCTACCCTTTAGACATCAGAAACAAGTTATTGCTGTGGAACCTTACAGCCTGTGGCCTGCGCACTGCGGCTGCTGCCTCCCGGGGCAGCTGCCTGGGTGCCTGAAGCTGATCTGAATCACAGATATACATTGTGCTCCTCCTCCTTCGAACGCACCGGCCTGCATGGGGCCTGCGCTGCTACTGACCACCCCCAGCCGTGCGGCGAGCACACGAGTGAACCCCCTGCCAGGGTACCCCTCCTGAGGACCCGGATCCCTGAGATGCTTGCCTGTGGCAGGGCGACTGTCTGCCTCCCTCCCCCCGCATACCCACCTGGCTCTGTGGCCTCCGCTGCATGCCGGGGGGTGGACCTCGCTTCCTCGCGGACCTCGGCGCGACCTGCAGAGAGCCGGCCTACACTTCATTGCCACTGATGGGGTGACAGGCCCTGATCCCCCACCAGTGCGGAGCCATTGCTGATCCTCCATATGCCCGTGCGCTGCTACCCGGAAGCCCCTGCCTACTGATAGACCTGGGGACCTGTTTATGCCCGGAGCGCCTCTCCTTTGACGACTGGCGGTGTCGAGGTGATCCAGGCATCTACACAGACTGGGCCAAGGCGTGTAGAGCTTGTCCTGGGCCCTGACCTGGCCCCATCATTCCTATGGCTGGGGTGGGGGAGCCATGGAACGGGCCGCTTTGATGATTCCCAGCACTCTCCGCTGACAGCCGCGGACCGCTGAGTCTGCTCCCACGAAGGACCTACCACCATAGCAAGTAAGTGCCACCGTGCGACTGGGGACTGGGCAGCCTTAACCTGTTACTATAGTCCCCAACTCTGGGCTGGACGAGGCATTGCTATCACCTGCGCCCCTCTCATACTGGCTCCCACAGTACCGGCCATCCAGTGCCTACATTGTCCAGGCACATGCCACGGCGGCGCTGGCCCCCTTCTACCACAGTAGCCAAAACATTGTGCCTGCAACATGGATTGCCCCACGGTGTGAATTGTCAGAGGCCAACACACACCAACTGCCCAGATTGCTCTCCATTGCCACCTCACCTGAACTGCACGACCTCTAAAACTGCCTATGAGTGCCACGCTTCCAGCAGGCCACAATCACCGCCATTGCACCCTTCGCCACCATCAACACTGAGACTCTGCCCACAGATAGTGCTCTCCTGAGCGTACACCACCGCTCACGGCTCCTGCTCTTCTGCTGAGGTGGTGAGACCACGGAACCCTACATCACTGCGACCTGCATTGCTGCACTAGACTTGAATACTGCTGACGTGCTTGGGGAGCGGATTGCACAGCACGGCACGCACCAGCTTGGACCACGCCGATTCTCTGGATCCACCTAAAACAGAGAAACTCCTCCACGCCAAGGGTCTTGACGGTCCGCCCCATCACTTGTTAGGCTCTCCTCCACCGATCAAGGCGGCCTGATACCCTTGGCTTGGGGTGCCTGGTGAGCGGCGCTTGGCCCTACCTACTGGTTCGCTGCCATTGGATCCCCCCACCCTTTCTGAGGCATACCGTGGGAGTTCTACACAGCTTTCACCTGATCACCCATGCTGTGTGCTCGGTTGGGGCCCTAGAGGCGTGCAAAAACCCCTGAACTGTACTGGTAATCCCGTTGCTCACGTTGCTCCAGCTGCACCTTCGGAGAATGGGTTGCTGAGTAGCCATCTCATCTGTGCAGACCCATAGTGCCATTCCACCACTTGATTGACCTGGAGGAACCACACATCCACCTGTAGGATGGCTACCAGATCTCAAGGAGCTAATAAGGTTGGCGCCATGGATAACTTTACCAAGCGGCGCTTTGGCTGGATCATGGGCGGCCCTCGAATAGTCAGGAGGACACAGACATGCCAATGGACGCCCCACCTCCCGACTTCACGAGCATGATAGACTCCATGGCCAAAAACTTTGCATCCTTCCATGAGAAGCTCGATGACATAAAACCAGGATTACTGAGGCGGAGATTAGGATTCGGGTGAATGAGGATGGGATACATGCTCTGCAAGATACAGTGGCAACTCTAACCACAGATATGAAATTCGTCAAAACAAAGTGTGACGATTTAGAATCCAGATCCCGCTGAAACAATATACAAATCGTTGGCGTCCCTGAGAATGCACTTAGAGGGTGCATGGAACTTGCGACAGAGAATCTCCTTAAAGACCTACTGACAATCCTGAATTGTCTCCCTTCTTTGCCGTTGAGCGGGCCCACCGGGCGCTGGCACCGCGCCCAAAGCCAGGCGACTTCCCTACGACTATAATTGCAAAGTTCTTAAGCTACAGGGACAGAGACCAGATTCTCCGACTAACAAGGGATGAAGGAGAACTCAGACTAGACTCTCAAGCTATCCGAATCTTCCCTGACTTCTCTACTGGAGTGCAACAGGAGCGGCGACAGTTCGCATGTGTGAAGAAAATGCTCAGAGAAAGGAATGTCGGCTATGCAATATTATTACCGGCATGCCTAAAGTTCACCTTCAGGAACAAGCTTTACTTTTTTACAGTCCCAGACGAAGCGGTGAAATTCATAGAGGCACATATCCGTTGGCCAATCCCGCTGAGGATCTTATGGAGAATAACTGAGGGTGGATCCCTCCCACTCACTACTGAAGCTTCCTTCAGAGTTTCTCCATACTTCTGTTCATGTGTTGTTAGTGCCTCAGTCAAATGATACCTGCCTCTTATATTGAACATTGCTCTGTGGTATGGCAACGGACGCCCGCATGCTAAACCCCATTGTAGAATCCTGATATCCTGATACATATCGATCCACGTGGGGAACCTGTGGGCGCTGCTTAGCAGTCATAGAAGGAACATGAGGTGCCTGATTGTTAAAATAAGCACCACTCTTGAGGTGTGCATCTCTTGTGCCCATTCCCCCAGGTTCAAAGTTTCGTTTATGCAACATGAAGTGGGTTACCCCACATTTCTGTAACGTTGGCCACGCGGCAACGGCGCACCCCATTGCAGCTGCAAAGGTTGTTCTTTGATGGTTCTGTTCTGCTAAGCCCCTGTTGGGCCCGTGACGGGGTTGAGCCGAGTTGGGGGTGGCTCTTTGGTAAACAGGCCAAAGGGGGGGTGGGACTACACTGCTGGTTGGGGAAGGGCGGTGAGGGCAGGGTGGGGTGGCGAAGTGTTGAAAAAGATTATATAAAAATTGGCGTGAGTAAAGTGGCAATGCACATGACGAATCAGCAACGTGATGTTTACAATGACACAATTCTATGTACATGGGGGAGTGCAATTTAGGATGCATTTTGAAGCGGCGACATGGCCGTACAAATAATGTCATTGAATGTACGGGGGATAGGCAACTGCACTAAGGCCCGTAGAATCAGGGCATTTGCCCAAAGGCATGGCGTGAAGATACTATTACTGCAGGAGACCCATGCCCAGGGCCATCCTCGCTACGTGTCTGGCACCATCCTGGGGCCTATAGGTTCTAAACGGCTTACTCCACGCAATCTAGGTGAGTGTTAACTCTGATTTACAAGTCGGTTAAGTTTACGCTGAAGAAGAACCACTTAGATCTGGAGGGGCGGTACGTTGTCCTACACTGTGTTATAGCGGGCGTAGAGTATCTACTGGTGAACACATACGCCCCAAATGTTGACTCCCTTGAATACTTTGACACTGTGGTTTCTCTGCTTATGGGATACATTGGGGTTCCAATAATATGAGGGGGGGACATGAATCTGATACTGAACAGGGACATGGATAGGACAGGGACAGCGCCCAAGGACTTAACCTGCGCGGCTAGGAGATTACACACACATATTGCAATGCTTGGCATGCAGGATGTGTGGAGGACATTTCACCCCTGTGTTCGCGAATACACCTACTACTCCTCAGTGCATGATAGCTCATCGAGGATTGACCTATTCCTAGTGACAGGTGGTCTAATGGGCAGGGTCATGGAATCTCAGATACTCACCCGCGCACGGTGTCAAGCTGGGACCCACCCTGCCAGCCCATTCTGCCTGGCGTTTAAAGTCGGAGTCACTTCTAGATATCGTTTTTAAGGCAGAGATCCTCTCAGATATAAAAACCTTCTTCGAATGTAATGCACAACAAGATACTACCATGGGGGTCTGCTGGGAGACCTTTAAGGGTACATTAGGGGTATGTCTATTTCGCAGGAGGTGGAAATATTGAAAACAGTAAGGAACTATCTACTCCGTTCTGAGGCTAAACTCAAGAACTTGAATGTGAATGTGCGACGGCAGCTAGCCCCTCCAAACTGGCGCAAATACGGGAAGAGTTGGAGGAGTCTGAATCGCATGCCCTAAGGGAGGTACGCTACCTAACTCGCCCCTGCTTAGCAACGAAATACAGGGAAGGTGATAGACAGGGGAGGACACTTGCTAGATTAGTCCGAGCGGAGGGGGGTAGAGTCCAGATTGACTGTATCAGGGATGCACACGTCACTCAACAATTGTCAGATCGGCAGATACCAGAAACGTTCTCTAATTTTTATATTGACCTATACATGCCACCCCATGAGCACAGCACACAAGACATCTGAAAACTCCTCGACCAAATCCCCATGACGTATATATCTCAAACCACCAGGGAACAACTCGACGAGCCGATCACACTCGATGAAATAGTCAAAGCCATCACTGATCTCCCGAAGGATAAGGCCCCCGTTCCTGACAGATTCACTTCGGAATTCTATCAGGAACATGTGGCGTTGCTAGCACCGAGGCTGCTTGAGGTCTGGTTGGAATCGCTGTGGGAGTCCACTCTTCCTCCATCACTGCACGAGGCACTCATAACTGTCCTCTTTAAGCCCGGCAAGCCCAGTGATGAATGCAGGTCTTATAGGCCTCTGTCACTTAGGAACATTGATACCAAGATATTCGCCAAGACTATCGCAAACATATTTTTTCCGATGCCCAAAAGGCCTTTGACATGGTCTCATGGCAATACATGTGGTAGGTCCTGGAGAAAATGGGGGTGGGCCCGTCCATGATCCAGTATATTAAACTATTGTACATGTGTCCTACAGCTAGAGTCCTGGTTAACTCGCTGACCTCGGCGTCCATCGCACTACTCAGAGGCACCCGACAGGGCTGCCCGTTTTCCCCCATCCTCTTTGCACTGGTCATTGAGCCAATGGCTGATCATGTCAGGGCGCGGCACTACCGCAAAGGTATACGTTTGAAGGATGCCCCAGAAATAATATAATTGTACACAGATGATGTGCTGCTATACGTCAGGGACCCGGCCGCACACCTGGATCCTATCATACGGGACACCACAAAAATTGGTACCTTTTCCGGTTTTACCATCAACTACTCTAAATCTGAGATATTTCCGCTCAGCAGCTCAACTCAGCAACCGGCGTGTGAATATCCTCTCTGCTGGTCCCCGGGTGGTATCAGGTATTTGGGAATTCAGGTATCACTATCCAAGTCGACCCTACTCACCGACAACTATACTACGGCCGCACAGTACTTTGAGTCAAAGCTGACGAGATGGCGATCTCTGCCCTTATCATTAGCTGGGAAACTGTCCCTGGTCAAAATGATCTTGGTTCTCAAACTGCTGTACATCTTCGCTAATGGCCCGATATGGCCGGGAAAACAATACTTTGACGACTTACACAAAAGCAGTGCACAATTCCTATGGCATGCAGGCGCGGTCCGGAAAAAGTGGAAACACATGACTTTACCCTATGAAAGGGGGGCTTTACCGCCCCTGACCTGACTCTATATTGGGTAGCGGCGCCGGCCCAATATGCCACATACTGGTACATACACCCAACAGCTCCGCCTCATGTCAAACTGGAAAAGCTGACAACGGCCGGGATGCACACCATGTCACTTGTCTTTCACCGTAAGTATGTGGCTGATGCAGTAGCTGACCCCATTGCATCCACGCTAATGGCGTACCACCGGCCTCTTGACTTGTCGTCGAATCCGCACCCCTGCTATAAATGGCTCTCCATCTGAGAGTTTCTCGGGCTTGCACCCACGCATGATAAGCTTCTCTTCCAAAGATGGCAGGAACTAGGATACCAAGCTTGGTCTGATTTATTCCCAGGGGGTAACTTTATCACTCCACAAACGTGGCGCCCTGGCCACTCCAGTTCTGCATTGGAAATGCTGCAATACTACAGATTGCATGCAGCAGTCCACGCCATGTGGTCATCCTGCCCGGGCGAGCACACAGAAACGCCCGAACTGCACTATATAACCAATTCTAGTAATAGCCTGGGGTAGTTTCCTCTATATATAAAATGTTGATGGTGAGGTCCCCAGACCTTCCTGCCCGGTCACGCAGCGAGTGGGCCAGCGAACTTGGCCTTGAGATCCCAGATGTTTTGTGGAGGAGGATGTGCCTACACACGCGCAGAGTTTCACTTAATTTCAGATTCAGATGCATGCAGTACAAACTACTGAACAGGGTATATTACACTCCGCATAGACTGAATAGGTTAGCCCAGGCCCAGACACATACCTGCCCAAGGTGCCATCTTGAAGGTGCAGATCAAACACACATGTTCTGGTCATGTCCCACACTTAATGCGTACTGGATGGCGATTCTGGGGCCTCCCTCTGAGATTGTAGATATTGTAGTGGACCCGGATCCGCTGGGTGTGCTGGTGGGGGTATGGGATAACAACGATGCCAAGAAAGTATCCAAGTTTCTCAATGTAAGTAGTATGGTGGCCAAGAAATGTATACTGCAGTACTGGAAACGCTCATCTCCACCTACCTTTACAATGTGGCTGAATGCACTCACCTGGACACAAACCTGTGCGGAGGAATACATCATGTCTCTGCCTGCGCATTCACGCCCCAAAAATATATGGACTGAATTCTGCAACTACCTTAACAAACAGACCGAAGAGGCACCCGATTCCCCCACCTCCCTGACCACGTTATGCTGAAATGTGCCATGGTTCTGCCAGATCGCCCTGATCTACACAAACAATTCTGTATGTACTGTCCGACGATGTGCAATAGACTGTAATTTGTTGATTTTGTAAAGTATACTCAATATGTGTGACCGCTGCTAACTTTCGCCAACTAAAAATAAAAGTTAAAAAAAAAGAAACTTTGGAATCCAGACTAAAACCACAGTACTATCCTGCAGTGTATACCTATACAGTTAAAAATTTTCAATTTTTGAGCGGGGAAGGGCACGCAAGGGGTTACACTTGTGCACCTCACTTGTGCCAATAAGTAGCAGCCCAATTCACAAAGTGCATCTGACTGCGCTCATTCAGGTACCCTTTTCCCCCCTGTTGCCATTGGGGCATTGCTGTTTGGGGGTTGGAAATGCAAGTATCACTGATGCGGTTTAAACTGCGACTGTCACACTTAAAAAAATAAATCACGTCACGGTCAGAAATGGCCCTGTCATGATTTGCGCCTCCAGCGATGTCTGTTTCAAAATGCGCAGGGGGGGTGACCCTCATTTCAGGGTATTTAAAACGCATCCTATTTGTGAATTCGGAAAGCGCTTTTAAATGCCAAGAAATGCCCCCTTATTTGAGCAAACTGCTACAAGGTGAAAAAGGGCACCTGAATAAGCACTTCATTCAAATGTGCTTTGTGAATTGGGGTGCTCCCATTTTGGTGCAAGTGGGGGATGTGCTAGTGCATGTCCTCACTAGCGCCCCAAAAAATGTGAGGACCTGGCTTAGTGTTTGTTTGTTTGTTTATTTATTTATTGTGTGCACCGGACCCAGAAGTATCAGGGCGCAGGTACAAAGAGAATTTACAGCTTAGTTACAGGAGTGGTAAAGACAGGTTATCTCATAGTTACAGGATGAGGGTAATTAACATAGAACAAATATAGTGGCATGTAGGTGTGGACAATATGTCGTAAAATTTACAGATATTTACATATTTAACATAACTAAATCAAAAATACAGTGCATGTAGGCAGGAGGGCTAAGTTAGTGTGGTGCGGTAGGGTAGGTTACATATCTTTCTCAATGAGCCATTTAATTGTGCTCTTTCTGAATTTGGCAAACGTTTGGTCAGATCTGAGTGTGTGTGGCAGGTAGTTCCACAATTGTGCTGCCCTGACTGGGAAACTGGACCCTCCAATGGTGGACAGTTTGAATCTTGGCACTTGAAGACAGTTAGGGTTGGCTATTCTTGGGGGTCTGGTGAAGATTTTGTTAGAGAATCGTTCAGTTAGGTAGCTAGGCTTTGTTATTTAGGCATTTGTGGATGAGGGAAGCCGATTTGAGGTTGATTCTTTCTTGGGTGGAGAGCCATTTATGTTTCCTTCTTATTTCGGAGATGTGTGCTCTTCTAGGGATGCTTAGGGCAGCCCTGAGTGCGTTGTTTTGTAACACTTGAATTCTATTGATAATATGTTTGTTTGCCCCTATGTAGAGGGCATTACAATAATCAAGTTTTGATAGGATGAGGGCTCTGAAGAGGATTAAGCAGCTGTCAGTGGACAGGAATGGTTTCCCTGCTCTTATTAGTTTACAGGTGTAGGCCATAGAGGAGGCCAGTGAATTTACCTGTTTGGCAAGGGATAGGGTTGAGGCGAGGTAAAATCCTAGGATTTTTACTTCTCTGGCGACCTTAATGGTGTTCACATCAATAATGAATGCTGAGTAGTTAAGGTTCAGTTTTGAGATGCGAGCTGCGGTGCCTATGATGATGAGCTCAGTTTTGTCATCGTTCAGACATAGGCCATGGTTGGCCATCCAAGCCTGAACGATGCTATAGACTCTATTCACCAATGCCAGATCTTCATCCTAGTCCCTGTCATGCATGCTGGACGTGGTCCTACCTCCTACACTCGTAGAACAGCTAGACCGTTCTATTCCAAATGGCGGTTGTTCGATACGTTGCCGGGAAAACGACGTTTGCACTTTTCACATCGCTAACTTCACGTGTATTCTGCTTCGTCACGTGAACTACGGCATTACGTATTTAAGCAGCGTGGAAACTTCACTCGAATCATTTGGCGTTGTGTAGCTGAACCTCCGGTCTGCATCCTTGCAGGTTACTACAGCTACTTTTTGGGCCTTCCATAGCGTGTTTTCCGCCACACGCTGATTCCTGGAGCTGTTTGGTTGCGTGTAAATCCACACGCGCACGTTGTCTTCAAACGCGGCTGGCCTGGGCTGCGTGAATCCTGTTTGCGTGCAAATCCACACGCACACGTTGCCTTCAAACGCGGCTGGCCTGGGCTGCGTGAATCCTGTTCGCGTGTAAAGCCACACGCGCACGCTATCTTCAAACGCTGCTGGTCTGGGCTGCGTGAATCCTGTTCGCGTGTAAATCCACACGCGCACGCTATCTTCAAGCGCTACTGGCCTGGGCTGCATGAATCCTGTTCGCGTGTAAATCCACACGCGCACGCTATCTTCAAGCGCTGCTGGCCTGGACTGCGTGAATCCTGCTCGCGTGTAAATCCACACGCGCACACTATCTTCAAGCGCTGCTGGCCTGGACTGCGTGAATCCTGCTCGCGTGTAAATCCACACGCGCACGCTATCTTCAAGTACGGCTGGCCTGGACTGCGTGAATCCTGCTCGCGTGTAAATTCCACACGCATATATATCGTCTTCAAACGCTGCTGGCCTGGACTGCGTGAATCCTAATCGCGTGTAATTCCACACGCCACCGCTCTTTACTTCGTGGCTGTACAGAACCGCGTGTACTTTGTTTATACCTTATAAGGAGCGCTATTTCCAACTCCTGCACCTGTGATATTAACAGGGGGATTGATTCATTTCTATACTTTACTCTACGTGGGAAGGAAGCTTTTCAAGGATAATTGGAAGGTGACAGTGAACAGTACTTTGGACGCTATCCTGTGGTGCATCAACCCAGTATCTAGCGTGAGCCTCGTTCCGTTCGGGATAAGTCTCCCTTACTAATCTTCCCTTCCTTGTCGTTTGTTCTACCTTGGATTCCTCAAGAGACTCTGCTGGATTCATCTGCCCTAGACTCAAGGTCAGGGTGTGCATTCATGACATTTTCTATTCCATCATACCCAGGTTGGGGCAGTTATTCATGATACTTTATTTTGTTCTACGCTGACTTCCTATACCTTACCCACGCCCTTTCCAGTGATCCATCACTCTGCCTGTTTTACCAGTCAGAGAGTTGTATCATTTGGAAGGTCTCAACTTGACTTCACAACTATCAAAACGAGTGAACAGGGATCCGGAAGACCCTACCACCTGTATCCTTTTGAGTACCGTATCCTTTTCAGTTAATACTGTGGTGCTCTCTGACAGAATCAGAAGCCATGGAGGGTACGGATCCTTTAGCTGTTTTGACTCAGTTGATCAGCGATTTGAGAAATGAAATGGTTACGGCACAGGACATGTTACGGCATCGTATGGACGTTATGCAAGACGCCATGCACGGTAGTCCTCAGGGAGCACAGGTTCCAATGGCCACTGCATCTGGATCTGGGACTATGACACCCCCACAGGAAACTATTAATGTGGTTATGCCCACTCAGTTTCCCTTGACCCCTCCGGAACGGTTCACTGGTGATCCCAAAACCTATAGAACCTTCGTTAATCAGTGCCGACTCCATTTTCTTTGCCGTCCTACTTCTTTTCCTGACCTAACCACAAAAGCAGCATTCGTGCTTTCCCATTTAGGGGGCACAGCTGCTGCTTGGGCTAACCCTTTGTTGGAAACAAATAGCCCTTTGTTGTACGACTGTGACGATCTCTTGGCTGCTATGAGTAAAGTCTTTGACATGCGTTATGCTACTCAAGCCATGGATCTGGAGTTACTTAATCTACAACAAGGCAATCAGCCTCTTTTGCCTTACATTGCCCGGTTCAATCAACTAACAGCCGAAACTCAATGGCCTGACGGCAAGAAAACGGCTGTTTTCTACAAGGGTCTTTCAGAAGAAATGAAAGATGCCTTATCTACAGTTCCGGTGGTTCCTACGGGATTCACAGAGTTGCTCGATTTGGTTTTACAAATCGATGCCCGAAGGAATGCTCGGAAAGGAGAGAAAAAGCCTTTCATACAAGCCTCGGGGCGTTCAGAGACACCGGCAGTCCTCTCG
Organism: Ambystoma mexicanum; assembly: GCF_040938575.1. Taxonomy (NCBI): domain Eukaryota; kingdom Metazoa; phylum Chordata; class Amphibia; order Caudata; family Ambystomatidae; genus Ambystoma; species Ambystoma mexicanum. The sequence goes on from NC_090928.1 coordinate 1,258,436,916, forward strand.
AACGACCCCGAACCCATGCAGATTGGCGTCGTGAGAGGCCGGTTGTCCAATGCAGAACGAGAGAACCGAAGAAAGAACCATTTATGTATGTATTGCGGTTCATCCGAGCATTTATTGGCGACATGTCCTAAAAAACCCATCAAGCGTTCGGGAAACGCCAAAACTCGACAATAGCAGGAGTCCCTATGTCGAGTGTTTCATCGGACTCCAGTACCATTCCTAAACACGCACCCGTAATTGTTGAGGTGACGTTACGTTGTGGTGAACGAGAATTGGTTTCCAAGGCCATGGTTGATTCCGGAGTCACCAACAATTACATAGACATCACATATGCCAAGAACTGTTCCATACCCCTTGTAAACAAAAACAAACCTGAAACGGTTAATACCGTGGACGGATCTGTTTTGACTTCTGGTATGGTAACCCAGGAGACGGTATCTGTTCAGATGACATTATCGAATAATCATTCGGAAGAAATCATCTTCGATGTCATAGCTGCTCCGCAGTACGAGATCATACTTGGTCTTGCATGGTTAACCCTTCACAATCCCGCCGTTGACTGGGTTTCGGGATTGCTCCAGTATCCTTCGATTCATTGCAATGAACATTGCTTTACCAGTCAGGAGGTGTCAAACAAGCAACACATATTGGCCTCTATGGTGGGAGCTTCAACTATCAGCGTGGTACATCAAAGCGACACTACCATACCATGCGAATACGCTGAGTATGCTGATGTCTTTGACAAGGGCCAGGCAGAACAATTGCCTCCCCATCGACAGTACGACTGTCCTATTGAATTGATTCCTGGTGCCAAAATCCCTACAGGTCGTTTATATTCACTGACCCCAAAAGAAGACGTTGTGTTGAAAGAATACATTGACAAAGCTTTAGCGATGGGTTTCATACGGCCATCACAATCATCTGCTGCGTCTCCTCTATTCTTTGTTCCGAAGAAAGAGGGAGATCTAAGGCCTTGTATTGATTACAGGGCACTTAACAACATCACCATAAAAAACCAATATCCTTTACCACTGATAAACGTTCTATTGGATCAATTAGGTACTTCCAGTTACTTCACCAAACTGGACTTGCGAGGAGCATACAATTTAGTTCGCATTCGTGAAGGCGACGAATGGAAGACCGCTTTCAAGACACGGTATGGTCTTTACGAGTATTTGGTGATGCCTTTTGGTCTGTGCAACGCTCCCGCCACTTTTCAATTCTTCATGAATGATATATTCAGGGACATAATGGACCAGTTTGTGGTGATTTATCTGGATGACATTCTGATCTATTCATCATCTTTTTCGGAACACGTCAAACACGTTTCTACAGTCCTACAAAGACTCAGGGAGAACCTTCTTTATGTGAAAGCCGAGAAATGCGTCTTTCATTCACAGGAAGTGGAATTCCTGGGCTATGACATTACCAATCTAGGTGCTCGAATGAGCCGTTCCGTACGCTACTTACCTTGTACTGCACTTCCCCCCCACCTCCTCCCCCCTGCACTTCCTCCTCTTCCCCTTACCTCTGCACTTGCGCGATCTGAATGACACCTGGCCTAGTAGGATCGTTTGTCTGTTTTCCCCTTGTTTCCCTCCCTCCCTGCCTCGTCGCGCCTTGAAACACTTGTGTATAGGCGCGTTACAAATACCATATCATATCATATCATATCAAGGTGAAGGCCATATGGAATTGGCCGATTCCGCACAATGTCAAGTCATTACAGTCTTTCTTAGGCTTTGCGAATTTCTATCGCAGATTTATTCATTCCTTCTCCAAAACAGTAGCTCCTTTGACGGCCTTAACTAGTTCTAAAGTTCCTTTCTGTTGGAACCCAAATGCCCAAGCATCCTTCGAAAAGTTGAAAGAAGCATTTACCACTGCACCCGTGCTTCAACATCCAGATCCAGATCGCCAGTTTATCGTTGAAGCGGATGCATCCAGTGTCGCTACTGGAGCAGTACTCTCACAAGTTTGCACAGAAACCAAGGAGGAACACCCAGTGGCTTTCTTCTCTCGCAAACTTAACCCATATGAACAAAATTACACCGTCACTGAGCGGGAACTGCTGGCTATCAAGGATGCCTTCCGAGAATGGCGTCATCATCTTCTTGGGGCCAAACATCAGGTGTTAGTGTACTCTGACCATAGAAATCTTCAAGCATTCAAATCCATGAAATGCCTTACGGCCCGACAGGCCAGATGGCATGTCTTTTTTGCCCAATACGATTTCCAGGTCACATATCGTCCTGCCCGAGAACACGTTAAGTCGGACGCGTTGTCCCGTATGAGTGAAGAGGCGAAGGAAAAAGCACAAGTACAGAATCAGTTGTTGGCAGACCATGTAATATGTAGTTGTTCTGTTCAACCATCCTTAAAAACCGAAGTACAAGAGTGGGTGAAAAATCATCCACAAGTTATCCAGGATATGAATCTGGACGTACATAACGGTTTACCATTCACACAAGGAGTGCTCTACCTACCGACGTCTTCAACGCGGAATAAAGCCCTCAAGTGGAATCATGATTCCTTGATCGCAGCCCATCCTGGACGGAAGAAAACACTAGAACTACTCAAAAGATGGTGCTGGTGGCCGTCCATGTCAAAAGATGTCATAGATCATGTATCAACTTGTTCTGTATGCATTCAATGTAAAAACACTCCTGGTAAACCAGTGGTCTTACTCCAGTCCCTACCTGTCCGTAACAAACCATGGGACATGATATCTATGGACTTTGTGGTAGAACTCCCACCAAACCAGGAGTACGATACCATATGGGTTGTAGTGGATTATTTCACTAAATTGGCTCTTTATATTCCCTGTATTGGTTTACCAACCGCTGCTGTTCTGGCTGACCTATTCATCCAACATGTATTTCGTTTCTTTGGTCTACCGTCAGTAATCATTACGGACAGGGGCTCACAGTTCGCGTCACGCTTTTGGAGAGCACTAACCTCTGCATTACTGATTGAAGATAGACTGTCCAGTGCTTACCACCCTCAAACTGATGGACAGACCGAAAGAGTCAACTGCACTATGGAACAATATCTGCGGTGTCTGTGTCTGCAGTACCAATCGGATTGGCTCACGGTCCTGCCGGCAGCTGAATTCGCCTATAACAACTCCTATCATAGTGCCATAGGCACTTCACCGTTCTATGCGCTTTATGGACAGCACCCCCGATCAATACCTTTGGATTCCAGCTTGTCTTTGGATACTCCTGCCGCAGGCCGTACCTTTCGTGATCTGAAGAAATTACAGAGGAAAATGAAGCAGCAATTAGAGCAGGCTAAAAGACGCGACAAGTTCTATGCCGATGCTCATAGAATACCCGCACCCGTCTACAAGGCTGGTATGAAAGTATGGCTGTCCACTAAGAACTTGAGAATTCCAGGCAAAAAGAAATTATTGCCCAAATACATTGGTCCGTATGTAGTGCTCCAAGTAATTAATCCGGCTGCTGTCCGTCTGGCTTTGCCACAACGATGGCGAGTGCATCCCGTATTCCACGTGTCACTCATTAAGCCATGTTCTGAAGCTACTAGATTGCCTGTACGGCCTTTTGCTATTTATGTGCGGGGTTCAGATGAATACGAGGTACAGGACATACTGGATATGAGACTACGTTCTGGTAGGCCGTTTTATCTGGTGGACTGGAAGGGCTATGGTCCCGAAGATAGGTCCTGGGAACCTCTTTCTAATATTCATGCTCCTGCTTTATTGAAGCGTTTTCACACGAGAAGGGGAGAGGTTGCCACTTTGGGGGATGGCACTGTCATGCATGCTGGACGTGGTCCTACCTCCTACGCTCGTAGAACAGCTAGACCGTTCTATTCCAAATGGTGGTTGTTCGATACGTTGCCGGGAAAACGACGTTTGCACTTTTCACGTCGCTAACTTCACGTGTATTCTGCTTCGTCACGTGAACTACGGCATTACGTATTTAAGCAGCGTGGAAACTTCACTCGCTGCTTCTGATCGAATCATTTGGCGTTGTGTAGCTGAACCTCCGGTCTGCATCCTTGCAGGTTACTACAGCTACTTTTTGGCCTTCTATAGCGTGTTTTCCGCCACACGCTGATTCCTGGAGCTGTTTGGTTGCGTGTAAATCCACACGCGCACGTTGTCTTCAAACACGGCTGGCCTGGGCTGCGTGAATCCTGTTCGCGTGTAAATCCACACGCGCACGTTGTCTTCAAACGCGGCTGGCCTGGGCTGCGTGAATCCTGTTCGCGTGCAAATCCACACGCGCACGTTGCCTTCAAACGCGGCTGGCCTTGGCTGCGTGAATCCTGTTCGCGTGTAAATCCACACGCGCACGCTATCTTCAAATGCTGCTGGTCTGGGCTGCGTGAATCCTGTTCGTGTGTAAATCCACACGCGCACGCTATCTTCAAGCGCTGCTGGCCTGGGCTGCGTGAATCCTGTTCGCGTGTATATCCACACGCGCACGCTATCTTCAAGCGCTGCTGGCCTGGACTGCGTGAATCCTGCTCGCGTGTAAATCCACACGCGCACACTATCTTCAAGCGCTGCTGGCCTGGACTGCGTGAATCCTGCTCGCGTGTAAATTCCACACGCATATATATCGTCTTCAAACGCTGCTGGCCTGGACTGCATGAATCCTAATCGCGTGTAATTCCACACGCACACGCCCTTTTCTTCGCGGCTGTACAGAACCGCGTGTACTTTGTTTATACCTTAAAAGGAGCGCTATTTCCAACTCCTGCACCTGTGATATTAACAGGGGGATTGATTCATTTCTATACTTTACTCTACGTGGGAAGGAAGCTTTTCAAGGATAATTGGAAGGTGACAGTGAACAGTACTTTGGACGCTATCCTGTGGTGCATCAACCCGGTATCTAGCGTGAGCCTCGTTCCGTTCGGGATAAGTCTCCCTTACTAATCTTCCCTTCCTTGTCGTTTGTTCTACCTTGGATTCCTCAAGAGACTCTGCTGGATTCATCTGCCCTAGACTCAAGGTCAGTGTGTGCATTCATGACATTTTCTATTCCATCATACCCAGGTTGGGGCAGTTATTCATGATACTTTATTTTGTTCTAGGCTGACTTCCTATACCTTACCCACGCCCTTTCCAGTGATCCATCACTCTGCCTGTTTTACCAGTCAGAGAGTTGTATCATTTGGAAGGTCTTAACTTGACTTCACAACTATCAAAACGAGTGAACAGGGATCCGGAAGACCCTACCACCTGTATCCTTTTGAGTACCGTATCCTTTTCAGTTAATACTGTGGTGCTCTCTGACAGTCCCCCATAAGTGGTAGGAGAATCTGGGTATCGTCTGCGTAATTAGTATAGGTGATACCCAGATTGTCAAGATCGTCAAAGAGTGGCTTGGTGAAGATGTTATAGAGTGTTGGGGAGAAACATGATCCCTGGGGGACCCCGCAAGTAATAGGAATCGGGTCTGCTGCAGCCGATGGTGAGAAGACCCTCATAGTCCTGTCACTAAGGAAAGACTGTATCCAGACTATAGCTTCCTTTGAGAAGTGGGCCGCTGAGTCCAAGTGGCTGCACAGGACTTTATGGTCCACCAAGTCAAAGGCAGCTGAAAGGTCTAGTAGGAGGAGAAGTGCTAGTTTTCCCTCATCTCTTAGTGAGTCTATTTGGGCCTTTAGATTGATAAGGGCTGTCTCTGTACCATGTTGTGGTCGGAAGCCAGATTGGCGGGCGCCTAAGAGTAGATTCACCTCAAGGAAGTTCTGAATTTGGGTGTATGCTACCTTATCTAAGATTTTTAGTAGAAAAGGCACCGTGGTGATGGGCCTATAGTTGGTGGGAATATTCGGGTCCAGTGTTTGTTTTTTCAGAAGAGGGAGTACCCAAGATTCCTTTAGATTGCGTGGGATGGTGCCGGACCTGAATGAGGCGTTAATGAGTTTAGTGATAAAGGGGGCTAGCACTCTAGCGGCGTCCTTTATCAGTTGTGCTGGGCATTGGTCTCCTTTGCAATTAGATGGTTTAAGCGCGAGAATTGTTTTCTCTACCTCAAGAACTGAGACCTTAGAGAAGTTAAATTGAGTAAGTTCTGTTGGCTTGGATTGCTGTGTTAAATTGGGTGGTGCTAGAATATGAGCTGGTAGTGAGGCTTTCTTTAGAGCTATTCTATTTTGGAGCTTGGCCACTTTATTAGTGAGTTCCAACTGGATGTCAGTACACCAGGTTTTATCTTTAATGGAGTCATCTTGTACTATGATTGGAGTTTCCAATTCTTTTAGGATTGAGAAGAGCTCCTTCATGCTAGAGTTGGCTTGTGTTATTCTGTTGTTATACGTTTCTTGTTTTGCTGTGATGAGATCCTTATTAGCTTAGTTTTATTTTCTATAGTAGGGTATAGGTTCCAGGCCGTTTCACATCTTCTTTTCTGTAATCTTAAGTTTTTTAGGTGAGGTGAGAACCAGGAGTTTAGGTGCTTTTTAGGTTTGCTATTCCTACGTTTTAGTGGGGTAATGCTATCAAGAGCGGTAGTCATGACGTTGTTATATTCTTCCACGAGTAGACCTGGGTCTGTATAGTGTGGTAGGGCGTTGAGATTAGGGATGAGGTGGGGTAGGATATTGTCGACTGTGATGTTTTTCTTATTTCTCGTCAAGGTTGGTATGGCGGGAGGAGGAATGGGTACAGTGGGTCTTTTAGTCTTGAGAGTGAAGGCAATTAGGTGATGGTCAGTCCATATTTGGGGGGAGATGGAGGTGATGGATAGGTCGCAGTTATGGCTGGCAATCCAGTCAAGAGTTCTCCCTTTGTTGTGCATGGGGGTATTCACTTTCTGAATGAAGCCCAATTCCGTAAGGATATTAGCTACGGAGGTAGCCTGGTGATCGTTGGTATCATCACACCCTAGGTTAATATCTTCTAGCACTATGGTTTGTGAAGAGTTTTTTAGCTTCTCTGAGATAATAGTAGTAATGTCTTCATTAAAGGTGCTGATCGGTCCCGGGGGTCTATAAAGAAGATGGATATTTAACGTTTGGGAGTTGGCGGTGGGTAGTTTGATGGATAGTGATCCACAAGATTTTAGGTTAGGTGTTGAGGTAATTCTCATAGAGAGATTAGTTTTAGCTATAATCGCTAATCCTCCCCCCCGTGAATCAAGTCTGTCTGCTCTAAGGATAATGTAATTATCTGGGACTGCTAACGTCAGTGCTGGGCCTGCTGCCTCATCAAGCCAGGATTCCGTGATGGCGATGAAGTCAAGGTCATTTTTCAGAATGGTCTCTGCTATGTCTGTAGCATGGGCGACTAAGGATCTAGCATTAATTAATGCGCATTTGAGGTCAGGTTCTGACTGTGGCAAAAGTTGTGGGTTAGGAATGGCGTGTCGGTTAGCAGTGGTCTTATTTCTTTTGGAGCAAGGTTTGGAACTTGGAAGTGGGGTGCTTTCCATTTCTATGGGGTGAAGTGTTTTAGGTCGAAGGTGATCTAAGTTACCATTATATTTCTTAATGGGTTTGAATATTTTGGGTAATCGTGCACGGAGTCTGATGTTTCTCTGTGCTATGTTGCAAGGGGCTTTGAGGAGGGGTTGCATAGAACAGGCTCCTACATTCTCAAAGGGCTGTGTAGAAGACATAGTGATATAAACAGTGATAGTAAGTAGGAATGTCAAATTGATGATTGTGGACGGATATACTCGGGTGGGTAGATGGAGGTCCATAGTGTTTGGACAGATTGAGCAAGGCGCGAGCTATACAGGTCGGGCTACAGCATACTGCTGAGTGCAACAAGTGGACAGCCTAGGGATAAGTGCGTCAATCAAATAGTGGGCAACATAGGCTAAATGCAGCAGTCAGATAGTGGGCAACATAGGCTAAATGCAGCAATCAGATAGTGGGCAACATAGGCTAAATGCAGCAATCAGATAGTGGGCAATATATAGGCTAAATGCAGCAGTCAGATAGTGGGCAACATAGGCTAAATGCAGCAATCAGATAGTGGGCAACATAGGCTAAATGCAGCAAGCAGACAGTGGGCAACATAGGCTAAATGCAGCAGTCAGATAGTGGGCAACATAGGCAGACTATAACAATCGGATAGTAAGTAGTATAGTACTGAGTGCAACAGTCAGAGGTGGTCACCTGGTGGTTGGAATGGAGGTAGAAATTACATGATATGCAGTTAGCACAAGCAGAGTGTATAGACACAACACTGTAAGGCTGGATACTGTGATAGGTGAGCAGGTAGTGGTCAGTAACAATTGCTTGAGTTACAAGTTGCTACGGTACTTACATTGGCATGTCCATAGAACAGGGTTCGGATAATGTCTTCCGTCGGCCAGTGGCGAACAGGGGAAAACAGGGGTGTTGGCCTTAATATGGCCTTTAGGTGGCCGGCTCGTCCGCCTGCCGGCGGATATTGGGAAGTAAAGTAGGGATTTGGTGGTGGCGCGCGTTGCCTAGCAATGCCGAGGACGCCGAGCCTCGTTTTCAGGCCGCATCGCGCCCGACATTTTGAATTTGCTGATGACCTGATGAGGACCTGCTTTCCAGTGCTGGCCACTATGGATGTGCTATTGGGCACACGCACGGATCCTGATGGGCCAGGTGGGAGGGGGCACACGGCCCACGGTGGTCCGCTGGTCCTGGTGGGGGGGCACACGTGCCCACTGCGGTCTGCTGGTCCTGGTGGGTGGGGCACACGGGCCCACGGCGCTTTGCTGTTCCTGGTGGGTGGAGGGCACACAGGCCCACAGCGCTCTGCTATTCCTGGTGGGTGAGGTGGAGGGCGGCTCCAGCCCTCCTACTCCAAAGAGAGGTACGAAGTGGGGGGCAAACAGGGGTGTTGGCCTTAATATGGCCTTTAGGTGGCCGGCTCTTCCGCCTGCCGGCAGATATTGGGCAGTAAAGTAGGGATTTGGCGGCGGAGCGCGTTGCCTAGCAACGCCGAGGACGCCGAGCCTTGTTTTCAGGCCGCATCGCTCCCGACATTTTGAATTTGCTGATGTCGGCGCGTGTGGACCTGCTTTCCAGTGCTGGGCAATATGAATGTGCTATTGGGCACACGCACGGATCCTGATGGGCCAGGTGGGAGGGGGGCACACGGGCCCACAGTGGTCCGCTGGTCCTGGTGGGGGGGCACTCAGGCCCACTGCCGTCTGCTGGTCCTGGTGGGGGGGGGCACACGGGCCCACGGCGCTCTGCTGTTCCTGGTGGGTGGAGGGCACACGGGCCCACAGCGCTCTGCTATTCCTGGTGAGTGAGGTGGAGGGGGGCTCCAGCCCTCCTACTCCAAAGAGAGGAACGAAGTGTATTTGTGTAGTGTGTAAAGTTCATTTAAATGTAACAATAAAATAAATGTTTGTACTCTGGCAAAGTCTTTAAGCATTGGATTATTGAAATAACATCTGTGGTAAATGAGAAAAGAACTTGAGCATGTTCCATCCCAGTTGTGTGCCAGCCTCCCCTGGGTTTTTGGAGCAAGATAACAAGGACCCATCTTGTCCTTGGCGCCCTGGATTGGGCCTCACAGCACCTGGAAGCCAGAACACCAAGGATCCCTGTGTTTTCACCATCAAACTGCTTCTAGACATGATTTGAGCATGTTCAACAATGTACGAACCAGCAGGACACTCCGCAGCTGCCTTTTGCATTCATCATTCTTTGAACCACGGTACACCCATTTCGAACCAGTTTGCCTCAGCTCAAACAAAGAAGCACCACTGATACGGCATCACTCGTACCACCATGTGAACCACCAGCATCTTCATCTCGGCACCTGTAAGTCGATCAAACCTGCTGTTCTCCAAACAGCGACCTTCAAGCCTCCGCATCAAACTGACTCACTTCATATCATGGTAGCAGTTTACCGCTGTTGAACCTCGAACCCCGAATCGCTCCTGGTGAGCACCTGATCTGCACAGCTTAAGTAACAGTTCAAATCATACCTACGTTCCATTCAACCCCGGCTCAACATCCGCTGGCTGCTAGATTGTGAGCTGAATCGAACCATTGAACTGCATCAAGAAGCCTGGTCCGATGCTGTTGTACGGCCAAGGCACCAGCACAGGTGTTAAAGACTTATATCTGCCCCCCGGTCCATTTGGGGGCCATAGAGACTGGTTAGATCACTTTTATCCATTGCAGAAGGAAGAGACTGACACACAACTAAGGAACTCAGGATACAGTCAGAATGTCCAAGTAAATTAAAAGCGTCCACCGTCGTGTGTCAAAATGCCTACTTCTGTCCCTCACACTTGTGACCAGTCCTAAATGGGTAGTGGATCTTCTTTGTCCAGAAGAATGGCTCCCTTCTTCTGGACAATGGACTATCGTTCCAATTGCAGGGGGGGGGACTTCGCCTGAGAGAATGACTCGCCTGAGAGAATGACTTGCCTGCGAGAATGACTCCCTTCCCCAGGTCTCAGTTCCTTTCCGAAATACAAAACAAAGTTACAGCTTGTGATGCTGTAACGTTCTCACTTCAAACTCAAAAAGTTAAATTCAAACTCAAATGTCATTCCTTATTGCCCATATTTTTCATCACTATTGGGTTGCTGGAGGATATCCCCCTTCTCTGGCATCTTGTTCTCCATACTTTCACAGTGCCATGGCAATTACTCCCTTCCCCGGGCGTCCTTCTGGTACTAGGGGTGTGGCTTCCTTCCCGTGATCTCTCTTGGCTTCACGGCACACAACACTAGGGGTGTGGCTTCCTTCCCGTGATCTCTCTTGGCTTCACAGTACGCAACACTAGGGGAGTGGCTTCCTTCCCGTGATCTCTCTTGGTTTCACGGTACACAACACTAGGGGTGTAGCTTCCTTCCCGTGATCTCTCTTGGCTTCACGGTACACAACACTAGGGGCGTGGCTTCCTTCCCGTGATCTCTCTTGGTTTCACAGTACACAACACTAGGGGTGTGGCTTCCTTCCCGTGATCTCTCATGGCTTCACGGTACACAACACTAGGGGTGTGGCTTCCTTCCCGTGACCTCTCTTGGCTTCACGGTACACAACACTAGGGGTGTGGCTTCCTTCCCCTGATCTCTCTTGGTTTCACAGTACACAACACTTGGGGTGTTGTTTCCTTCCCCTGATCTCTCTTGGTTTCACAGTACACAACACTTGGGGTGTTGTTTCTTTCCCGTGATCTCTCATGGCTTCACGGTACACAACACTAGGGGTGTGGCTTCCTTCCCGTGACCTCTCTTGGCTTCACGGTACACAACACTAGGGGTATGGCTTCCTTTCCCTGATCTCTCTTGGTTTCACAGTACTCAACACTTGGGGTGTTGTTTCCTTCCCGTGATCTCTCTTGGCTTCACAGTACACAACACCAGGAGTGCGGCTTCCTTCCCCTGATCTCCCATGACTTCATGGTGCACAACATCAGGGTGTATGGCTTCCTTTCCCTGGTCTCTCTTGGTTTCACAGTACACAACACTTGGGGTGTTGTTTCCTTCCCGTGATCTCTCTTGGATTCGCGTTACACAACACTAGTGGTGTGGCTTCCTTCCCGTGATCTCTCTTGGCTTCATGGTACACAACACTAGGGGTGTGGCTTCCTTCCCGTGATCTCTCTTGGTTTCACGGTACACAACACTAGGGGTGTAGCTTCCTTCCCGTGATCTCTCTTGGCTTCACGGTACACAACACTAGGGGTGTGGCTTCCTTCCTGTGATCTCTCTTGGTTTCACAGTACACAACACTAGGGGTGTGGCTTCCTTCGCGTGATCTCTCATGGCTTCACAGTACACAACACTAGGGGTGTGGCTTCCTTCCCGTGACCTCTCTTGGCTTCACGGTACACAACATTCGGGGTGCTGTTTCCTTCCCCTGATCTCTCTTAGTTTTACAGTACACAACACTTGTGGTGTTGTTTCCTTCCCCTGATCTCCCATGACTTCATGATGCACAACATCAGGGTGTATGGCTTCCTTCCCCTGGTCTCTCTTGGTTTGTAGTTTCACTGTAGTAGGAGAATGACTGCCTTCCCCGGGCCCTTCTCAGGCTCTTTACCACAGATCACGAAGGCTAGCGTAATGCCTCCCTTCCCCAGGCCCTACTCAAGCTTGGCTGGGGGTATGACTACTTTTCCCAGACCCTTCTCAGGCTCTTGTTTCGGGTGCGGTCCCAGACTCATATTGGCAGATATGGTTTACTTCCTTGTTATACACTATTGTGTCTCAGATTACTTAAGGCAGTCTCTAAAGTTATGTATGGGTCCCTGACGCTGTTTTCTATGCTTTGTTTTCCCTGCTTTCTTCCCCCAACAGCGCTTGTATTTTTTGGGTCTCTATCAGGTCTTGTTCACCAGTTGCAAACGCTGCTGTTGCTCGTCTCAGCTTCTCAGGCTCTCTCTCTGCTTGCGCGGTGTTGAGTTTCTCCCCGACTGCGCGGTTCGACGGCTCTGCTCTGTCAGATTTCTGCTCTACCAGCTTTCTTGTTGGCCAAGGTACTGCAGACCGGGTAAGGATGCCTTTTCTATCATTCTCGCGTCCCGATCAACCGCTTCCTCTCTGCTCCACGATGGACGTCCTCTGGGCTTGCGGATCCTCCTGGGGGTGCTGACTCTTTACTTGGTTTTCCGTCTTCTATTTTGTATTGGATTTTACCATTCAGAACTTTTGAAACACTAGACTTCTCCATTATTTTGGACAGTTATACTTCACTGTTTGGGTTGCTACTGAATCACATTCACACCCCTCTACAGAGTATAGCCTTCCCTCTGCCCACGTTGCCACAAAAGTCAAAAAAGGTACATCTCTTAACTTTGCTTGTTTTACATTCATGATTGCTTTGCTCTTGGTTTGTAGAAGTGAGAGGGCTGAGTAGGTGCTCTAGGTCTGCTCATCCTTGTATTCCTGCAGGGCAGAAGTCAATTCGTCACACTGGTGGGCAGCGGTTCGGATATGGAACAGACTGCGCCTACAGCGTAGCCAGCCAAAATAAGAGTGTACATTTAACGTTAGTTTCACGGCCAAGGCATTATTAATTGTCTCAATGAAAGTTGACATAAGCTCTGCAGCCACCTTGTCAGTAGGTGAACTGCAGGATCACTGTCAAGTAAGAGGACTCCCATGCTGCAGTAATGTTAAGAAGGCCCAACTGTTGAAAAGCCTTCAGGATTTTGACAAAGCATGGCGTTGGGGGATTCTCAGGAGGCCAGAAGGAGTACTGTTCTGCCAGCTAAAGTTTCTACTTCTATGGGGGGTGGTGGAAGTGGATGGGGAGAGTGACAGTGCTTCCCACCATTTCCTCAAGAGAGCAGGTTGTATAATCTCTCAGAGGTCCCAACGGTCCGAGGCCCCGGTGAGATGCCATGCTTTGGCTAGGTTCCGGGGGAGCTACCCCAGAGAAGAACTAGAGGAGAGGAGGGTTCATCTAGAGGAAAAGAGGGTGGACCTATAGGAACAGATTCAGGGGGATGAGAGGCAAAAACAGAGAGAGTGTGTGCTATTGCGCAAAATGGAAAATGAGAACCAAGGGAAGCTTTGAGGGCTTCCAGTGGGGAAGGAAGTACCTCTAGAGGTGGCACCCAACGGAAGCCAAGGCACCACATCTCCAAGGATTTAGTCCCTTCTTGTGAGATGGGGAAGGACATCATTGATTGGTTTGAGGGACCAGAGGTCCCCTTCCCCATGCAGAATGTGGAAGAACAGCCCTTATGAGCTGACTACCGATGGATGGGGGGACTGATGGAATTATTCAGTTGGCTACTGAGAGGCCAGTTCTAGGAAAATGAAGGCCGCCAGCCTATGGAAGTTCTGCAAGAGAGCTCATAACGGAAAGAGGGCAAACCTTTATGGTGTTTGCACATCAGTCTCTGAAATATCTGAGTGGATGGGTTGCAGGTAACAGAGTTGACACATTTGAAGGCATGCTTAAGAGGATTGCATGTGAGAGCATCCTTAAATAATGTGAGATGGAGTTACACCAACATGTATTGAACAAGAATATCAAAGACCCTAAGGGGCTTGGAAAGGCTGCTGACAGGTATGTGAGTACTACAGTCTAGACAAAGGCTACAGCTACAACATTTAAATCAGACGACAAGGAGAATGTTAACAAACACAAGGAGGGAAAGGACAAAGCTTCCTCCAAGAAAGGCCCCCAAAAGCATGAAGGGAAATCCCAGTCCCATGGTTGGTCAGCCCCCACAGAAAAGAGAACCCAGAGGCTGTTGTCTGTGTGGGGGATGACACATAGAATGGCAGATGTGGCTTGCAAGGGGAGAGCCAAGCAGTCAATGTGAACTGTTGGACGCCTGGAAGAGGAGGCCATAGTCAAAGTGGGAATCTTGGCAGATGAGGTCCCACTAGGCCAGGGAATGGTCAAAAGAGCCCTCCTTCTGAGTGGGTAAGGTACCTGCTTCATTGAGGGGGCCTCAGTTCTCACCAACACTCAGATATTTGTGGACTGGGTGTCCATAAATGGGGAAAAGTCTCCCACTCTGCTTGATACTGCTGGAGTATCACCTTTGTCAGGTGACAATGGGTGAAGGAATGGCAGTGTATTCCAGGGCCAAAACAACTGGTAAGAGGGTTTGATGGTCTGACTTACTGGCCCTTAGCCATCGTAGAGCTTAGTTGGAAGGGTAACACCTCGCTGCACCGTATTGCTGCCAAGGACTTCAATCAAGTAGTGTGTTTGTTGAGTAAGGACCTCCCTGATTCAGGCATAGTTGAGGCGGGCATTAGAGCGCAAGCTTTGAGAGCAGAATAGAAGGAAGTGCATGAGGTCCAAGGTTCTGAGGTGTCCTCCGCTGGAGAATTCGAGAGACCAGTCTCACTGGTAACTCCCATTCTAGGCCTGAAGTCCCCTGAGGTTCCTTCTCTTGAGAGAGAGGACTCAGTGGTCACTGAAGTGTTTATGGAGTAAGCACAGGATTCAGTAACCTCAGGGTTGCCTACGGGCATAGGGGAGATATCTGAGATGGCGGACAGTGAGGTTTCAGCACTGAAGGGTCTGCCAGAGCTGGAAGAGTTGTCTTCAGCTGGAGGTCCAGATAAAGTTGACTTTTGCCAGGAACCAAAGGACTGTCCTAATTTGGCGAGTCGGTTGAGGCACTCCTAAAAGGGCAACAGGCGTAGAGCAAAAGCCCTGGCCTATTCCAATACCGGGAACCCGTGCAAGGCTGAAGCCCTGGCCAGTTCAAAGGCAAGGATCCCAAGAATTCTGGGGTAGGGCACATCCAGGAATAGGTTGTTCACCCAGGGCCCAAGAGTTTCCTACCGGACATGCCTCCTGACAAACCTGCTGGTCACTTAGATGTGGCTTGGTCATCGGACAGTTTGCCCGATCAATTCTGTAATCCCCATGTGGGTTCCGATAATAGAAACTGTGCCCTCAGTCCAGTTCTGCCTAGGCACAGAGAGGATAGGAGAGGCACACTAGACCCCTTTAAATCCACTACCTGTGGTTGGGTGGTCTTGTGAAAAGAAAGGTAACTTCTCTCTGGTGGGAAACCCCTTTTACCCCCAAGATGTTGTAACTGGCAGGAGACCCCATGTCATTTTCATTGCTGTGCAGACACCACAGAACCCTCAGCGGGCCACTGTCTGCACAAACCAATTTCCAGCGCTGCAAAGCTGGCTTAAGCGGGGGCCGAGCCCTATGACTCCCAGACCATGGGCAGGTAAATAAAAGCCAGACAGAGACCTGTCAAACTGGAATTGGGGTGGAGCCACATTCACACCCCTTGAGCAGAAGACGCCCCTGCACAAGCACACACTAGGAAGTCCCCAGGTAAACGGAAGACCTGTCTTCAACTTCCACCCAGTCACACAGACTGAATTAGCTGCAATTATTGACAAACTTAGACCAACTAATTGTAAGGGGGATTCCTGCCTGGCTGAAGCTTTTAAAGCATGTTCCGCTTTCATGATTGAACCCCTCACTAAATCTGTCAATGCATCATTCTTGATAAGTCATGCCCCGAACCAACTAAAAACTGCATGGCTCTCTCCTCTGTTGAAGAAGAGTGGATTGTGTCCCGTTAATGCATTGAATTCTAGGCCCATCACCAACACTTCCGTTTTGTTTAAAATCTTGGACCGTGTTGCGTACACCCATATTTCAGAATTTCTCAACAACCATAAGATTTTACACGACAGGCAATCCGGATTTAAACATTGTCACATCTCTGAGACAGCCCTGCTGGACCTGAAGTCTAATGTATTGAGCGCTACGGATAGGGGAGGGATGTCGATGCTGATGTTGTTGGATTTGTCAGTCACCTTCGACCTGGTTGACCACCAAATATTGGTTGCCAGGTTGAGGCAGGTAGCTAACTTTTCTGATACTGCTTCAGCACGGATACAATCCTTTCTAAATAACAGAACACTTAGGTTATATAGCGATCTAGCAGAAGTCCCACCGAGTATTCTACAGTTCGGAGTCCTGCAGAGTCCCTGCCTATCACCCTCTCTTTATAACATTTTTACCATTCCTCTGTTTAAGTTACTAGATAGTAACTGTATTGAATTTACTAACTCTGCGGACGACGCGCAGCGTGTTGTCCCGCTTTCAGGAGATTCTCAGCAAAACACTGCAGGACTGAATGGGGTCTATGAGATCATACAAGCATGGATGGTAGAGAATGGTCTTGCGCTTTACAAAGAAAAGATAGAACTCATGATTGTTGGTACACCTATAAAAATTAAAAGGTTGGATGATAGCTACAAATATGTCATTCTTGCGTGGGCATTATCTTGAGACCAAAACAAAAGTAAAAACACTAGGTATTGTCTTGGATCGACATCTCAGTATGAAGGCCCAAGTGAGTCACGTGGTAGCCTCATCAGCTTATTATATTAAACTACTCATTGAAATGCGCAGTTCATCTCTAAAGCCAACTGTGAGATAGTTGCAAGAGCTATTATTGGGTCGAAGATAGACCAGTGCAGTAGCCTTTTGATAGGTATTAATGAATACAGTAGACTTGAGACTATACAGAACAGAGCAGTCAGAGCGATCGTTGGACTGAGGAGGTTTGATCATGTCACGTGAGCAAGAAGAGACTTGCACTGGCTACCAATTGAAGAGAGGATTCCATTCCGCGTACTGGTCATGGTGCACTGGACCTGTATGCCTGCCCGATGCCCTTAGCGTTAAATCTAAGGTAAGAATGCACAGGTCACATGACACACTTCAGCTACAGGAGTCTAGAGGCTTGCTCACACAAGTGAAGCGTGCTGCTTTTCATGCAGCTGCACCCTTAGCCTGGTTCTCTCTTCCGGAAGAACTGAGAAAAATTAACTTGATTGAAAACTTCAAGAGAAAACTGAAAACACACATATTTAGATGGATTGGCAGTAACACTGTCTTCTGGAATTTCCTGCCCCTTCCTCCTATTGGATGAGCTTTATGTTCACCTGTCGCTGTTCTTCTGTGTTAGTTGCGCTTATAAGCTTCTGAGGTGCGCATTACAAATGATTAAAGTAAAGTTGAGAGTATATCCTGTCCTCGGCCCACGCTACCTCTAAAGGAGGTGCGCCTCTTGCCTGTGCCTCTTACCTGGATGGTGTTGGCTCTTGATTTGGGGAAGTGTGAGGGCTGAGAGGGCAGTATAGGCTCTGCCAGTTAGTTCCTCACACCCACGTTTGCGTGAACGCCTGCATGAAACATTTGGGCAAACGATAATTTGCGAAATGATGCCCGGTTTCGTGCCTACCTTGCCAGTGTTTCATGGCCATGAGCGGGCTCTACATGACCCGTGAGTAGTGGAGTAAACCCCCTTTCATCAACTGACAGGTCTTAACCACGCCCTAACCGGATGTCCCGCCCCTTGGGGTGTCCATGGCAACGCATGTCCCGCCTTCACGGATGTCCCTTTGCTGTAGTGACGTTATGTGTTGTGTTGAGGGGCGTGGTGGTGTAGGAAAGGTCGTTTCCCGGGGGTGATGTCGTGGGTGATGTAATATTTTGGGGGCTAGGCGTGGTCTAGCAAGTGTGGTGACATCACGGGTGTGTCCCTGAAGTTTCCCTTAAGGCCTAACCCAATAGTGACGCCATGCGTTGTGTTGAGGGGTGTGGTGGTGTAGGAAAGGGTGTTTCCCGGTGGTGATGTCGTGCATCAGGTAATATTTATTTTGGGGGCTAGGCGTGTCCCAGCAGGGATGGTGACATCACGGGCGTGTCCCTGATTTTTTTTGTAAGGCCTAACCTAACAGTGATGTCATGGCTTGTGTTTAGGGCGTGGTGGTGTACGAAAGGGTATTTCCCGGTGGTGATGTCATGCATGAGGTAATATTTTGGGGGCTAGGCGTGGTCCAGCAGGGATGATGACATCCCTCTGGGGTCAAGGTCCAGGGTTTTGATGAGATGATGTAGGTATGAAGTTGTGATGTCAGGGGGGCAGGCCGGGGGGCGTTGTGGGGGTGATGTAGTTGTGGATCTTTTTTAATTGATAAATATATTTCCAAAACGTGTGTGTGTGTGTGTGTGTGTTTGTTTTATGGATGAATCATCCATGCAATGTAGAGTTAACTAGAGTCTTTAAAGAAGCTTTGTGATGTTGAGGGAACGATCAATATTTCGGTCGCACTCTGATGTATAGCATTGGCTCATGTTTGTAAAACAAGTCTTACTTTCGTTTTGTATGGAGCATGGAGTTTTAAGCCGTGTCATTGTATGTATTTGTAGAGTGTACGTGTACCATTTGGAAAAGGCCACGTCTGCAGATCTAAGAGGTTAGGGTCCTGTCTCTGACAATATACGTTTCTATGTAAATTGATATAAAGTGGGCTGACTAGCTAAACATTAAACAGTCTAGGTTATAAATATACCGGTAACAGGAAAGCTGCCTTTTCATTTACACTTTTGCGCCTGAAGTCATGGAGTTTGGAAACGAAGTAAGTGCATTTTTTTTTTTTTTTGTTAATGTTTAAAAAATGATTCAAGGTGTATAATTATTGATTCCTTTTATTTAGAGATACGAAGCACCGTCCTTTTACGATGAATTTGACTGCCAAAAAATATTAGACAAGGGTATGTGTATTTTGTTTTATAAGTGTAGAATTAATGTTATACTTGGAAAAAGGTTAAATTGTTTGAAAGAGTCCCGTGAATAAAACAAAAGGCAATGTAAACGTAGGAGGTTCTGCAAAACCAAAAGAATTGTGTTTAGGGTTTGTGTATGAGCCCAATAAATCTATACTGTGTGTTTTATTTATAATAGATACGACTAAAGATGAGAACATAGGCGCTTTACAAGGTAATCTGGATGCTTAAAACCTGTTTGTTGTTTGCCGCTTTGTAAAGGATATATGTGTAGGTAATCTCTAATATTGATTAGTTAGACACGCGGTGGAGAGCGAAGGACTTTGAGTTTTTGAAAGGTTTCAGGCAGTCCTTGTTTTAGACTTGTGAATTTGAGAGTTTTAAATGTAGGGTGGACAGACAATTATTTGAGCCTATTCAAATAAAATATATTTTTATTCTAGAAATGAATGAAAAAAAAGAAAACAGCGGCCACATGCTATTTTAGATAAAATAAAGATGTTTCAGATGCTTATGGGACCCGTGCAATGTAAAAAAAAAAGAAGCTGTATTTGACTAGCCAATCTATAATATTGATTTTTTCTCTGACCAGGACACCGTGGATAAATATTGAACAGCAGTGTATAAATGAACATGGCCATCGTAACTTTTTAAAATGAATCATTTGGGTTACAAGTTAATGGCTTTTATGAAAATTATGTTTTTAGTTAAAACAGTAATACAAGCAGGAATTTTAACATGGTTTGCTTATAAGTGGACGGTGCAACCTTTAAACTGTATTTTCAGTTTGTATTTGGCTGTGGTGCGATTGTTACACTGTGTAAAGACACGATGCGACTTATGTATTTAGACACGTGTGTTTCTATAATATTGATTTTTTCTTTGACCAGGACACCGTGGATAAATATTGAACAGCAGTGTATAAATGGACATGGCCATCGTAACTTTTTAAAATTAATCATTTGGGTTACAAGTTAATGGCTTTTATGAAAAATGTGTTTAGTTTAAAGCTGTAATAGAAACATGAAGTTTTAAAGTGGAGGGTGCAACCTTTAAACGGTATTTTGAGTTTGTATTTGGTTATGGTGCGTTTGTTACACTGTGTAAAGACACGAGGCGGCTTATGTATTTAGACACGTGTGTTTTGTAAATGATATTTTAGAGTGTTTTTATTTGAACACCTGAAGTCTTAGGATATTAGGGTTCAAGGTGTAATCACATATGAATTAAAAATCTATGCTTTTGTATTAACATTATAGTAGACCGTGTCTATGGGAAAAAGGCTTCCCAAAAGAGGAAGCATGTAAATGCTGAAAATTCTAAACTTGTGAAAGACACACCGACGTGTACGAAAGGTAATCCAATTAATTTTAATTTTATAGTGGTGTGTGTGTTTGTGTGTGTGTTTGGCTGCAGTATGTAAGGATTAATGTTATAATGTTTTTATGTAGATTTATAATTGTGGGGAAAAGCAGAACATGTTGAGGGTCAGCCGAAAAGAAAGCGCTTAGAGGTGGATACGCATGGTACGTGATTTATGTTTGCTTAGCAGCTTTAAGGCTTATTATAGTTTATTTTTTTATTTTTTATGGGTTTTGTATGCTTTAGAAGGAAACAATTATTAGGATTTATGAGCTTCTTTGGTTATAAGGAATCACACTTATGTTTTAGTTTTGTAAACATGTATCTGATTATGTTATGGTCAATTTTTTTAGGGTCTAGTGTTGTGAAGAAGTCTAAAGGATTAGCACATGGTACCTCTGGATGGCAGGCCGCCGATCGTGTGAAAAATACAGGCCAGACCTTAGAGCATTTTAAGGGGATTTTGAAAAGGACCTATTCAGGGGACAGCACGCAAGGTATGTTATTTATGCTTGCTAGCTTTAAAGATTAAAGGTTTATAAAGGTATCTAGGGGATATATTATTATAGGTGTTTATGTGATTTCATTGTTTTAAAAGGAAGCATGTATTAGGTTATAGGATGGTGTATGTTTATAAGGAATAGGCTTTTGCTTCGAGTTTGTAATGTTCTTTTAATTATGTTTATTTTTAGGGTCTAGTGTTGCGCTTATGCCCTTTGCGGTCCCATCAACGACTCGTGTGAAGAAAACAGGTCAGCCCTACACAGAACACTTTAGCACAACACGGGAGGGGGGGTTATCAGGAGTGTTTGGGGCTCCAAAAATGTTTAAAGAACTCTAAACTAAGTTTGAAAAAAGATGTACGGTTTACAGGGGTTCAACCTGTTTTAAATATGACTAACTCTGAAGCTGTGGAAGATCAAAGTATTCAGGTAACTCCGGCTGATCCCCCTCAGGCCCGGTCTGTTAGATGTGATAAAAAAACAAGGTCTTGTGTAAAGGTTATACCACCTATAGACCCATCAGCTAATAGATCGCAGCTGGAGAGTTTAGGTTGTGGCGATATTACCCCATCTAATGTGCTTTCATCTTTAAAGGTAGTAGCCCCTTTGGACCCAATACAGGCCGTCGTTAGGCCACGGTCTCCTGATTATGGATACTGTACACCGCCCCATACCTATTCACCCACAATCCCCAGCAGTGAGAGGTATGTTGATATTCCCCAAAATTTAGAACCAGCGTTGGAGGTACCAGGTGTACCAATAGCCCCTGATTCTGAAAATGTTATAATAATTATAGACTCCCCTATAAAAGAACCTCTTGGAGATTTTCCTGCTTTAGACCCAATACAGGATACCATTAGGCAACAGTCTCTGGATTGTGGAGATTATTCAATACCCCATACGTGTTTACCTACAAGCCCCAACAGTGAGCAGTGTGCTGATATTTTCCAGAATTTCAAACAGGTCCCTTTGGTACCAGATATACCACCAGCCCGTGCTTCTGAACCTGTTATAATAATTATAGACTCACCTGTAAAAGAGGCTATTGTAAATCCACCTATAAAAGAACCTGTTGTAAATCCCCCTATAAAAGAGCCTATTATAGTTAACTCAGACTCCCACATAAAATTAGCTTGTGAAGAATTTGTATATGCCTCTGTTATTTGTAGGTTAAATGACCCCCCTAAGCCGTTAGATCTTTCAAGCACAGGGCCAAATGGTGTAAACAAACGGGTGTGTGCAGTGAACAATTTTCACAAGCTTGATAATAAACCGTTGTCTCCCCGACATACCTTTAAACATGTTAACACACCAGCCGCCCGGGTGACGGTTCCCTGTTATAAAAGGGGTGACACTGCTAAGCGATTATTTGAGGTAGATGTATTAAATAGTAAAAAAGGAAAACATCTACCAGGTATACAGAAGAAAGTAAACTTAGGCTGCCAGAGGTATAGATTAAAGCAAAAGGGTACTAAAAAAGCTTTAATTGATACACGTCGAGGTGTTTGTAAGGCCAAACACCTTTTGTTCAAGATGAAATCTAAAACCAATGTACTGGCCCAAGACTATAAAAAACAGTCTTTAAAAAATAAAGCTAGGGCTGCTCCAAATCAGTTGACAATCCCCATAACAGCATTAAGGACTGGGTTAGGTCCTGGGAAGTCCACAAGTGGTATAGATGTAATGACACCCACTAGCACCATAGGGTATGGTTTGGAAGATGTGCATACACCCCCTAAGCCTGTAGACACACCACATTTACCTGTAAAAGGTACAAAGGCCTTGCATTTAAAATGGCTTCGCTCGAGGAGACAGAGGAAAATGTTTTTGAAACGCTTCGCTTAAAAAAAGCAAAAGCTATCATTACCCGCCGTGCAAAGAAAGATTTAGAGCTTCACTCTCCAGATACACCTGACACGTCTGATACAGAAACTGTTTTTTTTACAGAGTTTGGGAACTTACCATCATGATATACCAAAATATAAAAGTGTTCAATACTATAAAGTTTTTCGTTTTATGAATCTAGATAGGATAACCTCAACAGGTCACGCACTATTACTGATAACAGAATCGGTTGAGAGGCTTGTTTCCCACATTTTGGAATCTGCTGGTCCTAATGACTTTGTCCAGATCCGTTTAGACAGTTCTACTTTAAATAGACCTCTTTTTACCAGATGAACCCACCGACAGGTGTTTGATGTTTTAGAGTTTTTAGAAAACATTGGCCGTTTGCTACAAAGTAAGGCTGAGCTTCTTGTAACGGAACCCTTAAGAATTGTAACTGTGATTGTTAGATCTAGAGAGGGTGGCGTGTACAGGCCTTTAAAGAAAACACTCTACAGTATGATTGTGGCTAAGAAGAAGCGTTGGCTTTTGGATTTTAACTATGGGGACTTAAATATATGTATGGCTGCCAGTATCATAGGTCTGCTGGAGCCTAGAACTGTTACTGACGGTTACATACAAAGAAAGGCTTTAGAGGTCCACCAGACTCTGGGTATACCCCCTGACGTCATGGTTGGTTTTAATGAAGTGTGCCTATTTGAAGATTACTTTGGGGTGCCGATCAAAATTTTGTATAATGAAGACCGGATTTGGAAATATTTTCCCCAGGGTGACACTTCTAATAAAAACACTGTCTACCTTTTACATCATGAGAAACACTATTACGGCATTTTAAACCTACAAGGTTTTCTAGGGGTAAAGAATTTATGTCCTTTTTGTTGTCATATATACAACAATCGAATGGCTCACAAATGTAGATTACATTGTCACATGTGTCAAAGAGATGGGTGTCTTGTGTTGGAGGAATCAAAGTTTAAATGTACCAAATGTAAAACTTTTGCCCGGTCTGAACAATGCCTTAAAAAACACATTGAGAAAGCAGCGCTGGGTTTAGCCCAATGTTATTTGAAAACGGACTGTGTTTCATGCGGTCGCTTTATAAATGCTAATCATGAATGCCGTGGTAAAATTTGCCCTAGATGTAAAATTGAAGTTGTTTCATTGGAGGACCATTTGTGTTACATGACCGTTCCAAAAGATGTGGCTAAAACTGAGGATTACATTGTGTTTGATATAGAGTGTATGCAAGAGACAGGCATACACGTCCCAAACTATGTTTATGCCAAACATTTGACGGGTGATAAGACGTGGTCCTTTTATGGTATAGACTGCATTAAGCGTTTTATTACTAATTTCTTGGATGGAAAATTTAGGGGGTATAGCTTTCTGGCACACAACAGTCAGGGGTATGATTCCTTCTTTTTGATACATGAAATGATTAAAGAACGAGTAGCAGTCAAACTGGTAATGCATGGTGCAAAGCTAAAACTTTTAGAGGTAATACCCTTTAAAATTCGGTTTATTGACAGCTTAAATTTTTTGCCTTTGAAGTTAAGTAAGTTGCCTAAAGCTTTTGGATTTCCAGGGTCGAAAGGTTATTTTCCGCATTTTTTTAATACCCAGCAGAATCAAAACTATGTGGGTCCTATTCCTCCTGTGGAGTGCTATGGTTCAGAATTTATGATGTCTGAAGAAAAGGAGGCATTTCTAAAATGGTACTCAGAGGCCCGTAAAGATGTTTTTGATTTTAAGAGGAAGCTAAAAAGGTATTGTCTCGAAGATGTTAATATTTTGAGAACAGCCTGTAACATTTTTAGAAACGGTATCATTGAGCTAACCCAAAAGGAGCACATTTTGAAACCCAATACTCCTGAGGAGTTAAAATATGTGACGTATGTTGATCCATTCACTTTTATCACGCTAGCTAGCATGTGTATGCATATATATAAACAACTGTTTCTTGAGCCTGAAACAATAGCCCTAGTGCCAATCGACTTGTATCATGGAAAACAAAAACGTTTTTCTACCCCTTCTATACAGTGGTTGATGTACTTGTCCCATCAAGATGGTATACCTATACAACATGCCCTGCATGGAGGGGAAAAAAAGATTGGTCCCTATTTTTTAGATGGTTATGCGTGTCTAAATGGGGAGGAATTGGCCTACGAATTTAATGGTTGTTTTTTTCACGGGTGCCCCCGATGCTATAAGGAAAATGACTATAACACCATGATGGGCTGTACTAATGACCATTTACATAGCAGAACACTTTTAAAAAAGAATTTTCTTGAAAACAAGGGTTTGCACGTTATTACACTTTGGGAACATGAATTGACAGATATGCTAAAAAATGATGAGGGGCTAAACATTTTTTTGAAACAAACAAATCTACCAGAACCCTTAGAACCCTGTGATGCTCTCTTTGGGGGACGGACTAATGCTGTTAAACTTTACCACGCGATAGCTCCTGGTGAAAAGATACATTACTTTGACTACACCAGTCTCTACCCCTTTGTTAACAATTCAAAACCATACCCGCTAGGACACCCCCAAATTATCTATGAAGATTTTGGAGATGTTAAACAATATTTTGGACTGATTAAATGTCAGGTGTACCCCCCTAAAAAACTTTATTTCCCAGTGCTCCCTCAAAGAGTTTCTGGAAAACTAATGTTCCCACTTTGTATGACTTGTGCCACTACAAAACAAACTGAGAAATGCACACACAGTGACGAGGAACGCTCTATTACTGGTACCTGGTGTACTGTTGAGCTACAAGTTGCCTTACAGAAAGGATACCTGCTGGGTAGGATTTATGAAATATGGCATTTTGGGAAAGCTACAGTAGAGCTGTTCACAAAATACATTTGTCTTTTTCTTCGAGACAAACAGGAAGCGTCGGGTTACCCCGAATGTTGCAAGGATGATGAATCCCGACAGCGGTATATAGACGAGTATTACAAACACCAAGGGATACGGTTAAGACCCGAGTTCATTGAAAACAATCCCTCTAGACGTCAGTTAGCTAAACTGTGTTTAAATTCCTTATGGGGTAAATTTGCGCAAAGAATCAACCTTCCAAACACAACCATTATAACGGACCCCGAAGAGTTGACCGCTTATCTTTTTGACCTGGGCTATGACATTTTAAGCTTACAGTTTATAGATGAGGAAACAGCGTGTCTTTGCTGGAAGTATGCCAAAGAGTTCCCAACGTGCTCCAACAACATAAACATTTTTATTGCATGTTTTACAACAGCCCACGCCCGTTTGGAGCTTTATAAAGTCATGGATGCCCTCCAAGACCGTTGTTTGTACCACGATACTGACTCTGTTATTTTTGTCAGCTCACCCGGTGGCGAGGACCCGCCCCTGGGTGATTATCTAGGTAATTTAACAAGCGAACTAGCTCCGGGAGAGCACATTGTAGAATTTGTTTCTGCAGGTCCCAAAACCTATTCCTATAGGACATCCAACGGTGTTGTCTGTATGAAAGTAAAGGGTATCACTTTAAATGTTAGCAATAGTATAAAAATTAATTTTGACAGTTTAAAGGAGCTGGTGCATACCTTCAATAGTGCGTAAAAAGAAACAATGGGAGATTAGCAGTGAAACGCTGCAAAAAAACTTGAGGGTAGTATTTGATAAGCGTGTGCTTACTGCTAATTACAAAACATTAGCCTATGGTTATTGAAAAGGGAACAACGTATACGATGGATACCCGGTTACAACACCCTTTTTCATGCGTGTTAACGGGACCTTCTAGCTGAGGTAAAAGCTATTTTATTAAGCAGCTATTAGAAAATGCACCCTCTGTTATGAATACCATTCCTGAAAATGTTATCTGGTTTTTTTCTTGATGGCAGCCCTTGTATAATGAATTGGCATCTAAAATACCACATCTGAAGTTTGTGGAGGGCTTACCAAATTCTTTGAATGACGACCGCTTGCTACCACCAAATCTTGTTAATATGATTATTGTAGATGATTTTATGATGGAAGGAGGGCATAGCTCGGAAATCGAGAAAGCTTTTACACAATACTCACATCACAGGAACCTTAGCATTTGCTACATTGTTCAAAATTTATTCTACCGCGGAAAGGGCAACCGCTCCACAACATTAAACGCCAGCTATATAGTGTTGTTTAAAAACCCTAGAGATAAACATCAACTAACCGTCCTAGCGAGACAGATGTACCCGGGTAATACCCGTTTTTTTATGGAGGCTTTTGAAGACGCTACCTTAAAACCTTACGGTTACCTCTTGGTGGATCTAAAAACAAACACTTTAGAAGACTACAGATTGAGGACCGGTGTTTTCCCTCCTGATATACCCGTGGTTTACGTACAAAAGACGTCTAGAAAACCACAGTGAAAAACAATCTTTCCTCATTAGCGACGACGACCAGCTACCATGACGGCCCGTATACGTAGGAATTTTGCTCTTCTTAAAATGCTAGTAACAGCTCCACCCCAACAATGGAAGGCCATTTTGTGCTCAGCCTCTGATGATCTAGTGTCGGCTATAGCAGAGATTGCCTTCAACACTACAAAAGGTAACGTTCCGTTATCCACCCAGCAACTAGGCGTTTTAAAAAAGAAAAAAAACCCTCCTTAAAAAGCTGAGTAACAAGAGGTCGTCTATAAAAACCAAAAGAAAGCTTCTAAAACAATCTGGGGGTTTTATAGGGGCACTCCTAGGTTTGGTATTGCCTCTAATTACTAGGCTTTTAGGGGGTGGTTAATGGAGCATGCCCAAAAGATGTATTTGGTTGACAAACGTCAGTTGGAGGGTATAAGTACCCCAAAGCGGGAAGAAGCAGATATCCGAAAATCAGCCACTTTAAGGCTTGACTCTGAAATGCAAGAGGTTTTAAAGCGGCATGATTTATCAGACTATGATAAAGTGGGGCTCTATTCAACTATTCTACAAAAATACTTAACATACTTTAGACAGGTCGAAAATGAGAAAAATAAACTGATGTTGTACATGCCCCCTGAAGACCCTGCAATTAGCTCTAAGCCCTCCCTATCAACCTCTGCCCCGGATCCTATCGTAATGGAGGTTTTGGACACTATTAACCCCCGTTATCGGAAAAATGCAGAACTTTTGATGAACAAAATGGGAAGTGAAAAAAACGTGGCAACATGGAACAACAAGGGAGAATTTATCTATAAAGGAACAGTTGTTAAAGGATGAAATGTTCATGATTTAGTTCACAGCATTACCAACCTTGAGGCTTTTGGAAGACACACAAAACCTCGAGGTTGGGACCTGTTTATGCAAGCAGCTGCCGATGTGAACCTGCCCGCAACTTTAATTGGAAATATGGGACATCGCGAACTGTTGGAAAATTTAAAAGACTCTGAGATCAAACCTTTAACAGCAGCTATTGAATCATATGAAATGTCAATAAAAAAACGAAAAAAAAATTAAAGCCAGTAAACGAGCCTCTTGGTTTAACGTGTAACCTCATTTTTATTTTCTTTAACAATATCTTTAACCGTTGTAAAATATGTATATACATGTATATCTTTTTTTTTTTTTTTTTTTACTATTATTACTTTTCCAGTCTGCAAAAAAAAAAGAAAAAAATAATAAGTTCATTGCAATAAAAATATTATTCATACTTTCAAAGGTGTTATGTCTAATCATTTTGATCATGTCTAACATGTTTATAAAATATTAAATAAATGAAAAAATAAGACAAAAAAGACTGTTTCAATTAAAAAGAAAATGTGTTTATTTATATGTGTACACAATTTAAGGTTTAGTAATAAGAGTACATTTTTGCCAACGATCAAAAACATTTACAGGGGATCTCCGAAAGCTGTTCTTATTCACAAAAGCAGTAACCATGACATCATTTTGCCGTAGGTCCAGTGAATAGGTGTGCATAACCCTTATCAGCAAGTGTTTCTCAGACATGTTAGATACAAAGTAACAGGAGTGCTGGCCACACGTGATGTCTTCAGAATGTTGCACAGGTGTTTTATTATAATGTATAACGGGTGCTATATCCTTCACATAGTCCAGGATAGCGCCTCTGTTTATGGGGTGGCTTGGGAAACACCCCAGGCTGTCAAAGACTGTTATTGTATCCTTGTTTATAAACATACCTATCCAATGGGTGCCTTCCTGATCTTGGGGATCGGTGTTCGCCACAAGACTAATGGGTCGCTCATTACTTATGTCTCTTGGAAGGTTATCACATGAATACACACCCTTGAATGTTTTCGTAGCGTGTTTGTCTTTACTTAGAAAACGCTTGATCTGGTAAGTATCCATTACATATCGTACACGACTTGTCGTTGATTGTTGAGTTCCATAACCGAGTCAAATAGAGCCATAATAATTAGATTCACCGTGTTGGGTAAATTTGCAGCAAAGCATACTTCTATGCGTAGATTACCATTTCTAATAAGATTATAATGGCCAGTTGATGTATTATCAGGTCTCAAATCAAAAGCTAAGAGAGTATAACCCCCATCATAATCGTCCCGGGGTATCACAAAACCTTTATCGTGCAGATGTTTACCGCTGATGGAGACAAGTCCCAAATACTCCCTAATTGTATTTTTTTGTTGAAAACTGGGACTGTAGGCTTTAGACGGTATAACGACCCCGTCTTTAAAAAGAGCTGCGTAGTTGATGTTGTAATGTTTAAAATTAAAAGGTTTGCTGGCGTAAGCCCCAGAAAAAGCTGTGTTGTCCACAAAACCAATGATGATTATTTTCGGTAACTGTCCAAGGAATAAGTTATCTTGACTGGCGACACGGCTACCTATTGGAACACTGAAAATTTTCAAAGATGTCCGCTCCACCGGATATTTTAAGTTTGATACTTGTAGAGCATCAGCATGAGCTAATCTGACCGTGGGTGACACATTCACCCTTTTAATAAATAAACTAGCTGATACTATAATCAGCTTGTAGGCTTCAGCATCATCGCTGTTGAGGCAAAAAGCATCTTTATTTCTAGAAAGTTTAATTTTCAGATCAAAGCCGTTTACCATTAGTTTCTCCTGGAAAAATAGATCGGAGTGTAGACGGCCTAGTAAATCAAAATTTATGCTCCCTCTGTGTCAGGATTCGTAAATCAGGGAGGCATACTGGCAATCTTTCCTCTCATACTCGTTTGCTTTCCACACCTGGGGTTCCTTCGCTTTTGTCACGAAGACGCTGCTTCAGAACACGGAAGTTTGCTCAGCCAGTCCGTTCGGTGTATCTGAAGCAGCGCTGGTCTTTGCCATGTAAACGCAGTCGCTCTGCGTACCTGAGGTCACGTGTCTTTACACATCCTTAGAACCTCACGTGACTTTTTGTTTTTCCTTCTTATACCCCGCCTCCCCGCTACTCGCTGCTTCTGAAATTGTTATTTCTCTTGCCGCTACGTATCTGACCTTACTCCTGCTGTATTCTGTGTTTTGACCCGGACCACCTACTGGATTCCTGTTTCTGTACCCTCTTGTTGTTGTCTCGACCCTCGGAACTGTTTTTTTGGATTTGTTATGGATCACGGACGTCTGTTCGATTTTTGTCCGCATGGTTTTCGACCCTTGGAACATTTCACGGATCTCTCCTTGTCAAGTTTTTGGCTGGTGCTTCCATCTACGTCCTTCATTCTGCTGCTACTGGAACATTTCTACGGACTTCCTCGTTTCCCCTTGGAACTGAAGACTTTATACTAGGCGTCCGCGTGCCATCGGTTTCAGTGGACATTGCTGTTTGCTGGACTCTTGTTTAGGCGTCCTCGTGCCGGCGGTGGGTAGGTGGATCGCATTGCTTCTGGATCACTCCGGCGCTTCATTGGTTTCTTCAGTTTATTTGGAACTTCCTGGGAAACTCTCATCCGGTAAGACTGTTCCTTTCTTTCTGATTCTCTTTTTGGTCATTGTATGGTTCCAGTTACTTACTGGTTATTCTTGTCCCCTCAGAAATCTGACGCCACCTTCCTTTCTGAATTGCCAGTCAGTCTACTATAGTCTATTTTCAGATACTTGAGGTGGGCTTGTTTGAGCATTGCTATTCAAGTTGTCTTCTGCCACTAATATACGGTTCCTTTACAGGTTGACTGGTTCCCGTGACGTCCTCTCATCACTTGGTCAATTGACTGGTCAGAGAGTTTCTGCTACATCTCTCTTCGGTTCATTGGCACTCATCTTTTGGTCAATTGACTGGTCAGAGAGTTTTTTCTACATCTCTGTTGGGTACATTGACAAAAAGAATTTGTCCTCTACACGACGAGTTCAACGACTTGAAGTCAGGATTCTGGTTATTTGTCAAGGAATATCTCCTGACTTAACATATTCAGAAGCCTTATTATGGACGTCACAGGTGACCCGTTAACCACGTTGGCTCAACTAGTGGCTGATTTACCGGCTGACATGACAGCAGCTCTTGAGGACACGCAACGCAACATTCATGAGTTGCGAGTGGGCCTTCACTCTGCTGGGGCTGGCACCTCAGGTTTCTCTTCTGGTTCTGGTGCCGGTTCGGGATCTGCTCCTATTAACCCCGAGAGCGCTCCCGTTGTTCTCGCTGCCCAATTCCCTCTGGCTCCACCGGAGCTGTTTCACGGGGATCCAAAAACATTCCGCACCTTTATTAACCAGTGTCGATTGCATTTCCTCTGCCGTCCTACTTCATTCCCTGATTCCACTACCAAGGCAGCGTTCGTACTGTCGTATTTAGGTGGCACAGCGGCAACTTGGGCTAATCCATTGTTGGAGCAGGGAAGCCACCTACTTTATGATTGTGATGCATTGATTAAAGCCCTGTCACGGGTTTTTGATACCAGGTATAAGACCCAGGCCACCGATCTAGAACTTCTCTCTTTGCAACAAGGTGACACTACGTTATTGAATTATCTGGCTAGGTTTAATCAGTTGGTTGCAGAAGCCGGTTGGCCTGATGAGAAAAAAGCAGCCCTGTTTTATAAGGGTCTTTCTGAATCCCTGAAAGATATACTGGCCACAGTCCCGGTAGTACTCTCCACGTTTCCAGAATTGTTGGATCTAGTCCTCCAGATAGATGCCCGTCGGGCAGAACGGAAGGGTGAAAGAAGGGGCCCCGTTCCTGCTACCGCTTCCGTAAATACCCCTGTGCCAGGCAGCGAGGAACCTATGCAGATAGGCGCAGTACGGGGCCCATTAACCACGGAGGAAAGAGAACATAGCAAAAAGAGTAATTTGTGCTTTTATTGCGGTTCTTCCGAACATTTTTTGAGACAGTGCCCTAAAAAACCCAAGAAACCGGGAAACTCCAGGGCCCGGCAATAGATAGAGTCTCATTGCTGAGCAAAATAGGTCAGGACTCCAGACGCTCCGTACTATTTTTTGTCCCAGCTACTCTAGCTTTTCAGTCTGCCAGTCCATGGACTGTCCTTGCTGTCTTGGACTCCGGTGCCACGGGGAATTACATTGACAGACAGTATTTACAGGAATGGAAAATCCCTGTAGAACCCAAGGAGTTGCCAGAGGTGGTCAACGCTGTGGACGGTACGTCTCTATTGTCAGGTCTGGTCCCGGAGCGTACCATTGAACTTACTATGACATTAGACTCTGGTCATACTGAACAAATCACTTTTGACGTCATTTCCGCACCTCAATATAAGATCATCTTGGGGTTACCTTGGTTGATGCACCACAACCCATTGGTCAATTGGCAGTCTGGTTGTATTACGTTCTCTTCAGACCATTGCAAAAAGCACTGTCTGTCAGTACCTGGGAAGTGTTCTGGGCCTTGCATCTCCTTGTTGGATACGGCCGCGGTGGTTGGTGGCGTTTCCTCAGTCTTGCCTAAAGAATACGACGGGTTCAAGGATGTATTTGATAAGATAGGGGCTGACACCCTTCCACCTCATCGTCCCTACGATTGTCCTATAGACTTACTGGAAGGCGCAAAGATACCTTCAGGACGCGTTTATTCTCTCACTCAAAAGGAGAACCTCGTTTTGAAAGAGTATTTGGATAAAGCCCTAGCCAATGGTTTGATCCGTCCTTCTCGTTCCCCTGCCGCTTCTCCGCTCTTCTTTGTGCCGAAGAAGGAGGGAGATCTGAGACCTTGCATAGACTATCGCGAACTTAATGCTGTTACCATCAGAAACCAATACCCTATTCCGTTGATTTCTGTGCTCCTAGACCAACTGGGTTCTTCTGAATTGTTCACCAAACTTGACTTACGCGGAGCATACAATTTGGTCAGAATGAGGAAAGGAGATGAGTGGAAGACAGCGTTCAAAACTAAATATGGGTTGTTCGAATATTTAGTTATGCCCTATGGTTTGTGCAATGCTCCGGCTACTTTCCAAAGGTTTATTAATGATGTTTTCTGCGACATGTTGGATCGTCACGTCGTTGTCTATCTTGACGACATTTTGGTATACTCCTCATCCTATGAAGAACATGTAAAACATGTATCTGCAGTTTTGCAGCGTCTTCGTGAAAATCGCTTATATGCCAAATTGGAAAAGTGCTTGTTTCATGTTACCGAGGTAGAGTTCCTTGGTTATGATATAACTAATACTGGCATAAAGATGAGCAATGTCAAGGTTCAGGCGGTGTTGGACTGGCCGATTCCTTCTACTATCAAAGCATTACAGTCTTTCCTTGGCTTTGCTAATTTTTATCGTCGGTTCATTCGTTCATTCTCTGAAACAGTGGCTCCACTCACTGCTTTGACCATTAATAAATGGCCGTTCGTTTGGAATACTAAGGCTCAACAAGCGTTTGACACCTTGAAGCAAGCCTTTACCACTGCACCGGTGCTTCAACATCCAGATTCGACCCAACCATTTTTTGTGGAGGCAGACGCGTCTGAGGTTGCGGTCGGCGCAGTTCTGTCTCAAATGTGTAGAGACACTGGTTTGCTCCACCCGGTGGCTTATCATTCACGCAAACTCACCCCTTACAAACAGAATTATACTGTTTCTGAATTGGAGCTCTTGGCCGTAAGGGATGCTTTCATTGTTTGGAGACATCACTTACTGGGGGCGGTCTTACCTGTGCAAGTATACACTGATCACAGGAATCTTTTGGCCTTACAATCCTTACAGTGTACTACGGCCCGTCATTCCAGATGGCATGAGTTCTTCTCCATGTATAACTTTACACTCACATATCGTCCTGGACCTTTGAACTCCAAGGCTGATGCCTTGTCAAGACTGCATGGAAACGCCTTGCGTTCTTGGGGGGGTACTATACTTCAGAGTCACCAGGTAGTTTGCGCCTGTACCTTACAACCCTCACTAGTCTCTTCTATCCAGGACTGGGTGGTCTCGGAACCAAGTGAGTTGAAAGAACATAACATGGATATCGTCAACTCTTTGCCTTATGTTCAAGGTCGCCTGTGCTTACCCGATTTGGCTACATGGCGCACGGCAATGCAATGGTGCCATGATTCCTTGCTGGCGGCACATCCAGGGAGGCGCAAGACCCAAGAATTGTTACGTCGCTGGTGTTGGTGGCCGTTTTTACAGCGAGACGTCGCTGTTTATGTCTCCGCTTGTTCTATCTGTGCCCAGTGCAAGGGATCTACCACGAAACCTATGGGACTTATGCAACCATTACCGGTCCCCGAACGTCCATGGTCAATGATATCCATGGATTTTATTGTCGAGCTCCCGCCTGTTCAAGGTTTTGATACGGTTTGGGTTATTGTGGACTAATTCACCAAACTTGCTCGTTTTGTCCCTTGCCAAGGTTTACCTACTGCTCCTGCTCTTGCGGATCTGTTTCTGCGTCATGTTTTCCGTGATTTCGGTCTCCCTGATATTATTATATCGGATAGAGGGTCTCAATTCACCTCAAGATTCTGGAGACACCTTACTAGTTCTTTGGGCATCGACGACCGTTTTTCCAGTGCTTACCACCCACAAACGGACGGTCAGACAGAAAGGCTCAATGCCACCCTTGAGCAATATTTGCGCTGTCTTACATTGCAATTCCAGGAATCGTGGTTTTCGGTGCTGATACATGCCGAGTTTGCATATAACAATTCTATCCATACTTCCACCGGTACCACACCATTTTTTGCCATGTATGGCCAACATCCCCGGACCCTCCCGCTGGACCTCATCACGGACATTTCTAACCCGGCCGTACAGGGTTGTCTACGAGACGTTACAACCATTCGTGAGGCCGTACTTCGTCAGTTAAAGTTAGCGAAAGAACATGCTAAACAGTATGCTGACCGGCATAGAGAACCAGCACCTCAGTATAAACCGGGGAACAAGGTGTGGTTGTCCACCAAGAATCTTCGTTTACCAGGTCGCAGATGTCTTTTACCTCGTTTTTTGGGTCCTTTTTCTGTGCTTTCATTGTTAAATCCGGTTGCGGTGAAACTGGACCTCCCGTCATCCTGGAAAATTCATCCAGTTTTTCATGTCGCATTGCTCAAACCTTGCCTCTCGCCGGTTATTGCTCCCCCTCATCCACCACCTGTTATGGTTCAGGGTACAGAAGAATATGAGGTGCAGGCTATCCTGGATGTCAAGACAGTTAGGGGCAAGCAGTTGTTTCTAGTGGACTGGAAGGGCTATGGTCCGGAAGACAGGACCTGGGAACCGGCCTCCAATATCCATGCTCCTGATCTCATGTCTCGATTCTTGGCCTCTCGTGGGGATGATGCTTCATTGGGGGAGGATGCTGTCAGGATTCGTAAATCAGGGAGGCATACTGGCAATCTTTCCTCTCATACTCGTTTGCTTTCCACACCTGGGGTTCCTTCGCTTTTGTCACGAAGACGCTGCTTCAGAACACGGAAGTTTGCTCAGCCAGTACGTTCGGTGTATCTGAAGCAGCGCTGGTCTTTGCCATGGAAACGCAGTCGCTCTGCGTACCTGAGGTCACGTGTCTTTACACATCCTTAGAACCTCACGTGACTTTTTGTTTTTCCTTCTTATACCCCGCCTCCCCGCTACTCGCTGCTTCTGAAATTGTTATTTCTCTTGCCGCTACGTATCTGACCTTACTCCTGCTGTATTCTGTGTTTTGACCCGGACCGCCTACTGGATTCCTGTTTCTGTACCCTCTTGTTGTTGTCTCGACCCTCGGAACTGTTTTTTTGGATTTGTTACGGATCACGGACGTCTGTTCGATTTTTGTCCGCATGGTTTTCGACCCTTGGAACATTTCACGGATCTCTCCTTGTCAAGTTTTTGGCTGGTGCTACCATCTACGTCCTTCATTCTGCTGCTACTGGAACATTTCTACGGACTTCCTCGTTTCCCCTTGGAACTGAAGACTTTATACTAGGCGTCCGCGTGCCGTCGGTTTCAGTGGACATTGCTGTTTGCTGGACTCTTGTTTAGGCGTCCTCGTGCCGGCGGTGGGTAGGTGGATCGCATTGCTTCTGGATCACTCCGGCGCTTCATTGGTTTCTTCAGTTTATTTGGAACTTCCTGGGAAACTCTCATCTGGTAAGACTGTTCCTTTCTTTCTGATTCTCTTTTTGGTCATTGTATGGTTCCAGTTACTTACTGGTTATTCTTGTCCCCTCAGAAATCTGATGCCACCTTCCTTTCTGAATTGCCAGTCAGTCTACTATAGTCTATTTTCAGGTACTTGAGGTGGGCTTGTTTGAGCATTGCTATTCAAGTTGTTTTCTGCCACTAATATACGGTTCCTTTACAGGTTGACTGGTTCCCGTGACGTCCTCTCATCACTTGGTCAATTGACTGGTCAGAGAGTTTCTGCTACATCTCTCTTGGGTTCATTGACACTCATCTTTTGGTCAATTGACTGGTCAGAGAGTTTTTTCTACATCTCTGTTGGGTACATTGACAAAAAGATTTGTCCTCTACACGACGAGTTCAACGACTTGAAGTCAGGATTATGGTTATTTGTCAAGGAATATCTCCTGACTTAACACTCTGGCATGTGTAGCTCTTTTTATAAAACCTGCATTAGCCCCATCTAGAGCATAATCCTCCATATGGCTTGCTGTGTCCTTATAGAAAAGCCCCGCTGTAAACTGAGTGTCCAAAGCGTCATTGCTTTAGTTCAAAATGCTTTCTATATAGGGCCCTGTACGCATACATGTTGTCGCTCTGTGTAATCAGCCAGTCGCCTAGAGTAATATCCACTTGATTAAAGAGGGTAGCCACAGGGTAAGCAATCGTAGCAACTTTAGCCGTTGCGGGGATAGCTGATCCATCAGCTTTTGTTATTTTACAAGTGAGGTAAAGTAACGTGTCATTTAAATCCAGATACATCTCTGTTGAGCCTGATATATAAAACTCTATAGGCGCTAGCGGAGATAGTGCAGCAAGGGGAGCCACTTCCATGAAAAAGCTGTTTTCAATGCTAGTTTGTGTCGGGGGTACAGCAAACAGATCGAGTTCAGATTTCACACATTCCCCCGACGCACAATGGATAAACGCCATCTTTTAGAAAATATTAATGCCGGGCTGTTTTTTTTTTTCTTGACCGATCTGTTCTTGCGAGTTCTTTTTCTCTTCTGAGCCATTTTCGTTGCTGATCCTAGTTTTTTATGCATTCCTGGAGGGCCCCATCTGTGTAGTGATTTACTTTTTCTTTTGTTTGTGTTGTTTTTCACATAAACCAGCCCAGAACCCTCTTGTGGTGGTTGGTTAAAACGATTTGCGATGGATGTTGTAGCCGTAGACACCACATCTTTAGCAATATTTGTGGCTGCTGTTTTCACATGTGGTTTGGCTAGTTCAAACCCCTTTCGTAGAAACGGCATAGCCCTTCGAAAGAGGCTTCTAAAAATACTTCCGAAACCCGCACCATACATAACGGGTGCCCCTTGAAAGTAAGGTTGATTGCCATAACCAGCTTGTCGGCGGTAATAATCCCTATAAACGTACGGCTCCCCATAGTTTTTCACAAATACCATGTTTTTTAATAGTCTTTTTCTCGCCTAGGACGGAGGTGTAGTTTTACTAGGACCTTCCTGTATTTAAATGACACCAACTCCCCCTGATCATCCCTTATCTGTATATTGATGGTGTCAAAATGACTCTTAGAAACCGGTATATAATCAGGTTTAATATATTGTATATTAACAATGCCATTATTTTCACCTTTCACCTGGGCTGTTCTCATTAGCGGGGCGTACGAGTCACCGACCCTTTGATATTCTACTATATCACTTTAGATCATAAGACTGTAAAATCCCTAATCAATATCAGCACGTGTTTTGTCCAAATCTTTAGTACTTTTTACATGTTGAACGGTTCCCAAAACACGAAAAAGTTTCCCAATACATATAAACTCAGTGGTAAGATCCGTCGATTTTAGAAATACTTTTCTCTGCACCTTATCCAGAAACAATTGTATATCAGAATAGCGTTCAATGTTTGCGAGACTTTTATTGATAGCCTCTAACAAAACTTGTATACTGCTGTAAAATCCATGAGGAAAACCGGCGTGTAACAGTTCAATAGGACCTTCACGTTTGATGGTAAATTTGGCCTCTCTTCTAGACACAGTGTCCCAGGTATGGGGGTATTGAATCTCCATTAGACCCGCTTCCCACAATCCTTGTAAATCAACGGGTTTAGCCATTTTAACACAATAATTTGATATTTCATTGTTTGGGAATGTATCGTGAGAAGCGTTACTGGGTAAGGTGATATAAAATCCACTGCTTTCCATCTTCTCAGGGAGCGCCTTTGCTTTGTAGATCCTTTAGAGATGAAGCGCTAACCCAACTGTTAAATTTCTCAAGCCACCCTGTCCATTTTATCAGACTTTGTTTTTTATTTCCTTTACCTTTACTCTGAAGAATTTTCTCAACCCTATAAAAGCGTTGGGGCTCCTTGGTGACCTTCTGTAACTCTTCGGTATAAAAATTACCGCTCACACCATCACCATCATAATCAACCAGCTGATAGAT
The DNA here is from genome assembly GCF_040938575.1 of Ambystoma mexicanum. NCBI lineage: Eukaryota > Metazoa > Chordata > Amphibia > Caudata > Ambystomatidae > Ambystoma > Ambystoma mexicanum. The sequence continues at coordinate 1,258,475,458 of NC_090928.1, forward strand.
GTAAACCCCCTCTTTCACAGTTACTTTGGTCACTATAAATATTTCATCCGTAAATGATTGCTGATACCCCTTTGTAAAGACACCTTTAAGCTTAGAAACTCGGACATGGTCCCTCACGCGAAAGGATGGTTTCTTGACCTTTTTCGTTACGATGTCAGCGTATAAGTTTTTCCAAACAGTTAGAGAATTTTCAGACGTTACAGAATTTGGAGTCATTTTTATAGAGCGATGATAGCTATGGTTGTACGCCTCTATGAAACGTTGTAATACGTCCACATAACAATGTGTATTCTTTGCTGTAAAATATCGCCAAATCTTAGATTTTAAGGTTCTATTAAAGCGCTCAACAACAGCCGCCTTAACTTCGTTATACGTTACAAAATGATACACGTTATGTTGTTTTAAAAGATTTTGGAAGGGTCTATTTAAAAACTCCTTACCAGCATCCATTTGTAATTTTACAGGCACCCGGCCTCTGCTAAAAACATGTTTAAAAGCTGCCTTCACTCTTGATCCAGTCTTATCCTTCAAAACTTCGGCAAAGGCGTATTTTGATAAAATATCAATAACCGTCAAGATGTACTGCGCCCCGTCGTTCTGCTTCCCATAGGCCCGCATATCCACAATATCACCCTGCCATTGTTCGTCTATTTGGGAAACCACTGTTCTTCTTCTGTTAAAACGTTTTCTAGCATTTTTATGAAGACTATATGCCTCTTCACCAGATAACCATTCCTTAACAGCTCTGCGTGAGATAGGTTTCTTGTCATGTTGTAATTTTTTATAAAGAGCATAAACACCCCCATAACTGCCAACACCGCTTTCATCATAATAGCTTTCATGCATGCTTCAATAAGAGATGTTCACCGCTGAAACACTTCAAAAAATAAACAAAGGCATAATGGGTGAAAGATGATTTTATTACAACTCTTATACATATAGCGTCTGGCACAACGTGACCCTTTTTGATATTTTTTCTGCAGCCTTATAAATAGCATTATACAAAACTCCCCGTTCCCCCCGCATATAACTCTGTATACATAAAACACTTGAGGCATTTAAAAGTTCATACAATTCGCGGTCCTGTAAAACGTATCCTTTAATGCTAAAGTAATGTTCATACAATTGCTCCAACAGCTGATGTAACACCTCTCTAGGGTGTAAATATAAAGAACCCACATCATATTTGTACAAATGCCAGTATTCATCCAATACCGGGAGCCATGTGTTGGTACATATGTTACCTATACACATCAAACTTTTACAAATTGGCTCTGGTCGGGGGGTAGGTTCTGTAGATATTTCAGGGTATCTGGGGCAATTTCCGATATCCGCTCTTTCAGCATAGCGTATAACAGTTTTTCCACACATACACGGCCCGGTTTCAGTTTACGATCCACACGCCTTGCTGGCCCTTCAGAAATCTTATCCTAGAAACTAATATACACATATAAAAACAAAACTCTGTTTATTCCTCCTCTCTCTTTAAAACAGTTTACGACGTGCTACACAAGGCTTCAGGGGATTCCCAAAAGTGCATAGGTCACAAAAATCTTTATCCATTAAACGGGCTACCCTGTTTCTAAAACGCACAGGACCAGCCATGTGTAAAGATCTCAATTTTTTCTCAGGATTGCAGCAATGGTATATTTCTATCCATGTTTTAGATAGAACACTCTCCATACTAGCATGTACACGCATGCCCATGCCTTTATATACAGCTTTAAGCAGCTGAAAACCTTTATATGAATTCAACAGAAAACATCCGACGTATTGCTCTAGCGTGATAATTCAGAAGTAAACAGTCATGAGCATCCTGTTGCGGGTCATCGCTTTTATGTCCATAACACCAGCGGTAATAGTCACGCTTCAAACACACTTTCACTACACAGGCCGCAAAAGCCTGAACAGCTGAGGTTTCCAAAAAAGTCATAGCTTCCTATTCTTCTTCATCAGAACTTTCAAAGCGCTTTAAACAAACACACTTCTTACACATATTGCGGGCTAGTGTTTCTGGACTTTCGATCATTTTTGAACAGCACACACAGTAAAAATTGACGGTATTAAATGAAGACCGCTGACTTTCAGTACCGTCAACTTTATCTGCCGTTTTCTGCAATTCAAAAAAGAAAGAAATGTAACTCTTCAATACATATATATATATATATATATATATATTTTTTTTTTTTTTTTTTTTTTTTAAACACATAGTTCACACACACACACACCCCCCTTTTCCTACATACCAATTTACACAGAACAGGTCCCTCCGCTTCCGCCTCCATAGCAACAGCTGCATTCATAGACAAACCGGCCTCCACAGCATCAGCTGTCTCCATAAACAGCCTATCTTCATCGGCGCTTGTTTCCAACTCCGGGGACATGGCTACCTCTGGAAACAGCTCGTCCAAAACCCCCAGATCCGCATACAAAGGCTCTTCAAAAGTCTTCATAGATTCGTCCAGAGCCTTCAGATCGGCCTCTGTATAGTCTGCATCCATTATACCAGCCTCTACACCATCAGCATCTTTAAAGGGATAAGAATCAGGAGGTGTCATATCACCCAGATTCATTAAAAAAATGCCCTGGCTCAACTCATCCTCATACGCCATTCCACTATAAGTGGGACCTTGCGATTCCTCATCAGCTACAGGAATTATTGGTGTCGGACTTCTAGGACTATCAGCCTTTTCAGCGGTGTTGCTGACGTCTTCCCCTCCTGTATTCTTAGAGTAGTAGCTGTAACGCTTCATGATTCAGGGGTATTGTAAGCGTTATGCAAATAGTACAGTCAGACTCCAAGAGCGCCGTCTACCTCTCTCCAGAGCTCCTTCTGTATATATACACCATACTCCACCCCTAGGGGAGGACCCACAACTACATCACCCCCACAACGCCCCCCGGCCTGCCCCCCTGACATCACAACTTCATACCTACATCATCTCATCAAAACCCTGGACCTTGACCCCAGAGGGATGTCATCATCCCTGCTGGACCACGCCTAGCCCACAAAATATTACCTCATGCATGACATCACCACCGGGAAACACCCTTTCCTACACCACCACGCCCTAAACACAAGCCATGACATCACTGTTAGGTTAGGCCTTACGAAAAAAATCAGGGACACGCCCGTGATGTCACCATCCCTGCTGGGACACGCCTAGCCCCCAAAATATTACCTCATCCACGACATCACCACCGGGAAACGCCCTTTCCTACACCACCACGCCCTAAACACAAACCATGACATCACTGTTGGGTTAGGCCTTACAAAAAAAATCAGGGACACGCTTGTGATGTCACCATCCCTGCTGGACCACGCCTAGACCCCAAAATATTACCTCATGCACAACATCACCACCGGGAAACACCCTTTCCTACACCACCACGCCCTAAACACAATCCATGACATCACTGTTAGGTTAGGCCTTACAAAAAAAAGCAGGGACACGCCCGTGATGTCACCATTCCTGCTGGGACACGCCTAGCCCCCAAAATATTACCTCATGCACGACATCACCACCGGGAAACACCCTTTCCTACACCACCACGCCCCTCAACACAACGCATGACGTCACTATTTGGTTAGGCCTTAGGGGAAACTTCAGAGACACACCCGTGATGTCACCACACCTGCTAGACCACGCCTAGCCCCCAAAATATTACATCACCCACGACATCACCCCCGGGAAACGCCCTTTCCTACACCACCACGCCCCTCAACACAACACATGACGTCACTACAGCACAGGGACATCCGCTAAGGCAGGACATGCGTTGCCATGGACACCCCAAGGGGCGGGACATCCGGTTAGGGCGTGGTTAAGACCTGTCAGTTGATGAAAGAGGGGTTACTCCACTACTCCCGTGCATAGAACAGACAAAGCACACCCAGTAAACACCGAGGACCTCATTCAGACACACTGGGATGTTAAGGAACAATGCATTTGGAGGCCAGACGGCCTGCAATCCTGGACTGGACTACTGGATTTCAGGAGAGAGAAGTGTCAGTGTGACCATGGCCTCTTCTCCAGAGTGGAAGCAGAGCCATGGGAGTTTCCTGGAAGGTGGCCACGCCCGGGCGAATGAGTGCTGTGAGTTTGGGAGAGCAGTAGTGCCTTGAAGCTGCCAGAGGTGCTGAGCAAGTGATATTGGCGATAGTGATATGTAAAAAATACGCTTTCTTGCTGTTCCTACACCCTTCCTGACCCAGTAAGGGACAGCTGGGGGCACTGTGTGGGCGTTGCAGTACACAGGTGCTGTGCATGTGAGAGGGATAAATAATAGTGAATAAACCTACTGCCTGTCTGTACCTGGGCGGTTCACTTTCTACCCATCCATCTTCACTGTGCACGAACAATCGTGTCATCAGCCGCCCATACTACTACATGCAGGAGAGAATATCACTCACACTACTACAGGCAGGAGAGAATATCACTCACTCTACTACAGGCAGGAGAGAATATCACTCATACTACTACAGGCAGGAGAGAATATCACTCATACTACTACATGCAGGAGAGAATATCACTCATACTACTACAGGCAGGAGAAAATATCACTCATACTACTACATGCAGGAGAGAATATCACTCACACTACTACAGGCAGGAGAGAACATCACTCACACTACTACATGCAGGAGAGAATATCATTCACACTACTACAGGCAGGAGAGAATATCCCTCACACTACTACATGCAGGAGAGAATATCACTCATACTACTACAGGCAGGAGAAAATATCACTCATACTACTACATGCAGGAGAGAATATCACTCACACTACTACAGGCAGAAGAGAACATCACTCACACTACTATATGCAGGAGAGCATATCACTCACACTACTACATGCAGGAGAGAATATCACTCCTACTAATATATGCAGGAGACAATCTCACCCATAATACTACATGCAGGAGAGAATATCACTCACACTACTACATGCAGGAGAGAATATCACTCAAACTACTACATGCAGGAGAGAATATCACTCATACTACTACATGCAGGAGAGAATATCACTCACACTACTGCAGGCAGGAGAGAATATCACTCACACTACTACATGCAGGAGAGAATATCACTCACACTACTACAGGCAGGAGAGAATATCACTCATACTACTACATGCAGGAGAGAATATCCCTCACACTACTACAGGCAGGGGAGAACATCACTCACACTACTACATGCAGGAGAGAATATCACTCACACTACTACAGGCAGGAGAGAATATCACTCACACTACTACATGCAGGAGAGAATATCACTCATACTACTACAGGCAGGAGAAAATATCACTCATAGTACAACATGCAGGAGAGAATATCACTCCTACTAATATATGCAGGAGACAATCTCACCCATAATACTACATGCAGGAGAGAATATCACTCATACTACTACAGGTAGGAGAGAATATCACTCATAGTACTACATGCAGGAGAGAATATCACTCATACTAATATATGCAGGAGACAATATCACATATACTACTACAAGCAGGAGAGAATATCTCTCATATTACTGCATGCACGAGAGAATATCACCCATACTACATGCACAAGAGACTATCACTCATACTACTACATGCAGGAGAGAATATCACTCCTACTAATATATGCAAGAGACAATCTCACCCATACTACTACATGCAGGAGAAATATCACTCATAGTACTACATGCAGGAGAGAATATCACCCCTACTAATATATGCAGGAGACAATATCACCCATACTACTACATGCAGGAGAAAATATCACTCATAGTACTACATGCAGGAGAGAATATCACTCCTACTAATATATGCAGGAGACAATCTCACCCATAATACTACATGCAGGAGAGAATATCACTCATACTACTACAGGCAGGAGAGAATATCACTCATACTAATATATGCAGGAGACAATATCACATATACTACTACAAGCCGGAGAGAATATCTCTCATATTACTACATGCACGAGAGAATATCACTCATACTACATGCACGAGAGACTATCACTCATACTACTACTTGCACGAGAGACTATCACTCATACTACTACATGCAGGAGAGAATATCACTCATACTACTACAGGCAGGACAGAATATCGCTCATACTACTACAGGCAGGACAGAATATCACTCATACTACTACATCTTGGAGAGAATATCACCATACTACTACGTGAAGGAGAGAATATTTCTCATACTAATATATGCAGGAGACAATATCACTCATACTACTACATGCACGAGAGAATATCACTCATATTACATGCACGAGAGACTATCACTCATACTACTACATGCAGGAGAGAATTTCACTTATACTACCACAGGCAGGAGAGAATATCACTCATAGTACTACATGCAGGAGAGAATATCACTCCTACTAATATATGCAGGAGACAATATCACCCATACTACTACATGCAGGAGAGAATATCACTCATACTACTACAGGCAGGAGAGAATATCACTCATAGTACTACATGCAGCAGAGAATATCACTCATACTAATATATGCAGGAGACAATATCACCCATACTACTACATGCAGGCGAGCATATCACTCATACTACTACATGCAGGAGAGAATATCATTCATACTACTACATCTAGGAGAGAATATAACTCATACTACTACTATGAGCAGGAGACAATATCATTCATACTACTACATGCCGGAGAGAATATCTTTCATACTACTACAGGCAGGAGAGAATATCACCATACTACTACATGCAGAAGAGAACATCACTCATACTACTAAATGCAGGAGAGCATATCACTCATACTACTACAGGCAGGATACAATATCACTCATACTACTACAGGCAGGAGAGAATATCACTCACACTACTGCAGGTAGGAGATAATATCACTCATACTACTACATGCAGAAGAGAACATCACTCACACTACTGCAGGTAGGAGAGAATATCACTCACACTACTGCAGGTAGGAGAGAATATCACTCATACTATTACATGCAGGAGAGAATATCACTCATACAACTACAGGCAGGAGAGAATATCACTCACACTACTACATGCGGGAGAGAATATCACTCATACTACTATAGGCAGGAGAGAATTTCACTCATACTACTACATGCAGGAGAGAATATATCCCATACTACTACATGCAGGACAGAATATCCCTCATACTACTACATGCAGGAGAGACTATCATCCATACTACTACATGCAGGAGAGAATATCATTCATACTACTACATGCAGGAGAGAATATCATTCATACTACTACAGGCAGGAGAGAATATCACCATACTACTACATGCAGGAGAGACTATCACCATACTACTACATGCAGAAGAGAACATCACTCATACTACTACATGCAGGAGAGCATATCACTCATACTACTACAGGCAGGAGAGAATATCACCATACTACTACATGCAGAAGAGACCATAACTCATACTACTACATGCAGGAGAGAATATCATTCATACTACTACAGGCAGGAGAGAATATCACCATACTACTACAGGCAGGAGAGAATATCACCATACTACTACATGCAGAAGAGAACATCACTCATACTACTACATGCAGGAGATAATATCATTCATACTACTACAGGCAGGAGAGATTATCACCATACTACTACAGGCAGGAGAGAATATCACCATACTACTACATGCAGAAGAGAACATCACTCATAGTACTACATGCAGGAGAGAATATCATTCATACTACTACAGGCAGGAGGGAATATCACCATACTACTACATGCAGAAGAAAACATCACTCATACTGCTACATGCAGGAGAGAATATCATTCATACTACTACATGCAGGAGAGCATATCACTCATACTACTACAGGCAGAAGAGAATATCACCATACTACTACATGCAGAAGAGAACATCACTCATACTACTACATGCAGGAGAGAATATCATTCATACTACTACAGGCAGGAGAGAATATCACCATACTACTACAGGCAGGAGAGAATATCACCATACTACTACAGGCAGAAGAGAATATCACCATACTACTACAGGCAGGAGAGAACATCATTCATACTACTACATGCAGGAGAGCATATCACTCATACTACTACAGGCAGGAGAGAATATCACCATACTACTACATGCAGAAGCGCACATCACTCATACTACTACATGCAGGAGAGCATTGTCTTGATATGGGCCAAATCGTCCTCGGGACCAGCCCTCGGGAGCAAAAAATACCCAATTCAGCCCAAAATACAGGTTCTATTGTGCTGAGCAGTGGTCTCATGCTAGTGACAATGACACCTTCAATAAGTTTTAGTATTTATTCTAAACAGTGAATTTCATATACATTTGGTATTCAAGTTAGAGAAGATTACAAAGCACAAAACTTAGAGAAATGCAAAATATAGAGAAACATAGAACTTAGATAAACATAGAGAAACATAGAGAAACACAGTCTTACGCCCCTTCAATCAGCACTGGGAGACCCTGGCCCTCATCAGAGGACAGCGGTGCAGGATGCCGTCAAGAGCTCCAATTCCGGGCACTTGATCTGGAACCAAGTCCACAGGACGATCTCCCACCCGAGTCATGTGAGCATGTGTATTTTATAATCTCGTGCTGCCCGTCCGTGACGCACAGTTCCAGAACTTTCCCTGTGCAAAATATAGGCTGGCTCATGGAAAAAAACCCAACTCTGTTAATTTCCACTGCTCCTTCTTCTGAACCCCTCCCTGGCTCATCTGCGCGAGAGCTCAGGAATGTCTTATCAGTGCCTTCCCAGAGAAAAGGAGATTAGCTTGGGGCCATGCAGGGCTACCGTTAGTGAGGCAGAATATTCTAAGGGAAGCAGGGATGTATTAACCCCATCTGCAAGCTCTAAAAGGCATGCACTCATAGCTTAGTGTTTATAGCGCTTAAGACTGGCTATCTAAGCGCTATATAGGTGCCATAATGTTCCAAACACTCCAAAAATGTCCATTAGCTACAGAGCTAGGGCCCCCTCCCTGCCTGTCTATCAACAATGCATAATGTGACCTATCACTCATACTAGGCCTGCATATTCCTTGTAGCTCACTACTGCATAATGGAAGTGCTACAACAGACTAATGTCAGCATTTTTAGCACATACTTTGAATACACTATTGGCTTTCAGCAGCTAATGCTGTCATCTAAAGCCCTGATTGGCAAGGTTGCAATTTTGTGTATCACTACAAGCATATCACTCATACTACTACAGGCAGGAGAGAATATCACTCATACTACTACATGCAGGAGAGAATATCACTCATAGTACTACATGCAGGAGAGAATATCATTCATACTACTACATGCAGAAGAGAACATCACTCATACTACTACATGCAGGAGAGAATATCATTCATACTACTACATGCAGGAGAGCATATCACTCATACTACTACATGCAGGAGAGAATATCATTCATACTACTACAGGCAGGAGAGAATATCACCATACTACTACAGACAGGAGAGAATATCACCATACTACTACATGCAGGAGAGAATATCACTCATAGTACTACATGCAGGAGAGAATATCATTCATACTACTACATGCAGAAGAGAACATCACTCATACTACTACATGCAGGAGAGAATATCATTCATACTACTACATGCAGAAGAGAACATCACTCATACTACTACATGCAGGAGAGAATATCATTCATACTACTACATGCAGGAGAGCATATCACTCATACTACTACATGCAGGAGAGAATATCATTCATACTACTACAGGCAGGAGAGAATATCACCATACTACTACATGCAGGAGAGAACATCACTCATAGTACTACATGCAGGAGAGAATATCACTCATACTACTACAGGCAGGAGAGAATATCACTCATACTACTACATGCAGGAGAGAATATCACTCATAGTACTACATGCAGGAGAGAATATCATTCATACTACTACATGCAGAAGAGAACATCACTCATACTACTACATGCAGGAGAGAATATCATTCATACTACTACATGCAGGAGAGCATATCACTCATACTACTACATGCAGTAGAGAATATCATTCATACTACTACAGGCAGGAGAGAATATCAGCATACTACTACAGACAGGAGAGAATATCACCATACTACTACAGGCAGGAGAGAATATCACTCATACTACTACATCCAGAAGAGAACATCACTCATACTACTACATGCAGGAGAGCATATCACTCATACTACTACAGGCAGGAGAGAATATCACTCATACTACTACATGCAGGAGAGAATATCACTCATAGTACTACATGCAGGAGAGAATATCATTCATACTACTACAGGCAGGAGGGAATATCACCATACTACTACATGCAGAAGAAAACATCACTCATACTACTACATGCAGGAGAGAATATCATTCATACTACTACATGCAGGAGAGCATATCACTCATACTACTACAGGCAGAAGAGAATATCACCATACTACTACATGCAGAAGAGAACATCACTCATACTACTACATGCAGGAGAGAATATCATTCATACTACTACAGGCAGGAGAGAATATCACCATACTACTACAGGCAGGAGAGAATATCACCATACTACTACAGGCAGAAGAGAATATCACCATACTACTACAGGCAGGAGAGAACATCATTCATACTACTACATGCAGGAGAGCATATCACTCATACTACTACATGCAGGAGAGAATATCACTCATACTACTACATGCAGAAGCGAACATCACTCATACTACTACATGCAGGAGAGCATTGTCTTGATATGGGCCAAATCGTCCTCGGGACCAGCCCTCGGGAGCAAAAAATACCCAATTCAGCCCAAAATACAGGTTCTATTGTGCTGAGCAGTGATCTCATGCTAGTGACAATGACACCTTCAATAAGTTTTAGTATTTATTCTAAACAGTGAATTTAATATACATTTGGTATTCAAGTTAGAGAAGATTACAAAGCACAAAACTTAGAGAAATGCAAAATATAGAGAAACATAGAACTTAGATAAACATAGAGAAACATAGAGAAACACAGTCTTACGCCCCTTCAATCAGCACTGGGAGACCCTGGCCCTCATCAGAGGACAGCGCTGCAGGATGCCGTCAAGAGCTCCAATTCCGGGCACTTGATCTGGAACCAAGTCCACAGGACGATCTCCCACCCGAGTCATGTGAGCATGTGTATTTTATAATCTCGTGCTGCCCGTCCGTGACGCACAGTTCCAGAACTTTCCCTGTGCAAAATATAGGCTGGCTCATGGAAAAAAACCCAACTCTGTTAATTTCCACTGCTCCTTCTTCTGAGCCCCTCCCTGGCTCATCTGCGCAAGAGCTCAGGAATGTCTTATCAGTGCCTTCCCAGAGAAAAGGAAGATTAGCTTGGGGCCATGCAGGGCTACCGTTAGTGAGGCAGAATATTCTAAGGGAAGCAGGGATGTATTAACCCCATCTGCAAGCTCTAAAAGGCATGCACTCATAGCTTAGTGTTTATAGCGCTTAAGACTGGCTATCTAAGCACTATATAGGTGCCATAATGTTCCAAACACTCCAAAAATGTCCATTAGCTACAGAGCTAGGGCCCCCTCCCTGCCTGTCTATCAACAATGCATAATGTGACCTATCACTCATACTAGGCCTGCATATTCCTTGTAGCGCACTACTGCATAATGGAAGTGCTACAACAGACTACTGTCAGCATTTTTAGCACATACTTTGAATACACTATTGGCTTTCAGCAGCTAATGCTGTCATCTAAAGCCCTGATTGGCAAGGTTGCAATTTTGTGTATCACTACAAGCATATCACTCATACTACTACAGGCAGGAGAGAATATCACTCATACTACTACATGCAGGAGAGAATATCACTCATAGTACTACATGCAGGAGAGAATATCATTCATACTACTACATGCAGAAGAGAACATCACTCATACTACTACATGCAGGAGAGAATATCATTCATACTACTACATGCAGGAGAGAATATCATTCATACTACTACAGGCAGGAGAGAATATCACCATACTACTACATGCAGGAGAGACCATCACCATACTACTGCATGCAGAAGAGAACATCACTCATACTACTACATGCAGGAGAGCATATCACTCATACTACTACAGGCAGAAGAGAATATCACCATACTACTACAGGCAGGAGAGACCATCACCATACTACTGCATGCAGAAGAGAACATCACTCATACTACTACATGCAGGAGAGAATATCATTCATACTACTACAGGCAGGAGAGAATATCACCATACTACTACAGGCAGGAGAGAATATCACCATACTACTACAGGCAGAAGAGAATATCACCATATTACTACAGGCAGGAGAGAACATCACTCATACTACTACATGCAGGAGAGCATATCACTCATACTACTACATGCAGGAGAGAATATCATTCATACTACTACAGGCAGGAGAGAATATCACCATACTACTACAGACAGGAGAGAATATCACCATACTACTACAGGCAGGAGAGAATATCACTCATACTACTACATCCAGAAGAGAACATCACTCATACTACTACATGCAGGAGAGCATATCACTGATACTACTACAGGCAGAAGAGAATATCACCATACTACTACATGCAGAAGAGAACATCACTCATACTACTACATGCAGGAGAGAATATCACCATACTACTACAGGCAGGAGAGAATATCACCATACTACTACATGCAGAAGAGAACATCACTCATACTACTATATGCAGGAGAGCATATCACTCATACTACTACAGGCAGAAGAGAATATCACCATACTACTACATGCAGAAGAGGATATCACTCATACTACTACATGCAGGAGAGAATATCATTCATACTACTACAGGCAGGAGAGAATATCACCATACTACTACAGGCAGGAGAGAATATCACCATACTACTACAGGCAGAAGAGAATATCACCATACTACTACAGGCAGGAGAGAACATCACTCATACTACTACATGCAGGAGAGCATATCACTCATACTACTACATGCAGGAGAGAATATCATTCATACTACTACAGGCAGGAGAGAATATCACCATACTACTAAAGGCAGGAGAGAATATCACCATACTACTACAGGCAGGAGAGAATATCACCATACTACTACATCCAGAAGAGAACATCACTCATACTACTACATGCAGGAGAGCATATCACTCATACTACTACAGGCAGAAGAGAATATCACCATACTACTACATGCAGAAGAGGATATCACTCATACTACTACATGCAGGAGAGAATATCATTCATACTACTACAGGCAGGAGAGAATATCACCATACTACTACAGGCAGGAGAGAATATCACCATACTACTACAGGCAGAAGAGAATATCACCATACTACTACAGGCAGGAGAGAACATCACTCATACTACTACATGCAGGAGAGCATATCACTCATACTACTACATGCAGGAGAGCATATCACTCATACTACTACAGGCAGAAGAGAATATCACCATACTACTACATGCAGAAGAGAACATCACTCATACTACTACATGCAGGAGAGAATAACATTCATACTACTACAGGCAGGAGAGAATATCACCATACTACTACAGGCAGGAGAGAATATCACCATACTACTACATGCAGAAGAGAACATCACTCATACTACTATATGCAGGAGAGCATATCACTCATACTACTACAGGCAGGAGAGAATATCACCATACTACTATATGCAGGAGAGAACATCACTCATACTACTACATGCAGGAGAGCATATCACTCATACTACTACATGCAGGAGAGAATATCATTCATAGTACTACATGCAGGAGACAATATCACTCACGCTACTACAGGCAGGAGAGAATATCACTCACACTACTGCAGGTAGGAGATAATATCACTCATACTACTACATGCAGAAGAGAACATCACTCACACTACTGCAGGTAGGAGAGAATATCACTCACACTACTTTAGGTAGAAGAGAATATCACTCATACTACAACATGCAGAAGAGACCTTCACTCACACTACTGCAGGTAGGAGAGAATATCACTCACACTACTGCAGGTAGGAGAGAATATCACTCACACTATTACATGCAGGAGAGAATATCACTCACAGTACTACATGCAGGAGAGAATATCACTCATACTACTACATGCAGGAGAGAATATCACTCATAGTACTACATGCAGGAGACAATATCACTCACGCTACTACAGGCAGGAGAGAATATCACTCACACTACTGCAGGTAGGAGATAATATCACTCATACTACTACATGCAGAAGAGAACATCACTCACACTACTGCAGGTAGGAGAGAATATCACTCACACTACTTTAGGTAGAAGAGAATATCACTCATACTACTACATGCAGAAGAGACCTTCACTCACACTACTACATGCAGGAGAGAATATCACTCACACTATTACATGCAGGAGAGAATATCACTCACAGTACTACATTCAGGAGAGAATATCACTCATACTACTACATGCAGGAGAGAATATCGCTCATAGTACTACATGCAGGAGAGAATATCACTCATACTACTACATGCAGGAGAGAATATCGCTCATAGTACTACATGCAGGAGAGAATATCACTCATACTACTACATGCAGGAGAGAATATCGCTCATAGTACTACATGCAGGAGAGAATATCACTCATACTACTACATGCAGGAGAGAATATCGCTCATAGTACTACATGCAGGAGAGAATATCACTCATAGTACAATCGCTCATAATACTACATGCAGGAGAGAATTTCGCTCATAGTACTACATGCAGGAGAGAATATCACTCATAGTACTACATGCAGGAGAGAATATCACTCATACTACTACATGCAGGAGAGAATATCACTCATGTTTTGTGCCTAAGCTAATCTGTTCTCAGATTGGTGCGTACACATCCAGACTCATGCACCCATATAATAATGGACTTCCTCACTCTTGCGTACTATCTCCTCTCTGCTCCCCCAGCCCCCTCCCACATCCATCATTAAGCCACGCTCTCTTGCCTGCCACTCCCTTGGACCCCGCTCTTAGTGCCAAGTCCACCAGAAGTCAATAAAAGAAATCATGAAATACGATCTCGCCCGCCCCCAATGAAGTGCCCATCATCCAGGACGAGGGTCACCCTCGATGGCGGCTATGCCAGTAAGCATGCAGTGCCACGCTTAACGGAGGTTATGCCAGTGCGTACACAGTGCCACCCTGAGTGACGCCTAGTCCAGTAAGCATGCAGTGACACCCTCAATAACAGCTCTGCCAGTAAGCACACAGTGCCACCCTCGATGGCGGCTATGCCAGTAAGCATGCAGTGCCACGCTTAATGGAGGTTATGCCAGTGCGTATACAGTGCCACCCTGAGTGACGCCTAGTCCAGTAAGCATGCAGTGACACCCCCAATAACAGCTCTGCCAGTACGTATACAGTGCCACCCTCAGTGAGTCTAGTCCAGTAAGCATGCAGTGCCACGCTCAATGGCAGCTCTGCCAGTAAGCATGCGGTGCCACCCTCAATGGCGGCTATGCCAGTAAGCATGCGGTGCCACCCTCAATGGCGGCTCTGCCAGTAAGCATGCAGTGCCACCCTCAATGGCAGCTCTGCCAGTAAGCATGCGGTGCCACCCTCGATGGCGGCTATGCCAGTAAGCATGCAGTGCCACGCTTAACGGAGGTTATGCCAGTGCGTATACAGTGCCACCCTGAGTGACGCCTAGTCCAGTAAGCATGCAGTGACACCCTCAATAACAGCTCTGCCAGTACGTATACAGTGCCACCCTCAGTGAGTCTAGTCCAGTAAGCATGCGGTGCCACCCTCAATGGCGGCTATGCCAGTAAGTATGCGGTGCCACCCTCAATGGCGGCTCTGCCAGTAAGCATGCGGTGCCACCCTCAATGGCAGCTCTGCCAGTAAGCATGCGGTGCCACCCTCGATGGCGGCTATGCCAGTAAGCATGCAGTGCCACGCTTAACGGAGGTTATGCCAGTGCGTATACAGTGCCACCCTGAGTGACGCCTAGTCCAGTAAGCATGCAGTGACACCCCCAATAACAGCTCTGCCAGTACGTATACAGTGCCACCCTCAGTGAGTCTAGTCCAGTAAGCATGCGGTGCCACCCTCAATGGCGGCTATGCCAGTAAGCATGCGGTGCCACCCTCAATGGCGGCTCTGCCAGTAAGCATGCGGTGCCACCCTCAATGGCAGCTCTGCCAGTAAGCATGCGGTGCCACCCTCAATGGCGGCTATGCCAGTAAGCATGCGGTGCCACCCTCAATGGTGGCTCTGCCAGTAAGCATGCGGTGCCACCCTCAATGGCAGCTCTGCCAGTAAGCATGCGGTGCCACCCTCAATGGTGGCTCTGCCAGTAAGCATGCAGTGCCACGCTTAACGGAGGTTATGCCAGTGCGTATACAGTGCCACCCTGAGTGACGCCTAGTCCAGTAAGCATGCAGTGACACCCTCAATAACAGCTCTGCCAGTAAGCACACAGTGCCACCCTCGATGGCGGCTATGCCAGTAAGCATGCAGTGCCACGCTTAATGGAGGTTATGCCAGTGCGTATACAGTGCCACCCTGAGTGACGCCTAGTCCAGTAAGCATGCAGTGACACCCCCAATAACAGCTCTGCCAGTACGTATACAGTGCCACCCTCAGTGAGTCTAGTCCAGTAAGCATGCAGTGCCACGCTCAATGGCAGCTCTGCCAGTAAGCATGCGGTGCCACCCTCAATGGCGGCTATGCCAGTAAGCATGCGGTGCCACCCTCAATGGCGGCTCTGCCAGTAAGCATGCGGTGCCACCCTCAATGGCAGCTCTGCCAGTAAGCATGCAGTGCCACGCTTAACGGAGGTTATGCCAGTGCGTATACAGTGCCACCCTGAGTGACGCCTAGTCCAGTAAGCATGCAGTGACACCCTCAATAACAGCTCTGCCAGTAAGCACACAGTGCCACCCTCGATGGCGGCTATGCCAGTAAGCATGCAGTGCCACGCTTAATGGAGGTTATGCCAGTGCGTATACAGTGCCACCCTGAGTGACGCCTAGTCCAGTAAGCATGCAGTGACACCCCCAATAACAGCTCTGCCAGTACGTATACAGTGCCACCCTCAGTGAGTCTAGTCCAGTAAGCATGCAGTGCCACGCTCAATGGCAGCTCTGCCAGTAAGCATGCGGTGCCACCCTCAATGGCGGCTATGCCAGTAAGCATGCGGTGCCACCCTCAATGGCAGCTCTGCCAGTAAGCATGCGGTGCCACCCTCAATGGCGGCTATGCCAGTAAGCATGCGGTGCCACCCTCAATGGCGGCTATGCCAGTAAGCATGCGGTGCCACCCTCAATGGCGGCTATGCCAGTAAGCATGCGGTGCCACCCTCAATGGCAGCTATGCCAGTAAGCATGTGGTGCCACCCTCAATGGCGGCTATGCCAGTAAGCATGCAGTGCCACCCTCAATGGCGGCTCTGCCAGTAAGCATGCGGTGCCACCCTCAATGGCGGCTCTGCCAGTAAGCATGCGGTGCCACCCTCAATGGCGGCTATGCCAGTAAGCATGCAGTGCCACCCTCAATGGCAGCTATGCCAGTAAGCATGCGGTGCCACCCTCAATGGCGGCTATGCCAGTAAGCATGTGGTGCCACCCTCAATGGCAGCTATGCCAGTAAGCATGCAGTGCCACCCTCAATAACAGCTCTGCCAGTAAGCACACAGTGCCACCCTCTTGCAATGAAGCTATTTTAGCATGGAGTAGTAGTGGGAACCACGGGGTGGGTGTTGCTCTGAGTGACAGGGTGGGGTGCAAGTGAGAGTCACCAATGATGTGCTGCTCTGAGTCACAGGTGGGGGCCCAGTAAAAGTCACAGGATGGGGTCCTAGTCATAGTCACAGGATGGGGTGCTGGTTAGAGTCACAGGATGGGGTGCTAGTCAGATTCACAGGATGGGGTGCTGGTCGGAGTCACAGGATGGGGTGCCAGTGGGAGTCACCAATGAGGAGGTGCTCTGAGTCACAGATGGGGGCCCAGTAAAAGTCACAGGATGGGGGCCTAGTCATAGTCACAGGATGGGGTGCTGGTTAGAGTCACAGGATGGGGTGCTAGTCAGATTCACAGGATGGGGTGCTGGTCGGAGTCACAGGATGGGGTGCCAGTGGGAGTCACCAATGAAGTGGTGCTCTGAGTCACAGATGGGGGCCTGGTAAAAGTAGCAGGATGGGGGCCTAGTCATAGTCACAGGGTGGAGTGCTGGTCGAAGTCACCAATGGGATGCTAATCAAAGTCACAGGATGGGGTTTGGTCGGAGTCCCAGGATCGGGCGTAGTCGGAGTCACAGGATGGGGTGCTGGTCGGAGTCACAGGATCGGGTGCTAATCAACATCATAGGACGGGGTGCGAGTTGAAGTCACAGGATAGGGTGATGGATGCAATCACAGGATGGTGGCCTATTCAGAGACAGGATGGGGTGCTGGTCAGAGACACAGGATGGGGTGCTAGTCGAAGTCACATGATGTAGTGCTAGTCAAAATGGGGTGCTAGTCGCAGCCACAGGATGGAGTGCTAGTCAGATTCACAGGATGGGGTTCTGGTCGGAGTCACAGGATGGGTGCCAGTGGGAGTCAACAATGAGGTGCTGCTCCGAGTCACAGGTGGGGGCTAGTAACAGTAACAGGATGCGGTGCTGGTCGGAGTCACAGGATAGGGTGCTAGACAAAATCACAGAATGCGGTGCTGGTCATAGTCACAGGATGGGGGCCTTGTCACAGGATAGGATGCTAGTCAGAGCCATAAGATGGAGTGCTGGTCGAAGTCACAAATGGGGCGCTGCTCTGAGTCACAGGATGGGGCCTAGTGAAAGTCACAGGATGGGGTACTGGCCGGAGTCACAGAATGTGATTCTAGTCAAAGTCACAGGAAGGGGTGCTGGTCGGAGTCACAAGATTGGATGCTGGTTGGGGACACATAGGATGGGGTGCTAGTCAGATTCACAGGATGGGGTGCTAGTCAGAGTCACAGGATGCAATGCTGGTCAGAGTCAGGAAGGAGTGCTGGTCGGAGTCACAGGATGGGGTGCTAGACTGAGTCACAGGATGGAGTGCTGAGCAGAGACAAGATGGGGTGCTGTTTGGAGACTCAGACTGGGGTGCTTGTCGAAGTGACAGGATGGGGTGCCGGTCAGAGCCACAGAATGAGGTGCTGGTCGGAGACACAGGATCGGGGCCTAGTCGGAGTCACAGAATGGGGTGCTGTTCAGACGTCCATTCACAGGATGGGTGCTAGCCAGATTCACAGGATGGAGTGCTGATTAGAGTCACAGGATGGAGTGCTGGTTGGATTCACAGGATGGAGTGCTGGTTGGGGATACAGGATGGGGTGCTGGCCTTAGTCACATGATGGGGTGCTGCTCAGAGTCACAGGATGGGGTGCTGGTCAGGCATAGGATCGCTTGCTGATTGGAGTCTCAGTATGGGCTGCTTTTCAAAGTCACAGGATGGGGTGCTAGTCAGAGTCACAAATGGGGTGCTGGTCAGAGTCACAGGATGGGGTGCTGGTCAGGCATAGGATCGCTTGCTGATTGGAGTCTCAGTATGGGCTGCTTTTCAAAGTCACAGGATGGGGTGCTAGTCAGAGTCACAAATGGGGTGCTGGCCGGAACCACAGGATGTGGTGCTGGCCGGAGTCACTGGTTGAGGTGCTAGTTGGAGTCACAAGATGGATGCACAGTCGGAATCACAGGTTGGGCTGCTGTTCGGAGTCACAGGATGGGGGCCTAGTCGGAGTCAAAAGATGGGGTGCTGGTTAGAGTCACAGCATGGGGTGCTGTTCGGAGTCAGGGGATCGGGGCCTAGTCGGAGTCACAGAATGGGGTGCTGTTCAGACGTCCATTCACAGGATGGGTGCTAGCCAGAGGCACAGGATGGGGTTCTGGTCAGCGTTGCATGATGGGGTGCTGGTCAAAATGACAGGATGTGATGCTGGTGAAAGTGAGAGGCCCCCAGGCCTGTTGGTAGATTGCCCAACAGAGTCAATAAAGGTACATCCTAGGAGGGAATAAGACCACGACCAAGTGAGAGTACGATTAAAGGCTGTTTATCTAAAGTTAGGGCAAACAGAATCTACACTGCTCACGCCGAGAGCGCTCTGCAGGAAACATGTTACAATTCATTTTTATACACGTGTTGGGTCATCAGCAAGGGGACGGCCTAAGGGGCACATGTTTGATCGGGATTGGTCACTAAGAGGAGACACCTATGGGTGCTATATGGTCGGTGATGGCTGATTGGTCCATGGGCACGTGACGCGATGATGTGATACTTGGGGTCAAACGTTCAGCTGGGCTCATCCGTCCGACATCCGATGGGTTGACGCATCGCTATCCTACTTCTGTAACATTTGCCCTTGTGGCCACATATTCGCATCCATTCATACGTCTGACCGTCTCGTCCGGCAGCAAGGCCAGCAGGTTGCACATGAAAAAACAAGGCATGCTTATTCATTCCTGAACATCAATTATATGTTTCTATCAAGGATATCACTTTCTTTGGTTCAAGCATTTTCGGACACTGAGTTGGGGATGGGGGTTGTAGGATCAATGCATGGTCGAGGGTATTTATTCAGTATTGACAAGGGGAGGGTTAGGGTATATGGTTACTGTGACTGGATTACAAAAATACATTTCATTTTAGACGTGCACCTCTTTCGATGGGCTTCAGTGACTAGGTGTCCAAACAACATAACTCTTTATGAGGCCTGGGCGATCAGGGATGGGCTTAGCCCCCCTTTTATGGCTTTTGGTCTCACACAACATGATGACTGTAGGCCTTTATATTTGCCCATACCGGGCTACCGTCTCATATACATTTAGCTGGTTTATTATTTAAGTGAAGTACACTTATGCAATTTGGGCAATATCATAACACTAAAGCAAGGGATGGTAAGAGAGAAATCACTGTCAACTAATCACCGAACAAGGGCCGTCGAGAGCGACTGAGTTTATATGAGGTTTTCTAATGGCATGCATATACTACATTCTGCATTATCAACAATGAGGTAGCGTTGAGTGAGCTTGCACAGGTCTAATGTTCATTATTTGCTAGGAAATTACAATTAGTCATGTACACATTTCAACATTATAAGTAAACATATATTCTACCTTCGATACAGCCGGTTAACATGGGGATTTCCAGTGGCACACGTGTATGTATTTACACTGTTTACTCATTAGCTTTTTTAAGGTACCAGCAGGTTTATATGAACTTACACACACTGAGAAGACATCCTTTTACTCATGTAGGTCAGGAAGGAAAATACGTTCACTGATTTAAGGGTCTCTCTTGGTTGTTGATTTTGCTTTGGGTTACACAGGGATTAGGTTATTATGGCCAGGGTCTGTGGGGTGCAGGGAAGGTTTACAGAGACAGATAGCCCTGGCTCTAGCCTTCTCCCCCTGGGCTGCATCTGAATCAATGGAGGGAGTTGGGCGGCAAGTGATACAGTATGGATTTTGTTGGATTCCTGGTGCCAGCCTTCTCATGGGAACCAGGCAGTTATGTGGACGGCAGAGAGGAGGTGGTGGGGGGAGAGCCACGCTGGCTGTGCGCTTGACGGAGATGGCTGCAGACTGGGGTGAAATCTGAATGGCCTTTCGCTATTTGCAAATGGAGTCTGTATGTTATAAAATGGAGTCCTGGTTTTGCTCTACCAGGGTACGCACGGGAATATGGCAGCACCCATGGATGTACTTGCGCGAAAGGGGTGATGGTTCTCGGGGGTGTTCCCGCATGAGTGCCCCAGGGCCGGGGCCCTGGACCTGAAGCAGCCATGACTGGGCCCACTCGGGAAGCATGGAAATAAGGGCGGGGTGTCTTAAGTGTCCCCTCTCTCCACTCACTGGTGAGAGTCATATTCACAGGGTGGGTGCTAGAGAAATTCACAGAATGGGATTTTGTTCTGATTCACAGGATGGGTTACTGGTCAGAGTCACAAGATGGGGTTCTGGTTGGAATCACAGGATGGGATGCTAGTCAGACGTCCATTCACAGGATGGGCTTTTGGTCAGAGACACAGGATAGAGTGCTGGTTGGAGTCACAATATGGGATGCTGGCCGGAGTCGCAGGATGAGGTGCTGATCAGAGTCAGACTTGCAGGATGGGGTAGTGGTCAGAGTCGCAGGATGGGGTAGTGGTCGAGGTGGCAGGATGGGGTACTGGCACCTTATGTGGGATGCTGATCTCGCGGGACCTCCATGCCACAGGATAGACTGATCCTACATTGTGGAATAGGCCCTGTAGCAGTGAATGCCACGCAAGTGCCATTCCTTTAAGGACATTCTTCCAGCCCAATGCATTTGTACTGCATCCTTGAATGAGATTCCCTTATCCCGACCTCTTTGCTGCATAAGCAGGGAGCTCCCTGTGCTTAAACTGCCGTTCCCTCCTCTGCCCCCCCCTGCCTCAGCCTCATAGGACTCACTCCCTACATGAGAGAAGATGGCCTCATCCACCTCCGCCTAGACTCCTGTAAGGGATCAAGAGTAAGACTCGGATACATTAACAAGTTTCAGTATGAAATAGGACCTATATTGTCAAAATAATAAGAGGGTTGGGGGAAATCCTGCCTGTCCCTATGTCTATGAGGGTTTTCCCTGCCTCAACAAAATGAATGAACGTCTGTGTGAGGATGTTACACCAAAGAGCGTCCTCTGTCCTGTGTCCAAAAACCCTAAACTGACCCTCACAAACTAAACTCAAAACAATGTATACAAGGTGATATTTGTAAGCTATGCCCTTGTAGCATTTTTTCACGGTTCCAAACATAAAGTTATATGGTGCTGAAAACAAAAAGGAATTAATGTTCCACGAGAGGAAGGGCTCTGCCTGTCCCCTGTGTTTCTTCTGGTCTTTCACTGTCTGTTCGGTACTTCTCAAAGAAATGTCAAATATTGCGCCACTGTTTCAAAGGACTCTCCCCTTGTGCCTCTTTCTTTATACAATATTTCACTTCACAGTTTCAAGGTGGGGGGCGACTTCTCCCTTGAGTTTCTCCACTTATGCTTCCACCATTTTAAGGAAAATAACTCTTACCATTTGTTCCTTCTGTTTTTCACCACTTTGAGGGGTCAGAAATGTGAGGCGGACAACTCTTTAAAGGTTTTTCATGAGATGCCATTATATTAACTTAAATTGGTTTGACAAACGCCTCACAATCCCTACCCTAATAAGGATGTCCCTGCCTTCCAAAATAACTAAAGCAAACACTCTAACAAAAGGAATCTGTCCCTCATACTTTTTCATAAAACAACGTAAAAAGGTAATGGATGGCAATTCAAAATAGAAATCAAGATTTATTTCATTATACATTTGCTAACTGTTTCTCCTTGTAACCTGGGTGAAATCCCTTTCCCCAGAGTTGACAGGATATTTACTCCACAGTTTAAAATTGGTCTTTTTCTATCTTGTAACAAAGTTCAAATAACCAAATTCCTCTTGTTTCAAGAAAGTCTCTTCTCGGACTTGAATCAACAGTTCCAAATATTCCACCAGATTTTATGTCTCCACTGGTGGTAGAGAGTTCAACATAAAAGCTTTCAAATAAGAAGGATATGTCCACAGTTCATCTGTATCAACAAAAAGATTCTTTATCAGGATGACTACAACACAATTCACATCCTCTTTTAGTTGTTCAGCTACTTCTTCTTCAGAGTTTAACCACAGTATAGTACTTCAAAGAATTCTACCTGGTCCACTCACCTGCCAGGTCTACTACTTGTGAGGAACGTGAGAGCGTCCTCGCTTCTTTTCCCCATGGATCCTTGTCCCAGGTGGTCAGGGAAAAGCCATCGGCTTTTGGATCCTGAACATGGGGGTGGATATGTGAGGGAGGATCACCTGGGTGGAGGGAACATGGGGAGTGGAGAGAGGACGTCCCTACGTGAGACATGATATCCCCCATTCCCTTTTGAGAATGTAGCCTCTATCCCTCAAGGCTTTGTAGGCTACTGTCAGCCCCTTCCCTTTTCTTCCCTCCAAAATGTTCCCCAGAAACACATCCTCAACAATGGGACGAGGAAGAGACCAACTAAGAAGACACATCCTCATTGGGGTGAGGCAAACACATATCAGCCCCATATTGTTAATACAGACACATATCAGTCAGGTACTAAGACGAGCAGGAGACAACACAAAGTGATGCACACTTTCTTTATTGATTCAATCAACCCCAAACACCACTCTGCTACTGAGACGAAGAACTGGGCTATGGAAGGAATAGGATGAAACTATCGTGATTAATTTACCGACCCCACCAAAAGACCTAAAACACATACCACGAAAAGTTCGAACTACCAAAAGTTTGAATTTTTCGTGGTATGTGTTTAGGTCCTTTGGCGGGGTTGCTCTAAAGAAATTATTTAAAAAAGGCTGCGGAGGGCAGCAGGGTTGTCCCCCGCGACACCCCGCTCACTATACTATCTAGCGGGGGGTGCGGGAGACACCCCTGCAGCTGCCCTAAAAATAAAAATAAAAGATTCTCGATCACAGAAGTGAAGGGAACCGGTGCCGCAGGGCGCGTTGGAAGGAACGGTAAGTATGGCGGTGGGGGTATGTTGGGGTGTGGTTGGGGGTGTGCTGTGGGTGTGGATGGGGGTGTATGTTAGTATGGTTTTGGTGTTGATTTGTAATGGATGTTCACATGGGAAATGTACAAACATTTTGTTTTACATACATTTCCCATGGGAAAATTTCTGTTGCGGGTAATTTACCCACAGACGAATCACGCAGATCCCTATGGAAGTATACAGGTGAAACGGCCACCCACGTCCACGTAATGAGTTTCGCCATGGTCAGGCAATTGGACTTAATGACCCTCACCTGATGTCAATTAACACTCCCAATGTATATGAAAATACTTCCCGCACAGCAAGTAGGGGAATGGGCTGGAGAGAAGGAAGCTGGAGACCCCGGAAGCCGTGTCAAGCAGGAGAGAGTTAGATGCAGAGGCCCGGCCCGGCCGCAAGAGAGACTGGAAGTCCTGCTACCCTCCTTTCCAGGTACGCACAGCAGGAGCTGTGGTACGCCCGAGGACCCCAGCTGTAGCGGGAAACCAGGAGAGCGAGCGCTGCTCTCTGTGGCTGCCGCGAAGAAGGCAAAGCTTGTGGGAGCCGGAGAGCCGAACAAGGAGTGAAAGAAACAGAAAGGAGCTGCTGTATGCAAATGGTGTGTGGAAATAAGGGAGACACTCATACCCCGGCGCTCCGGGAACTTGAAACAAGTACTTTTGAATACAGAATGGACTTGAAGTTATTGTAAGCAATTTTGAATGCCGTAACAATCACTTTTGAATACAAAACAAACTGAAAGACATTATAAGCACATTTAAATGCTGCCCAGAGCAAAAGCAAGTTGTGAGCACTTGTAAATGGAGTGAGAGAAAGGTGGTGCGTGTAGCAGATACCAAGAAATGTATTGTTTGACACCAAGTTATGGGCAAAGCTAACCTAGTTCAAGGAACTGCAGGTTAAGAGTAAACCTGTTTTGGCATGAGCCAGAGCAATACAAAAAGGGTAACAAAGTGCATGGTGGCCATGGCAGCCACAGAAGAGTGCTAGAAGAGTGTGACACTGATAAAAGAACCAAGCTTCACTGTCAAAGGAAGGCAGTGGCCAATTGTTGATGGAAATCAGTCAAGAAGGGGTATTGGTTGCGTGACCTGTAATGGGTGGACTGTGTGGTCCGACAACTGTGCCTAGACCGAGTGCCCCCCGGTATGGAAAAGCCAATGAAACTATCCATAAAGAAGCTTTTGTTTTGTAACAGTCACTTATGTAATTTGGAAATTAAGAAACAGAACTATCTATGTGAACCAGTGAAAAGTACAGATGTCAAAAGAGCTGGGAAGTGTCCCAAGGAATTGTGTTATTTAGAAAAGGTGGAAGATTTTGAACTCAAGGGGAAGGGAACCCCTGTGTTTTATGAACTACTTTGAGCTTGGGGAAGGGGAAGCTGATTATAGGCCAAGAACTGGAAAAAGCTTGGAATTCTATTTTGAACACTATTCATTTTGATGCTGACATCCCTACACATTATATAAAGTTAGTTGTGAGGGCAAGTATAGGTTTTGGACACAGACAGACATTTGATTTGGTCATCCTGACACAGACTATCCTTAGTTTTCTTTAGTTAGGATAATCCCACCTTAGAATAGGGCAAGTTAGGCATTGCTCCACCCTGTCTTTTGAATTGAATAAAACTTTGTTAACAAATGTGAGCCTGTTGTCTGTGTCTAACTCATGATGCCTTCACAAATGGTGTCAGGTGTGGGATGCGGATGAATTGATACAAATTGGGGAACCTTAATATTTGAAAGGGTAAGTCCCAGAGCATCAGACCCCTCAGTAGTTACAAAGGGCTCTATCGGGTTTGATATCTGCAGCAGTAGGGACGAGCTCATTCCCCCAGGTGATACCTATATCAGACTGGCTCCCAAATTAGGACTAGCATGGATGTTTGGAATTGATGTGCTAGCTGGGGTTATAGATCCAAACTTCAGAGGTGACATCAAAGTGTTATTACAGACTCATAGAATGGATCCCTTCCAAATCCATCAGGGAGATAACATTGTACAAGGGGTGCTCGAAGAGCAATGCTCCCTGGCATAAAGGAAGAGGTTTGGAAGGAGGTAACAGATCCGGGTACTCAAGGCTTCGGGGAGGTGGATGATACACCTAACCCCCTCAAGACCCCGAACCCAGAAGGGTCAGAGAGGAAGAAACAGAAACTCTTCCCAACCTAGCCTTTGCCCAAAGGAACGACCCATTGTTGGCTGAAGCTTTTTTGCAAATTATACCTAAGCAAGAGGGCCATGAGAGAGCAGTACCCTTTTTCTTTTTGAGACATGGGCTAATGTACTGCGGAGACACTACTTCAGAGGGCCTAATAAGAACCCAACTAGTTATCCCTAAAAGTAATAAGCATGTAGTTCTGGAAATTGCTAATTCCCATCTGACAGGAGGTCATCTAGAACAGACAAAGACTCAGGCCCAAATCCTCAATAGGTTCTACTGGCCAGGAATTCATGCAAACATTAAACATTTCACCCAGTCTTGTGCGATCTGGCAAAAGACCAGTACCCATATACCACTACCCGTCCCCCTACAGCCACTTCCAAACATTGAAATTCCATTCTCAAGAATTGGTATAGACATTGTAGGCCCCCTGGAAACATCACAATTAGGGGACAAGTACATTTTGGTAATAGTGGACTATGCCACCCGCTATCCCGAAACCTGTCCCCTGAGAGCCAATACCACCCAACAGATTTTGAAGCACCTACTCCCTTTCTTTTCACAAGTAGGGTTTCTCAAAGGGCTGTACATTTATGAGGAAACTCATGGGGGAAGTAAAACAACGGTTGCATATTATCACCTTAGGAACCTCAGTATATCACCCACAGACAGATGGCCTTGTCGAAAGGTTTAATAAAACCTTGAAAACCATATTGCAGAAGTTGGTGGAACAGGATGGCAGAAACTGGGATCAAATGATACCATGGGCTTTATTTGCTGCCAGGAAGACCCCCCCAGGCTTCTACATGATTCTACCCATTCAAATTACTCTATGGTCTGGAACCTTGAGATATCCTGGATATGTTGAGAGAAACCCGGGAAGAAAGGGAGGAAGTCCCAAACCCACTCTCCCAAACTGCAAACCGACTTAAAGAACACATGACAGTAGTTAGGTCTTTGGTACAAACCCATATGACCAAGGCACAGGAACAACAGAAAGCCCCATATGATAGAAAAGTTACTTTAAGATCCTTTTCAGTAGTCCAAAAGGTAGTAGTAGTGTTGCCCACTTATGAGAACAAATTGATATCTAAGTGGCAGGGGCCACATGAGGTGTTAGAACAGACAGGACCCTGTAATTGCAATATTTCCCAACCCGATCGCCGATTATAAATCCCGGTATATCACATTAACCTTTTCAAGGAGTGGAGGGAAAATCCTTCAGAGTCTAATGCCATCAATTTGTCCTGTTTGTTACAGGAGGATTTGGATAACAAAGTTCTGATTCCAACTGATCTTAGTAATAATCAGAAGCAAGATCTGTATGACCTCATAATCCAGTTAACGGATGTATTCAGAAAGGAACCTAGAAGAGTGAAGGACATGAAACAAACAACTTACCTGCAACTGTTGTTCTCCAGCATGGGTCTGGCATGGATTCACATGCTCATGAATATTCCCTGTCGTCAGGCTGGGAATCTTCAGTAAGAAAAGAAAAGCAGTATTGCTTTAAAAGCTTGAATACTGCCTTTCACCAATTATCCACCGGCTGTGATGAACCGGCATGGCTTTTCTAGTCTCTGGAGTCAAGGACGGTACCACAGTGGCAAGCGTCTCTCCCTGGCTTGGTTGTCAGCAGAGGAGGGCCCTGTGTATCGTTGCCAGCTGCTGCAACACACGCAGGCTATTGGTCGCCATCTTACGATTCCTTCCACTGAGGCTTCACAGGCTTGGTTCAGAAAAGGGCAAGGACACTTCTCTCCTTGTCAACCTTTCGGTTCTCGCCGCCTTTCTCCTCCTCTTAAACTTTTGTACTTGATTAGCTGAGTCGTCATGCGGTCTGCCTTGCTCGTACTGTGCTCTCGTGCTCCACCTTTGATCCCTGTGGGGAAGGGAAAGGGCTGTGTGATTCTGGTCAATTACCTGACTTTGCCTGACCCTTCTATTGGGACATTCCAGGTAAACGGCTCTGGTGTTAGTTTGTTGTCTGTCGTGGTGTGTGAAAGTGTTTGTGTCGGAAAGGGGGGCAGTGTTTCAGAATATCCTATGTGGTAGGATGGGAAAAAGGTGTTGGAAGAAGTGGGATACCGCGTCTCACCTGTCGGTGTCCAAATTCCATTCCCCGAGGACCACCCACCCAGGTGATCCTCCCTGGCCCACCCCCAGGAACTGGATTGAATAACGATGTCCATGTCCTAGCCACCTGGATGACAGATCCCTGGGGACTAGATAGGGAGACACCTTCATGTTTCTCACAATAGAGAGGCAATATATGGACTTCCCCTTATTCGCAGGACCAAAGTTCACAAAGAGCTGAGAAGTCTTCCGGAAATCTTTCGAACCGGCCACATAGAACTTCAAGGCACGAGCAACGTCCACCGTATGCAGTGACCATTCAGCATCCAAAACGGGATTCGGGAAGAAGACTAGAAGCACCAAAGGGTCATTGAGGTGGAACTCAGATTGGACTCTTGGCATGAAGGAGTGGTGAGTGCGGAGCACCGCCCTAATAGGCTGTAATGATAAGTAGGTGGCTTTGCAGGAAAGAGCCTGAATTTCCCTGATCCACCTAGCCGAAGTGATCACCACCAGGAATACAGTCTTCCATGAAAGAAACTTGAGAGGGGCACGATGTAAAGGCTCAAATGGGGGTCCCATGATCTTCGTGAGGACAACATTGAGCTCCCACGCCGGGCCTAGAGCATTCACTGGAGGGAAAGACCTAAAGAGACCTTTCATGAATTCCTTGACCAGTTTGTGAGACCATAACAATGGCTTTGTATGCGTATTGCGAAATAGCCACCAGATGCACCTTGATGGAGGCGTGGGCCAAACCAGACTTGGTCAGCGTTAGCAGGTACGGCAAGACCCGAGGAGCAGAGACACGCATCAGCGTGAAGCCCTGTGTCCTGTACCACACTGTGAAACATTTCCATTTGTGACCACAGCACGATAGAGTAGATGGCGCTCTGGCCTTGGCAAGAACAGTTTTACATTCCACCGGAAGGTCGTAGTGGCCAAACTCTAAGGCTGCAGGAGCCAGGCCATGAGGTTCATTGACACCGTATCGTGATGTAGGATGGCACTGTTTTCTCTGGAGAGCAGGTCGGGAAGAGGAGGCAGCCAGATGTCCGGACCTGCTGACAGGCGGAGCAGGGTGGGGTACCATATCTGGTGGGGCCACGCTGGGGTGATGGGTATCATCTTGCAGTGGCATCTCTTCAAAGTGTTGATGACACGTAGCAGGAGGGGGAATCGGAGAAAAAGTATACAGGAATTGACTCTGCCATCTGAGTGAGAAGGCGTCCACCAAGGTTCCCAGTTGAGGGAACCTGCTGGCGAACTGCTTGAATTTGAAGTTTGCTGCCGTGGTAAATAGAGCTATCTCTGGACAACCCCAATGGTGGAACAGACAAGTTACTTGGCCCTGCTGCAACTCCCATTCATGATTTGACCGAAGCTCCCTGCTGCGGCCATCCGCTATGGTGTTCTTTATACCTGCTAAGTGTAAGGGTACGAGGAATATGTTCTGAAGGATCACTCAGTGCCATAGGGCCTGTGCCTCCAGCAACAGAGGAGGGGGTCGGGTTCCGCCCTGCTTCCTGATGTAGAACATTGTGGTGGTGTTGTCTTTGAAAATCCCCACCACTTGACCTTTTAGCAGTGTCAAGAATGACTTGAGGGCCCAGAACATGGTTCGAAGCTCCAGCACATTGATGTGCAGATCTTTTTTCCTCCAGCAGCCAAAGGCCTCTGGCGTGGGACTGCCAGGTGTGGGCCCCCATCCATCCAGCGAGGCATCCGTGGTGACTGTTGCCTGAAATGGAGGGGTCCCAAATGGGTAACCCTGCGTGAGGGAAGAGCGCAGCCCCCACCATTGGATGGCTTGCCTGAATTCCAGGTTGAGCTTCAACTTGTCTGACCAATTGCCCATGACCTGGTGCCACCTGCAGCCTAGAAACTCCTTGAGTGGCCTCAACTGCAGCTGCAGAACAGGATCAGATGTATGCAGGAGGACATCATGCCAATCAGTGACTAGATGACCAGGATGGTGTCAGACTTGATGGTAGGCAGACGATACACCTTCCCAAGGATGGCCAGCACCCACTCTTCCAAGGGGAAAGCTAGGTATGCCACTGTGTTGAGACGTGCTCCTAGAAACGGAATGTCCTCGGATGGCGTTATGCAGGCTTTCGGATAATTGATAGAGAATCTGAGCTCTGTTGGCAGGTGTATGGTCTCCTGTGTGTGTTGCACTGGGAGGCTCCGAGAATGTGACCGGATGAGCCAGTCGTCTAGGTATGGGTAGACGTGTATGCCCTTGAGACGTAGATGCGCTGCTACTGGGGCCAAACACTTTGTGAACACGCTTGGTGCCAACTTCAGGCCGAAGGGCAGCGCCTTGAACTGGTAGTACTTCCCCAGAACCATGAAGCAAAGGATGCTTTGGCTGAATGGGTACGTGAAAATATGTATCTTCCAGATCGAGAGTTGTCATGTAATTCTCTCTCTCCAGCTGGCCAAACACTTGTTGCAACATGACCATACTGAACTTTTGGGACCTTAGGTATTTGTTGAGGCGTCGTAAGTCCAGGATCGGTGCCACCCCCCAACTTCTTTTGGACTAGAAAGTATGTGAATTTGCTCTGGAGCCACAGAGTCGCAGCGGGACAGGTTCTATTTTGCACTTTGCCAGCATGGGTCGTACTTCCCACAGCAATTGGGCAGTGTGTTGTTCCTTCCTCATTACAGGTGGAATACGTGGGCCCTTGCGTACGAATTACAGCATGTGACCGTTCTGCAGAATGTCCAGCACCCATTCGTCTGTGGTGATGTTTTTCCATGACGAAATATGACAGACGTCCTCCCACTGGGGTGCGGAAGTGGGGGCCCAGGCCGTGGGCCAAGTCAGGCCTGCTTGGTTGCTTGCGAATTTCCCTGTGGGCGCCGACGGCCCTGCAAGCCTCCACCAAAAGCCTAGAACCAACCTCTGTATGATTCCTGCGCCATGGAGCGAGAAGGCTGACGGTAGGAAGAGAAGGCGTATCCCTTTGAGGATCTTCCAAACGTACTCCTGGAGGACCAATAGAAAGAAGAGCTGCGCTGCTGCAGGGTTCCTTGGGACCTTATCGTCTCTGTGTCCAGTTTGATGGCCTGCAGTTTTTCATCCACTGCCTTTCTGAAGAGATTATCGTTGTCAAAAGGCATTTCTACTATTTTGACATGAACATTCGGCATAAAATTGGTAGCCTTCACCAAACCTTGGCACCTGAGCGATACGCCATTTCCCATTTGGCGGAAGCCGGAATCTGAGACATCCATAGCCACAGTGAAGGCATGATCCGAGGCTACCCCCATCCTAAAATAATGTCAACCCTTCCGTCCTCTTGTCATCCAGCAAGAACTGCAGGAGTGGACCTTGTTTAAACCACAGCTTCTATCATACCTGGCCAGGATGGCCAGAGCGTTGGCAACCTTGATGGTTGATGCTGCAGTATATACGATGGGCTTTCCTGGCGCATCCAGCTTCTTCCCCTCTTGATCTATAGGGAACATATATTTGAAGGATAGATTTGCTGCCGTTTGCTCGCTGCAACCAAAATCACTGAAGACAGGGATGGCTGCAAGCAGAGACATTTGGGGCTTAGTCTGGCACCTTGTATTTTTTTCTCTAGCCGGTCATGCTTCGCCAGTGTAGAGTTCAGGGACTTCATTATGGCCAACCCCTCTTCCCATACCTCGTCCAGAAGCGGGACAGATAACATCATCTTCCTGGTTGAGCACATTACCCAGTCATCTTAGGTATATCCTGGCTGTCCACACATAATCCCTACATTAATTGGTCTGCACAGACATTGTTTTTGGGATCCGAGCATTGTATGCTATCTTGTATGACAGAGACCAGGAAGAAAAAGCTGTTCCTCCACCCAAAGTGTCAGCAGCGGTATCTTCAGTGGCTACGGTCCTATCCGCTAAGTATGCAGCATTCCAGGGGATCTTTGGTACCGAAGAGTATAAGACCTTGCCACCTCATAGGTCTGATGACTGTTCTATAGAATTGCTACCTGGTACCACCGTTCCTTCAGTAGGATGTACTTGTTATCACTGGTTGAAACGAAAGCATTGCGGCAGTGCCTTGACGAACACCTTCACAATGGACTGATAACTGAGTCCAAGTATGCAGGAGGGGCATCTTTATTTTTCATACTGAAGAAGGATACAACAAAATTGAGGCCCTATATGGATTACAGGGGATTAAACAGGATTACGGTGAAGGATAAATATCTGTTACCATTGATCTCCGATATATTGGAAGCTGTACAAAACGCAAAAGTTTTCACGAAGTTAAATCTATGCGGAGCCTACCATTTGATAAGGATCAAAACTGGGGACGAGAGGAAGACAGCGTTTTGCACATGGTCTGGACATTATCAGTATCAAGTAATGCCCTTTGGACTAGCCAACAGTCAAATTGGAAAAATGCCAGTTTGATGTCTCTTCAGTGCCCTATTTGGGTTACATCCTTTCAGGAAATGGAGTCACCATGGACCGCAAAAAGGTAAAGGCTATACAACAGATGACTGCAACACGTACCGTGAAGGAACTCCAATGAATTTTGGGTATGGCAAATTTCTATAGGAAGTTTATTGACCCTTCTCAGCTATAGTTCTTCCCTTGGCCAGACTCCCCAAGAAAGTCATTCAATTTATTTGGTTTCGACACCGCCCAAAGGGCCTTTGAAGTCTTGAAGGTGCAATTTACCACTGCCCCTCTTTTACGGCAACCAGACTAGCAACGGACATTCATTCTGGTGACGGATGCCTATGATTCAGCAGTCGGAGCCATTGTAAAACAGCCTCAGGAAGATCACGTCGAACATCCCCTGGCCTTCTTTTCCAAGACCTTAACCACCGCGGAATGTAACTATTCCGTCATGGTAAAGGTGCTGCTAGCTATTAAATTGGCTTGTAAGGAATGGAGAAATGTGTTGCTCGGCGCCTCTCAAACAACAGAAATCAGGACGGATCACAGCAATTTGATGTCCTTACAGAGATTAGAATGCCAAAATAGTAGGCAGGCCTGCTGGGCACACTTCTTTGCTCACTACTCCTTTGTTATGACATACATACCTGGGTACAAGAATCTGATCGCAGACCTTTTGTCCCAAAACGGGCATTAGATGGTTGAAGAACCAGTCTGAGGTAAGATGTTTCCAGCCTCAACATACATATTCACCGTCGATACTTGGTTGCAGCAGTTACAAGTAGACAGTGAGAGAAACCCTGCGTACTCAAAGATACAGAACCTACTTACTCACAAGGACGGATAATACTATTACCATTCCTCCATTTATGTACCCACCGCAGAATATTGTTTGAAAGTGCTGCAATTGGGTCACGGTTCTTTTGTGGCAGGTCACCTTGGACAAAAAGCTACCACAGATCTTATCAAGAAGTGTTTTTGGTGGCCAAACATATCCCGAGATGTGAAGAATTACCTAAGGGAGTGGTCTACATGCACCCAAAACAAAACACCCCATCAACTACCTGTAGGGCAACTATGTTCGTCCTTCTTTGCCCTCCCAGCCTTGGCAAAAAATATCAACTGATTTCATTGTGGAATTACCTTAATCTCAGGGTTGTACGATAATAATGGTAACTGTGGATTCTTACACCAAATTGGTTAATTTTTCCGGTTGAAAGAAAATACCTACAGCCGAGGAGCTGAGTACAGTCTTTTTAAAGGATATCATTCGACTACATGGTTTACCAGACACCATAACTTCTGACAGGGGTGTTCAATATACCTCCAGATTTTGGAGAGCACTATGCAAACAGCTGGGTATCTCACTCA
Organism: Ambystoma mexicanum; assembly: GCF_040938575.1. Taxonomy (NCBI): domain Eukaryota; kingdom Metazoa; phylum Chordata; class Amphibia; order Caudata; family Ambystomatidae; genus Ambystoma; species Ambystoma mexicanum. The sequence goes on from NC_090928.1 coordinate 1,258,510,073, forward strand.
ATATGTCATCAGGTAATCAGCCAGAAACCAATGGACAGACGCAGCGCCTAAATCAAACCCTTGAGCAATATCTTTGATGCTTCAGAAACATATCACAGGAAAACTGTATGTCTCTCCTATCTTTGGCAGAATTCTCCTATAATAACACTGTTCATTCCGCTACAGAAAAATCTCCTTTTCTAAGCTCCTATGGTTTCCATCCCACCTGGTTCCCTAAACTGTCCTCAGTTGTTACACATGTACCTTCAGTTGAGCAACACCTTGATATTCTACATGATATTCAACAACAACTGTCCAAGCCTTGGAGGAATCTCAAGTTAACAGCAAAAGATACGCTGATCGAAAGAGAATAAAAGTCAATGGGCCTCATTACGAGGTTGGTGCTAGTCATGGCGCTATTAGCTTTCGCCTTGCTATCAGGCACGAAAACTTCTACTACTATTAAAAGCACTTCCACAACATGAGTATTGATTACTTCTGAGAAGACATGAAACACATTGGTGCTATTTATTCCACACTTGTGATTGCCACATCCTCTCTTCCTGAATACTTCCTATCAGGAAGGCAGCTCTCCTGTCACTTCTGCTGTACCGCTTTTCTTTTAGCAATTTGATGATCATGGATTGTAATCCAACTCTCTCTTCTTTGACTTGGACAATGCTCTTGTGGGTCATTTACAACATTTGTTTCTCTCTCATTTTGGCAATATGACTCACAAACAACTTGGTTCTTAGTTGCCCTCTTTTGGCTTTGGCAATGGTGGTTCTTATACCCTTGACTCGATATTGCTCTGCTTTGATTCTGAGAAAGTCTATGATCTTTACCCGTATTATGGTATCTTTCTTGCCCAGAGTTAGCTTCTTGGTATCAGTTTGACATTCAAAAGCTTTGTTATACTGACACTTTAAGTTCTTCATATCAGTTCGGTATTCAAAAGCATTAGATTGTGCAATCGGGCAATTACAGAACGTTCTGTGGTCACATTCTTGTATTGAACTCACTGGGTATTGCACTCACTGCTGCCTCAAGGTCCTCTGCCTTTTCTGCTGCACGATGCCCGTCAACATGCTTTCTTCTTTTTACCACGGCCCACACCGGGAATGGAGTGCTCCTCACTCCAGGGACACTCGGGTGATCGCCTGCCACTGCGGTCCACTTTACCTCGGGGGAAAGCTTTCATAAACACTTCCCACTGCACAACCTCTGCATCTGCGTTCTTCAAGGGGAAAGCTTTCACAAGCAACGCTTCCCACTGCGCAACCTCTGCAGACAGGGTAATTCAAGGGAGAAACCCTCTCAGAACCAGCCTTCAATCTGCTAATAACGGCATCTCTGGCGTCTCCAACAGTTTCTTTCAACTTCAACTGTAATGAAGTGGGAAAAGTGAACAAAAGGCTCCCACCAATCCCCTCTCACCCCTGGCCTAGAGGATCACGGCCCAGACACCCGCCACAAGAGGAGTTTGCCCATCTACCAGACCACCAAATACCCTGGTACAGGAACATACGGATGTGCCCACTCGCGTGCCCACCCGCCTGCCCACCAGCCTGCCCTGCACATGCCGACACCTGCGGCATGGATGGACTCGACTGAACCATCCGGCACTAAATCAACACATCGTTAGAGATGCCATGACGACCTAGCCAACGGTCAGCACACCCGTGCAAACATGTACACTGGACACTCCCACACCAATCCACACGAAGAACATACTCAGTGCTATGACGTAGGCGACGGACACACCCATGGACGTGCATCTTTATTATTTTTCACATAGGCTTTTCAAAATGCAGAAACGCAAGAAGCATAATGAACTCATCTAAAAAGCTTGCTCACGCTCCATAATGAGAAATATAACGAAGACACGATACTGGGGACAAAGCAATATGATACCATAACCTAAAGAGCCTGTGTATCAACTGGCTCCACCTATGCACCAGATCCAAGTAGGCCGCAAGCAAAAGCTTCCATGAACATTGAATGAGCAAGAGTTCGGTTGCTGACCCTGCAGAATGAGCCCGGCGAAAGCAGACAGTCAAGGGCACAACGTTGCAAACTCGCATACCGCAAGCCGACGCCAAGGTCACACCTGCAAATTAAGCCAGGCACACAGTGGGAAATGCAATATTAATTGTGCAGAATTCTGCCTCAACCACGGTCCCACCTCACGTGACCAAGCCGAACCTGATAGGGTGCCAAGCCCAGGAGGAGGGAGGCGCCTGGATCCCCCGTCTCAAGACACAGGCAGATACAATTAAGCGACTCAATGGACATCTGCGGCGGTGGGAGTAGTCGGCCTTCCAGCACATGAATAAATCCTCACATTGTCTGCACATACCCATAGTGAAACATTCTTGCAAATGACAGGTGCACCGCGAGCTGGGAACAGCGATGGTCCCAGACTGGGGGGCTCGCGGGTGGACCAATCAGAACATGGGGCTCTTATCACTGACGCCATTAACATTGACCAATCCTCACGGGTCTTCATGTAACAATTTTTATGTATCAAATTGAAGGGACAACCCAAGTATACCACCTGACTGACCCTTAACCACTAACAACGTTCTCTATACGTATGCTATACTACCCCTACCACTCGGGGAACCAATCCAGAGTGGCGATAGGTTTTTTGCTAACTTTCCCAGGTGACGCAAGTAGCGCGTCATACTAAGGTAAAAAGGGCCTGCGAGCCCCACGATGAGGAGAGAGTGTCAGGACGGATGCGTACGATCCTTGACCATCCCTGCCGTTTTGTTTAATAAACAGCAGAACCACCTTGCTTCTTGCGTGTGTCTCATACTCGATCTTTTTTGGGATATACAGGAGGAGTTGGGGCCTCCCTGCCCGGAGGTCCGCGGACAGCCCAGCCGACCCCGGGAGAATTTCCCCCCGACAAGTTGGAGGCACTGCTGAGATCTGTTTAAGATCTGCTTTTATTTTATTTTTCCGAGTGCTCCCGTTGCGAGGAGGCCCGGCGGCGCGGCCCCCTCTGCCGCTGCCCCCTTTTGAGGACTACAGGACCATCGTGGAACTGCGAGACGACCGGACAGCGCAATCCGGATATTGGCCTTCGGGAGCCGGTTGAGAAGTATCCCGCCCGCGGTTGGCGAGTGTCCAGACGTAGTCCAGACGAGGGGAGGCGGCGAGCCGCTTGGAGGGGTGCACGCAGTCGAGCGGCCCTGCATCAAGAGAACTTGGTGAGTATGCCACGCCCAACAAGCAATGTGAAATTGTGAGGGAGGGGGGAGGAATTGAATACGGGAGGTGGGAGGTGTTGCACACGTGCGCGGCGAAGGTTTGATAATTTAGTGTTGGCCATGAAATGAATGGTAGCCGGACGAGTGCGAGAGCAGTCCGCTACGTTACGGGAGAGAAGGGGGCGGAGCACGAAAACATCACGTGTGGCCGCTCGTAGACACTGATTGGCCTAGGTCGCGACCACGTGTAAGGGTGTGTGTGTGCGCGGTTTCCTACGATTTGGCAATTATTGATCAATGAGTAGATGAGGATCCCTATTGATCGAGCAGGAAACTCGATAGATAGATGACGTTTCCCTGTAGGCGGTAGCTAGCTGGTTGCCCAATACGGAAGATAATTAGCTGGTTAAGCCCTCCTGTCGAGGGGCGTATCACACGCGAGGCGACGCAGCGTGCGCAGTCCGATTATATTGTTGATTACCTTGTTCCAGGAGTGACAGGAAGACAGCTGTGGTGTTAACGGGGGTAGATTGCAAGTGTATTTTGAACTTAAAGAATATATGAAGAACTTACCAATAGTTTGAAGAGATCGGTGACGTCACCAGTAGGGCTTTCATAGGACATCTCGAGCACCAGGCATCTTTATTTTTGAGTGGCGGGGAGGAGAGCTGTGGTAAGGGCGTGGAAATGGAGGTAAACGGTAATGAGTTGATCGGGGGGAAGGCGAAAAGGGGAACGTGGCTGCGCACGGAGAACGCCGGCCACAGCAAGTGTAGAAGAGGGAGGAGGAGCAAGTGAAAGTAGGATGGCTGTATAAGAACGTCACAAGGGGCACGCAGCCGCAGGGGCTACGTGCGCCTCGGCCGCAGGGGGCCGTAAGGGTGTTGTATAAAGGAAGAAAAGAAAGAAAAGAATATACAAATGTAAATACTATATTTTACTAATTTTCCTTAGCGGACTATCGCAAGTCCCCAAACTTACGGGGCCAGGTAAAGATATAAGGCTGTATATTGTAAACTGTTAGTAAGATAACCGCTACCAAATAGGGGAAGGATAACAAGTGGAGCGCTACTATGTCATACGGGGCAGGATCGGGAGGGTGGGGGAACACCCTCACTACCCCGCTGCAACACATATGTAAAACACTGTCACCCCATAGGGAGAAACTGATCAAGTATAGCATAGAATGGACACAGGGGACGGACAACAAAATGACGACACCATGGACGCCTAATGGTAGCTTCGATCCATATACCCAACATTCACTATTAAACCATCTGCATAATACATACAAGGGGAAGAAGTTGACACACCACGTGGAGGTGTTCAACTTATGGAGGATGTTCAAAGGGTCCCGACCAGGACCAAACGGAATGTTCATTGTGGGGGAAACAACGGGAGATAAGGAGATTAAGGAGGAGGGAGAGAATGGGGAAAAAGAGAGTGAAGGCACACAGAACACGGGGAACGGACAAGAGGGAGGAGAAAAGAGTGACAACTCCAACGAAAATGAAATAAAAAAGGAACAGAGCGACGATATACCCCTAGCGAAGGTAGTGAAAACAGAGGGAGGGGGTTTGTATCCTTTAAGAGAACTAGGAGAAATAGCAAGAGAACAATTAAGGGCGGCTGAGGGGTACTCGAACCCGGCATACAGCCCGCCTCCATATACAGCTACAGGTGGCCACACGGGAGGGGAGCGGACTAGTACGACGGGGTCAGCCCATAGGAAGATGCCAGTAGGGGAGGGGAGGACTGGAGGAGAGCAGACTACGGACGTAGGAAATGATGAGTGGGTAGCTGCGCAGATACTATTAAAATTACGAGGTTCATTAAAAGGAGAAGAGAAGGAGGTAGTAAGGAAAATGGACGAGGATAATACCAGGGAGAGTGAAATGAAAGGGGAAGAGGGGAAAAGAAAGGGGGAAGAGCTGTTACGACAAAAGGAAGAGATTTTGGAGGAACGATTAGCAGAATTAAGGGATGAGCAGAATGCACTGATCAAGCAGCTCAAGAGGGGGGAAAGAGAGAGAGCACGGGAAAGGAAAGAAGGTAAGAATGAGTTGGAAAAAATGAGAGAACGAAATGAGGAGCAAAGGAGAGAAGCCGAAAGGGTAAAGGCAGTAGCAGAAAGGGTATCAAGAGCAGCACTGCGTGAAAGGAAAAGAGAGGAAGAGGAGAAAGAAAAAGAAATGGCAATATGGAAGAAGAGATTACTATCAGAAACGACAAGGAAATACGAAGAAGGGAGGATGATAGAGAGTATATTAGAACGGGAGAGGGAGAGATGGGAAAGGAAAAAAGAAGATGAAAAGATATTGGAGAAGATGAGTAGTGAAGTAATGGAAGAATTAAAAAGGAAAAGAGAGGAAATTGGTAGAGAAATAGCGGAGAGAAATGAAGGGGAAAGAGAAGATAGGAGAGGGGGGAGTGAAGTAAGGAGGAATGTATATAGAGGTACAGAAGTAGCAACAACATCAGCACAAAGGGGAGCGATTGGTAAAGAAGAAAAGGGAGGAACGGACCTAATAGACTTAAGAACAGTAACGATTAGGGGGAAAAAGACAGATTGGGGGTTGCCATTCACGAATGACTTTTGTAGTGAGGAAGAAGAAGGAATGGAGAAGGAAGGAAGAAATAGTGAAAGGGAAAGCCTAGATAAATTATACACCACCCGGACAAATAGAGACTCACCATGGATCTGCAGGAGAAAGGAAGAACTGGAGAGAAGTGAGGAGGAAGAGCAAGGAATAGCGGAAAGGCAGACACGTGAAGCCACACCGTCACCATCCCGTCATACATGCTCCACAACCTCACGCTCATTACGTGCAACATGCCCATCTAAACTCGCGCCCTTCACAAACGAACTGACACCCTATGCAGGAAGGCTTAGAGACCTCCCTGGACGCAGGCAGGGAGAACGAATACACACGCTCACATTAAATAAAGGAAATGGTGAAAGAAGGGGAAGTGATGGAGGAGAAAGAGTCCAGAGCAGGGGAAATATGGACGAAATTGGCGATGTAGAAGAGACGGAAGAAGAGGAGGGGTGTGAGGACTCGATTTTGTGGAACCCAGGGGGTCAAACGGGACACAACTGAATGCCACTTCTGGAGAGGGGAGGGGTTAGACCACAATACGTCCCTTGGAAGCATGAAGACAAAGAAAATATAAAGTGCAGACTCCCATCATTAAGTGGAGGTACGGGTAAATGGATATATGAAATGGAAAAACACACCGCAGGACAGAAATTGGCAGTGGGAGATGTAAAGGGCCTTCCAATATCAATATTAGGGGATGCAGCGGATGACATCTGGAAGAGAGCGGGCTTCCCCGGGGTCACAATAACAAACACATCACACGATGGGGCACCATTCGCAAACTGCAGACATGCATTATGGCAGGCACTGAGGGTACAGTATCCAGACACATCAGACATAGGAGCAATTACCTCGCGCAAGATGCGTGAGAACGAAGATCCTGTTGATTATATCCAGGAAATTCAAGAGAAGTGGTGCATGGAAACTAGAGAACAATGGGACAAGACACCGGCAATATTCTATCATATACTAGTACAAGGGCTCCCAGAAGGAGTTCAGAAACAACTGAAGAAAGTAGTGGGGATGGAAGCAAAAGCATGGCCAGAAATACAACTGACAATAGTGCATCATTGTAGGACATGGCAAGTAAAAATGAAAAAAAAGGAAGAGGATAGGAAAACGGAAGAGGCTAAACTAGTACAGAAAAAACTTACTAAATACACGATGGAGGGCGCACTAATAACTACACCTGCAACAATGACTCAAAGCCCCACACAAGTAGTGGCTGCACAAGATCCCTCCAAAATACAATCATCGCAGACTGTAACACAACAGATGCCGCCACTCCAACCATACACGACTAACATGGGAGGAGGATACTCAACGCCAGGAGCTGGGTATTATAATTACAACAGGGGAAGGGGAGGAATAATGAGAGGGAGAGGATACGGAAATAACACAAAACAGTAGGTGGGAGGACTTAGAAATTCCTACCCCACCGGGCAACCGGTATACCAGGACAACACAGGAAGCTTTCCATGGCAGAACAGGGAACCACCGGTGTGTTGGATTTGTGGATTAGTAGGGCACATGTCACGCACGTGTAGAGTGAGACCAGGCACACCATCATGGAGTGAACAGGGACAACAAAGGCCCACACAGGAACAGCAGGGCATCCAGCAACAGCAGACATTGCAACAGGGAAATGAACAGCAACAACTAGTAACACAACAACAGCCACAGACATATTCACTGCCACAACAACAGGTAGCGATAACACAACAACCCCAAGCACAGCAAGTACAGCAACCTGCACAAATCCAAGACCATAACAAGACCTCTACCAATACCCAACTACAGCAAACACAACTGGGTAGGGTGACGATCCTGGGACACAACCCTTACACAGGAAGTGGTCAATCATTATACCCTCAATAGGACAGCCCACAGACGGCCTTGGTGTGTCCCATCCTGTCGGTAACACCTAATAGTGCGGAGGAACCACGCATAGAGGTAACGATAGGTGACAAAAAATTATCATTCCTTGTTGACACCGGGGCGACCCGGTCTTGCATAAGGGAAGGTAAATTTAAGATGTCAGGTGAAGCCATGAACACCCAAGGATTCTCTGGGGCTAGGTGGTTGGTTCCCTTTACTCATAACATTCCCTTATCAATAGGGGATTATGACATGTCAGTCCCACTTTTATATTCTAGGGTCTCACCAGTTGAATATGACGATCTCCTTTACGGAGGACGGCATAATTTGCTCCACCCCAGGAATTAACATGCTCATGCACGACAGATTATGCAAGCATACTGTGGACAGGCAGTGATTAGGGCTGAGCCAGTAGATGGTGAACTGTTCCAGTACGGGACAGACATGGCATTTGCATGGATGCCAGGGATAGAAGGAAAGATCTGGAGGAGGCCAGCAGCCTATTTGTTTAGACCAGAAACACCAGCCAATGAACCAGAAGGAAAGGTGATTTCAGTGGACATAGAGAGCATTATAGCAACCGCTGATTACATTGCAGTACATGCCCAAGACAGAGAAGGAAGAGCATGGAGGGCAGTGATAGCACTAGCAGAGGGATGTAGACTCACCCAGGTGTCAGATGAGGAGCTCTTCTCAGGAGAAAAGGAAGAAGGTGAAATGGTATTTATGATGAGTGTGGAAATATGGCTAAGGGTGACGTACAAACAAGTGGCACAGAAAATTGCAATGGCACTTGAGGCACCCACATCCACCCCAGTTCCCTTCTTTGAGGAGGATATGGCGAAAGTACCCACATCATTATGGACTACTAGCCCCTATGACGTGGGGTGCATAAAAAGCATAGGGGGAGTAAGAATAAAATTGAAAAAGGGTGCAATACTCCCCAGAGTGAAACAGTACCCACTATCAAAAGAGGCAGATGAGGGCATATATGAAACAATAACGGCCCTTATAAATAATGGCATATTGGTCCCATCAGAATCACCATGCAACACAGCTGTACACCCAGTGCGCAAGGCTAAAGGGGGGTCTTGGTGCTTCATACAGGACCTCAGGCCTTTGAACAACATAGTGGAAGCAGAATACCCCATAGCAGCAAACCCGGCCACAATATTGTGCGGCATTCCAGCAGAGGCATCACGGTTTACAGTGATCGACCTTAAAAATGCCTTTTTCTCAATACCACTGCACCCAGACTCACAAGATCTGACAAGCTTCACTTACAGAAACACAAAGTGGAAACACACCAGATTGCCACAAGGGTACTGCGAGTCACCCTCAATATTCAACAGAGTAATACAGATGGATTTGGGTAACATTGAAGTGGAAAGCACAGTGTTGCAGTATGTTGACGACATAATAATTTGCAGCACAAACGTAAGAAGATGCAGAGAGGACTCATTTAAGATGCTGACAATATTGGCTGAAAAAGGTTACAAGGTAGACAAGGAAAAGTTACAGTACTGTCAGGCACAGGTACTTTACATTGGTCAGCCCATATCCCAATATGGAAGAAAGATTGCACCACAAAGAGCACAGGCCATTTCAAAACCGCCATTGCCACAAACAGTGAGAGAATTACAGCAGTTCCTGGGTCTGTGCAACTACTGTAGAGCATGGGTATTTGATTACAGCTCATACATAGGACCCCTACTTGAGGCGTTAAAAGAAGCTAAAAAAGGGGAGAAAAAGTTGGGGTGGACAATGGAAATGAAAGAGGCTTTTGATGAACTGAAAGATGCAATATCAACCGCTCCGGTACTGGCCACCCCAGATCATGAACGACAATTCTTTATATTTTCACATTGCGACTCAGCAGTAATGAAAGCAGTGTTGGCTCAGAAAACAAGCATGGGCTACACACCAGTAGCGTTTTACAGCGGCCACTTGGATCCTGTGATGTTAGGTCATTTCCCTTGCGAACAAGGTCTCGCCGCAGCTGCCTTTGCGGTAGAGAAAGCATCAGCAATCACCATGGGGTGCCCAACCACACTATTTGTGGAACATGCACTATTTGCAATATTGAACAAGCCTAAGTCCACACTAACCACGCAGAGGGCGTCAGGTTATGAGATCAACTTATCTAGAGCTGAACTATCGGTTGTTAGATGCAGCACGGTCAACCCTGCAAGGTTTATAGCAGAAGTAATTCAGGAAGGAGACTATGCACACGATTGTACAAAGACTACTGAAATGTACTCGTGTACTAGAAAGGTTGAAGAGAACGCACTAGACGGAGGTGAGCTCTTGTTCATTGATGGGTCATCAACAATTGACCAAAGTGATGGGATAAGAAAAACTGGGGCAGCAGTGGTAAAAATGACGGAGGTACCGGTGTGTGTGGCGATGAAATGCGTACAATTACCACAGCATTACTCTGCTCAAGCAGCTGAATTAGTTGCACTGATCTTGGCGTTGAAGGAAAGCTTTGAAAAACGAGTGACCATATATTCTGACAGCGCATATGTCACGTCTACTGTCCACTCAGGATTGTCCAAATGGAGGAGAAGAGGGTTTAGGAGAGCTGACGGCACTCCAGTGCAACATGCTCTCTTATTGGCTGAACTAATTGAAGTAATAAATGACCCCCAAGAATTAGCCTTGGTCAAATGTACCGCACACACTAATGGAGAAGATCATATCTCAAAAGGGAATGCAGCAGCAGACGCACACGCGAAGTATGCTGCATATTTTGGCGAGATATGGAACCCCCCAGAATCAGAGAGAGGGAGAGGGAGGGGAATAGCTAAGGAGATGTTGATAAGAGAAGGGTACACCCATCTCCCAGCCACACAGATAATGGAGCTCAAGCGGCTGCACCAATGGCAGAAAAAGAAATGTGGGTAAAAAGAGGATGCACAATGTCACCAACTGACGCAGTATGGCGTCAGGGTAACACTGGAAAGATGGTAATGCCACTGGCACTATTGAACACCGCCCTGAGCCAACTACACCACCCAGCCCACACAGGCAAGGAAGTCATTGCAGCACGAATTAGGGAAGATTGGTTCTGCCCCGAGTTAAATTCCCATGTGTCAAATTTTATCAGCAATTGTCTCACATGTCAACAGTTCACGGCCGGTCACACGCTGAAGGTGATAAAAGGTACTATACCCCGGCCAGAGGGACCCTTCCGACACATCCATATTGAGTATGTTGATATGATCAACGTATGTCAAGGAAATAGGTATATGATTGTAGTAGCATGCCCATTCTCGAGGTGGATTGAGGCAGGGCCATGCTCACACCCAGATGCATTCAGAGCAGCTAAATTCCTAGTGAGGGAGGTCTTCCCCGGGTGGGGAGTGTGCGAGGTACTGCGGTCAGATAATGGCCCGCATTTCGCCAATGAAATGTTCCAGCACATAACATCCTTACTGAACATCAAGCATAAATGTGCATGTGCATATCACCCGCAGGCCAACGGTATATGCGAACGCCTGAATGGCCTATTAAAGGAGGCAATTGCAAAAATACAGCAAACAACAAAGAAGAGTTGGCTGTATTGCCTTCCGCTAGCCCTATTTGAGCTAAGGAATAGACCAGGCTCCGACCACCACCTCACCCCTCACGAGGTGGTGACCGGACGTCAAATGCGCCTTCCTCTGACGCCAACATCAAGAGCATTCACTGACCATGAAAACACCGCAACTGTCCTTGGTGATGAAATGTACCAATATGTGTCTTCTTTGATTACTAGTGTAGTGTTTGTGTCTCAACAGCTCGAGCGCACGCGGGGCGGTTCTAAGAGTGATCAACAAGAAGACGCGGATGAAGAATTGGAAAAGGGAAAACTGTGCAAAATTGCTAAAGGTGACCACGTACTACTCCGCAATTTCAACAGAAAGTGGAACAGCCCACGCTTCACTGGCCCCCACCTGGTAGAGGAAGTATCAACGAGAGCAGTAAAGCTACAGGACAAACGTGCCTGGAATCACCTACACGACGTAAAGATCTGCAAACTCCAGACCCGCCCTAGCGTCACCGACAGGGCCTTTGGAAGAACAGCAACAGCGTCACGAACGGAGGAAGGAACTTCTACCGCAGCTAACGGCCTAAGTGTCCCCATACCCTGCCACCCCCCTGATTCCCCAGAGACAACTACTGAAATAGAAAGGGGTAATTACCATACCGCCCACCCCATGGTCACACGATCAAAGAGTAAAGAGACCTCTGCCAGTTGAGCCCCAAACCCTCTGCCCATCGACCCCCTACCCACTGCAGTAATAACCCAACTGAAGGACATTGTTTTGCACATACACATGTAAACACTTGAATGTTCTTTTTTTTCTCTCGCACATGCAGGTACGGTGTATTATTGTACTGCTAAGAAAACAGATAACTAACAAAGTTCACTGCCCAGGAGTAGATGATACCCTCAGACAATAACTACCCTGAAGAATTGTCACACCAATTTGTCTATTACATAAAAAGGCCAAAGTACCTGAAAAGGAGGAGGGTACGTGTCTACTACACAGCATTTCTCTTGGCCATAGAACAATCAATGCCCCACCTCCACCCATACTTGCCTGTCCTAAGAGATAGATCGCTTAGATTGGCGTGGGAACAGCTCTTCGCCTGGGCACTGAACGTCTACTTGATAGGGAGAGCTTGAAATCAACAACTAACACTAATAACAAGCATATTGAGAATTTTCAGGCGGGCAACTTTAACGTCGCAAGAATTAGCTGCCGGACTGCAGCAAGGTAAGAGCAAAATGCCGGTGAGACTAGCCTCTGTAATAAAGATGATAGGGATTTTGATGATCACCGGGTTCTTGGCTGCCTCTGTATGGCAGAACAGTTATGCTATCAATATTTTTGCTGTACCCAAACCTAATATACCCCCACCCCCGGCTGCAACAGGTGTTACGTCAGGTGGTACTAGCAAAATTCCACACAAGGGAAATAGAGTTAAACGCAGCACATACTCAGACAATAAAAATATTGACAACTACATACAAAATTCAGCACACGTCTCGAACAACATGTGGTACCAACACATGACTCAAATAGGTAAACAAACAACAGAAGACAGCTGCTACGTCTGCTCATTGATCCCATACGCCATGAGCGCTTCCCGAACTTTCGTTGCCACGGAAATAGATGAAAAACAGCACGATGTATAATATACCTGGCGCTGTTCCAAACGAAAGGGAGATTTCAAGGGAACACGGTGCACCTGGTATGGAAAACACGAGACACATACCCGTACGAAAATAACTTCCTCAAGGGTTATTTGAGTTACCACAAGGCCACTTTACATGCTGAAGCATTCAGATACATAACAAGTGGCCCTGAAAAAGGAGAAACAAAGAAAGTAACACTACAGTACCTACCATGTGATTGGTACGCCACTGAAGTTCCCGGTAAACAAGGATGTTGGGAAAGACCACTGATAATAATAACAGGGAAGGTGTACCTGGGTGACAAATGGGACACAGGAGTGGTTGGCAGCAACATGATAATGAGAGAGGATACTACAACTATTGCTGAACACAACAACAGATGTTGGATGACTTGGGTCAAGTACGTACCCATGCTAACGTGGATAGAGAAAGATGAAGACCCAATAACAATACTGCCGATGACTGCACCTAAGGTATGCTACCAACATAAACGAGAAGTGGACGTGGGATACAACACCAACTGTGCAAGCGTGACAGAGTTACCTGAGGGGGGAGCAGGAACAGCAGTAGTAATGGACCATTACTGGGCCTGTGGAGACAAGGCATACCACACACTGCCCCCTCTGTGGAATGGTATATGCACAATGGTACACGTTAATGTACCATCACTAGTGGTGCCCCAGAAACATGTGAATGTGGCGAACTTCCCCAAAATGGATGAAGGAAACAAGAGGAAGAAGAGATCTGTACAGCTTCAGAAGGGACCAGAGAACCAAAGCAACGGCAACAACACTGTCCTGAATAGAAAGAAAAGACAAGGAGAACCTCTGACAGGAAATTACCTATGGGGAAGGTCGGAAACAGCACTCACTTCAATTCTGCCAGAACACAGACTATTCAGCAGAGCAGCGATGTTCTTCTCCTCAATAATACATCCGGGACTACAGGCTTACGCAAACGCAAAATGGCTCCAGATAGCTAGATGGGAACTAATGATGACAATTAACTCTACAGTAAATGGATTCAACGCAATAAAAGAGGAACTGCGAGCAGTGAGGATGGTAGCACTACAGAACAGATACGTACTGGACCTCCTCACAGCAATGGAAGGAGGGGTTTGCGCAAAGATAGGTCGATCATGCTGCACATTCAACCCTGCTAATGACGCTGACAATAGTACACTGACAGAAGCAGTGTCACAATTGGCCCAGATGCACTCCAAAATGATGGATGAAAGTAAAGGTGTGAAAAAGGATGAGAGCTGGTTTTCGATGTTATGGTCATGGATGCCATCTTGGCTTTCAGATGGACTGAAGATTATAGTTGTATGCATTATTTTGGCTGGAGCTGCACTTATCATAATAAGATTTTGGAAGGCCCGTAAGGCACGCACCACAGACGAGATGATCGAAATGGTCGGTATGCACCCCTTGATGCCAGCAGATGACGGCCAACACACAGGCACAATAATAAAAGAGAGAGAGAGGTTGCGCAACCAGATCATCACCAACCACCTGGACCCACCATCTGTGAAGCTCGAAAACCCAAGAAACCCAAGGAGCTACATAGGGAAATGGGTATACTGCACACCTGGAGGAACCTGTGTATATATGTACTGGTCATTTGAAGACCATGTTAACCACTATGGGCATTTGGGAGGAGTAACTAAAATATGGAGAGTGAGAGGAGATAAGGAAAAGGATATGTTTGTGGTCGACAAGTCGACCAGAGGGGGGACTGAAGTGGGAAAAGTGAACAAAAGGCTCCCACCAATCCCCTCTCACCCCTGGCCTAGAAGATCACAGCCCAGACACCCGCCACGAGAGGAGTTTGCCCATCTACCAGACGACCAAATACCCTGGTACAGGAACATACGGATGTGCCCACTCGCGTGCCCACCCGCCTGCCCACCGGCCTGCCCTGCACATGCCGACACCTGCGGCATGGATGGACTCGACTGAACCATCCGGCACTAAATCAACACATCGTTAGAGATGCCATGACGACCTAGCCAACGGTCAGCACACCCGTGCAAACATGTACACTGGACACTCCCACACCAATCCACACGAAGAACATACTCAGTGCTATGACGTAGGCGACGGACACACCCATGGACGTGCATCTTTATTATTTTTCACATAGGCTTTTCAAAATGCAGAAACGCAAGACGCATAATGAACTCATCTAAAAAGCTTGCTCACGCTCCATAATGAGAAATATAACGAAGACACGATACTGGGGACGAAGCAATATGATACCATAACCTAAAGAGCCTGTGTATCAACTGGCTCCACCTATGCACCAGACCCAAGTAGGCCGCAAGCAAAAGCTTCCATGAACATTGAATGAGCAAGAGTTCGGTTGCTGACCCTGCAGAATGAGCCCGGCGAAAGCAGACAGTCAAGGGCACAACGTTGCAAACTCGCATACCACAAGCCGACGCCAAGGTCACACCTGCAAATTAAGCCAAGCACACAGTGGGAAATGCAATATTAATTGTGCAGAATTCTGCCTCAACCACGGTCCCACCTCACGTGACCAAGCCGAACCTGATAGGGTGCAAACCCAGGAGGAGGGAGGCACCTGGATCCCCCGTCTCAAGACACAGGCAGATACAATTAAGCGACTCAATGGACATCTGCGGCGGTGGGAGTAGTCGGCCTTCCAGCACATGAATAAATCCTCACATTGTCTGCACATACCCATAGTGAAACATTGTTGCAAATGACAGGTGCACCGCGAGCTGGGAACAGCGATGGTCCCAGACTGGGGGGCTCGCGGGTGGACCAATCAGAACATGGGGCTCTTATCACTGACGCCATTAACATTGACCAATCCTCACGGGTCTTCATGTAACAATTTTTATTTATCAAATTGAAGGGACAACCCAAGTATACCACCTGACTGACCCTTAACCACTAACAACGTTCTCTATACGTATGCTATACTACCCCTACCACTCGGGGAACCAATCCAGAGTAGCGATAGGTTTTTTGCTAACTTTCCCAGGTGACGCAAGTAGCGCGTCATACTAAGGTAAAAAGGGCCTGCGAGCCCCACGATGAGGAGAGAGTGTCAGGACGGACGCGTACGATCCTTGACCCATCCCTGCCGTTTTGTTTAATAAACAGCAGAACCACCTTGCTTCTTGCGTGTGTCTCATACTCTATCTTTTCTGGGATATACGGGAGGAGTTGGGGCCTCCCTGCCCGGAGGTCCGCGGACGGCCCAGCCGACCCCGGGAGAATTTCCCCCCGACAGTAACGTGGAGTTACGTCATTCACTCCACCTCCTACTGCTACTTCCTCTTCTACTCTCCATGGCCTGCACATGAGGGGGCCTTCTGTACCTCCCAGTCTCCCTCAGGTGTGAGTCATTAGGGCAATTAGACTTCCACTTGCAATCTTGAGCCTCTGCATCCCTCTTCTTCGCCCCAGTACTTTGAGCATCATGGGACTCTAAGTCCTCAATGTTCAAATCCCCTTTTCCTTTCACAATTCTAACTTTACAGTAAGACATAAGGATGGTATCGTCTTTGGGGAAGTTATTCAACTGGTTTTTCCACTCCTCCTGAACCGATTCCCCCAATATGATCCTCCCGCAGAACACCACCCCAAGGTTCAGGATCAGGAACAATCTGCCTTTCCCTGGCCACAACTGAAGGGTCCCAGGCCAGGTTTTCTGGGGGAATCATCTCTGATTCATCACACCATTCAATGTATTAATACAGTGCAAGGTTATTCCAGGGGGAATAAGCCTTCCCATGAGTCTCTTTTAAACACACAGTTCTCTTGAATCTTCAGTTTATCACACTCTGTATCTCAATTAACCTTAAAGGGATATGATTCTTCGCTTTTCCTTTGACTGTTCCTCTTTTTCCCCCTGGTGTAATCTCCTTCCAAGTTATTGCAACTTTATGACTGATACTTAAAAGAGATATGGGTCTTCCCTTTTTGTATTCGTTCTCTCCGTTCCACGGTTTCAGGTTTACTTTGCTTCTTATTCCTGGTTTACTCTCTTGCCAGGATATCACTGTTCAGTTTCTTGGGTGCCGGTCCCAGACTCGCCCAGTGCCTGGTTTACTCTTGTGCCACGTTATTTCCGTTCTCCACTCTTTCTTTCATCCACAAAATAATGTTTTTCCCGTATTGGGTCACCGACCCTTTCTTAGCAAAGTTCTTATTGGTATCAACTCCTCTTTTCAAATATTGGATCACCAACCCTTTCTTAACACTGGTTGCATTCGTGTCAGTGTCAATTTCCAAGCATTTGGTTGCCAACCCTTTCTTCACACTGTATGTATTCGTATCAACCTCTCCCTCCAAGTATTGGGTCACCGATCCTTCTTAACACTGTTTGTTTTTTTATCAATCGCTCTTTCCAACTATTGGATCATCAGTCCTATCGGAACACTGTTCATATTTGTATCAATCTCTCTTTCCAAGAATTGGGTCACCAACCCTTCCTTAGCACTGTTCGCATTTATATATATATATATAAATAGATTTCTTTCGAAGATTTGGGTCACCGACCCTTTCTTAACACTGTCTGTAATTGTATCAATCTCTGTTTCCAAGATTTGGGTCAGCAACCCTTTCTTAACACTGTTCATGTTTGAATCAGTTCCTCCAATTACTTTAATTGGGCTTTCTTGGACTGTTAATGATATACGACACTCGCTCTCAAGCACTCCATTAACCCGCTCACTCTCTCGGTGCTTACCAGACAACTCTGGCGTTCTTTGCATCCTTCTGTCTTCTTCTCTTTCAGTTTGCTGATTGGGGGTGCGTCCGTTAGCCGTTTGGCTCCCGCTTTATCTTCCTTTGATTCTGCCGGCTCCAAGCCTAGAGCAATAAGGTGGTGAGCTTCTTGGGGCCTGGTCTCTCTACATGCCATTCTCGCCAGCCTCCACGCTGCCTCCCACAATGTGCTCGCCTTCAGCGTTTCAACCAGCTTCAGCACAATTTGCGCTCTGCTGCAGTCTCTACCTCTCACTTGTACTCTGTTCAGCTGTGTGTGTTTTCAACTTCTCTGCATTAGTTAGCACTTTCCATGGACTAGAACACAGCATTTGCTTACTGCTTATGGTCATCCTCATTGTTCCATATCTCTGCCTCGTCTCAGTACCACAAAAATGGGGGTGGGGGGGTAAATAAGATTGTTGGTCAAGAAAACGTGGGAATTCTTCATCTATGTCACAATAAGCCATACAGGCATGGTGCAAAGGCACATGGGTGTCACTAAGAATAGCATCTGTTTTCCTGCCTCTCTGGAGTTTGGACTCTCCTACATGGTCCTCCCGCAGATAGCCACCCCCAGGGTCGGAGTCAGGTCGCTTCTGCCTTTCCCTGGTCCCATACGAGAAGCTTCCCTCCAGAGAATCACTGACGATATCGCTAGATTCGTCACACTCCCCAGACCCTCGGAGCAGCCTGTCTCAAGCTCCTTGCACAAACCTCCATTGACAGCCACAGAAAAGCACCAGTTACACTTTACTAGGCTAGCTCATAATCCAGCAGCACCGGTTTCATTTCCTCCCCAGCTGTGGTACGCCCAGAGCTAATAGCAATCGTTGCATCAGTGAGTGCTACGCTGAGGTCACAGGCATTACCACCACGTCCCTATTCCTCGTTCCACTACTTACGTGTGACGTGTCCCACCTCCACAGGAATACTTTCTTTATTTCTAATTCATTAGTTCCCGCCACTCCCTGGGAATTACCCATCACCCACCAGACAGGCCTAAGTTTCACATTTTTCCTGCCTCAGGGAGGAGCTCACCTTCTGTGGAGATCTGATCCTCCTCTATCTGTGCTGGGGGGGGGGGGCAACTTCCGGTGACTGGAGGCAGACCATGCTGCCAAGCTTGATGAGGTCCTCCACAGGCAGGCGATCCAGAGTCAGTGCATAGCTCCAGACCCCGGAAGTGCTTCGAACACTTCATTCAGGGATTAACTTTGCTCAGGAGCGCCCTGCTGTGTGAACCCACTCCCAGTCATGGGGCTGCCCCGGGTGGATCTGGGGCTATGGTAAGGAGTCGTGAGTGGGTGCAAACCTGAAGAAATTCCTTCTATTACGTGGGTGCGGGTTGCAATGGAGGCAGTCAAAAGCTGAGGCCATTGCCATGGTAACCTATGGTGCTCTCGGCTCCTACGCACATTTCCTAATTTAAGAAAGCTATGGGGACATTTCAGTGTTATTTTCCAGCGTGCTATCACCATGGGAAAACACACTGAAAAGAGGAAACGCCTCCTACTCATCCTCTCCTGAAAGACTGTCCAGGAAGACGGCAGTATGGTCGATGACACTTTTGCACCTATTTAAATAGGCTATTCAGGAAGAGAGGTCTAGGGGCAAGAAGAAAAGCCACACATCCCCATACGATCCCCAATCTATCTTCCTCCTCTTCTACTGACCTTTCTGCTTGCCCTAAGTCCAAGGAAGGGGAACAGAGGGGGAAAAATGTGGGTAAAGAAGCAGTGGTTACGTATCCAGGTTGCCCATTTTATGGGGTGTGTCACTCCGTGCCCTACTCCTGTGGATGGGGCACGCATAATCACCCCTCTGCGGTTTAAGAGAGTTCTGAAAGCCTGGCTTCCGCTCCTTACTGAGATTAAGGAAGAAGTATTGGATGCTTGAAAGGAGCCTGACCGGATTGCCATTCCGTGATTCCTAGCCATGCTGTACGCTCCCTCCGCCAACAGTCCGGGTCGACCAAATTCTGACTACTCTGGTGGATCTCTCTTCCATGAGCCCAGAGGAAGCCATTAAGGATGGGACTGATAAGAAGGTGGATGAGGCTTTGAGGAAGACCTATGTAGGTGCTCACTTGTCATTTGCTCAGTGACTTTTTCTTTCTATACAGCAGACACGTCACTGGATCGTCTGAGGACAATCTTGAAGGCCTTCCAGGAGGGATCTGACCCAAAACCATACATAGAGACGTTTACAGACGTTTCAAACACAGCTAGAGTTCTTATCGAACTTGGTTATGATGGGGTCAAAGCCGCAGACATGACGATGTGTTTGGTTATTTCGAGTCGCTGTCATTTACATATTAAAGACTGGCAGATGGACTTGCACCAGAAGGCAGTCACCATGAAGAGGGGCAGACTCTCTTCTGGGCATCCTTGGAAGATAAGGTGCACAAAGTGTTTTGGATGGATAAGCATGCAGGAAAGAGATCCGAAACCCAAACCGCAGCATTCAGAACGGTTTAAGGCTCGGGCTCCTCGCCATGCTGCTCACAGACCAGGGTGAGAGAGATCCAAATGGGTTTCTAAAGGCAGGCATATGTCCCCTGGACAGATGCAACAGAAATCCTGATTCCAGGCTGGTGGGGAGAGTCTTCAAGGTTTTTGTAAGATTTGGGCTAAGATGTCCTGAGACCCTTGAGCGAACCGGATGTGCGATGGGAATCCTGTCTGGAGTTCAGCTCAACCCCCCCACCCTCGAACCCTCAGTGATTGTCAGGACACTGATGCCCCAGAATCTAGTGGAGTGATCTGCCATGCAGCGCATCATCAGGGGTCAGCTTGAAGAATGTAGTGACGCCAGTCCCACTTCACGAGAGAGGTCGAGGTCTTGTGCTATTGCCTTTATGGTACCCAAGGCATTGGTGGGTGGGACATTTCGCCTGGTGATAGACCTAAAGAAGGTGAATCGTTGCATCGTGACCCGCTGTTTCAAGATGGAATGCTTGCAGCGGGTAATCCCCATGATCCAGAAAGGGGACTTCTTGGCATCTCTTGACCTCCAAGACATTTATTTTCACTTACCGGAATATGGAAGCGTCATCTGTGCTTCCCGAGATTCTCGGTCAGAGGTTGCCGTTATCAGTTCCAGGCCCTTCTGTTTGGGCTGACGTCTGCACCCAGAATTATTACAAAGATCTTGGGGCCTGTGATGGCCATTTTACATCTCCAAGAGGTCTAGGTATTTCCGTACTTGGATGACTGGCTCCTAAAGGAGTCTTCCTACTCCAGCCTTCAAGATTAGATATGTGGGACCTGCCTGGTCTGGCAAGCTTTGGGGTATCTGATGAATTGGGGCAAGTCCCATCTCTCACCATCCCAGGATCTCCAATTTTATAGGAACCCGGTTGTTGAAGAATAAGAACAGGGGATCTGTTGCCAGATGATAGGGCCATCAACCTGATCAGGACTCTCAGGACTCTATTGGCAAGATCGGTGGCTCCTGCAAGACAGTTTCTAAGATCCTTGGGGCATATGGCGTCATGTGTCTTCCTGGTACCCTGGGCCCCTCTACATCTTTGTCCTCTATGGGACCATCTTCACCGACACTAGAGAGAGGCTGAACAGGACTTCCAACAATGGGTTCTGTTACTCCCCTCCCTGAGGAGGGACCTGAGGTAGTGGCTGCAGCCAGAGGTGGAATGGCGGCTCTGAGAGCCCTCACAGTTGCCTAATTGGAGGAAGATGGAGGATGTCTTTCAGGCCTTCCAGACGTTCTGGCCTTCTCCCAGGGGAAGGCAGTGGTGGTCCGAACCAACAATACCACAACTGTGTCGCATACGACTAGACAGGGGGTTACCATGCACAGTAGCCCGTGATATAATCGTTCCCCCCGTTATTCCCAGAAACAGAAACACAGAATAATGCAGGAATTTAATAATAGAGGCACATAATGTCGTTCTATAGTCTGTTTAATAAAGAATATTGTGGCCAGGAGGTGGTGGGGGAGGACTACAAGGGGAGGGTAGGGATTCAGGGGGTGTCTCCCTGAAACTTGAGGAGAATCATCTCAGGTTCTGGAAGCACCCCATAACCTTTCTCTTTGCTTCTTCTTTTTCTCCTCCTCTCCCTTGCTGACTTCCTGGCTGAAACTGAATCTGCACTGGTTACCTGGCCACCCTCGGATCTCGGGTCCAGGTCCCCTCCCCCCGCAAGTCGCATCCCAGCACTGCCTCCCTGGAAACCCCCGCGCTTGGGGACTGTTTTCTGTATCCCTACAGTCCCACTACCACCTGATGTCTGCACTTATCCTTGCACTTGCCACTAGCAGGCCGTATTTTTACGTATTGCTTATTTATTCTTTTTACCATGTACTGCACTTTCCCCTCCCCCTTCCCACACACTTGTTTGATCTGAATGACACCCGGCCTACTAGGATAGCTGTCTCTGTCTCCCCTCTGTTGCCTCGTTGCGCCCTGAAACACTTGTGTAAAGGCGCGTTATAAATGCCATCTCATATCAAAGGTTTTTGTTTCATGCATTTTAATGGCTATTATAGAATTAGTTCACAGTTCAAAGCCCGATGCTGCACACTTTCTTTCACTGGCCTGCAATTCAGTATTTCAAGTGAGCTAACCTGCAAATGTGTCTGCAAAGCTCTCTCTTGTGGCAGGCTTTAGTGATGGTAAATCACACTTCCTGAAGCAGCTGAAGTGGGGAGATTCTTATCTCAGGGAGTTACACATTTCCACAGGGCTTTCAGTTTCACTGCTTGCTTAATCACTGTAGGACTTTTCTCTGCTCTGTTTACTCAAGGGAATACACGAATAACCAATATGTGCTTTCTCAACTTCCAGCCAATCAATGATTTGCAACAGTGGTCGAAGTGTACGAAAGAAGTAGTGGAACTATGTTCCCTGCTGGCCTGCACAGAGCCCACAGCCACGCCCCCTCCCATGCACAATACAAAACCCAAAACACATGTGCCTGCTGTTTAAGGGAACGTCCTGTGCAGCGCACTGAAAGTGCAAGTTTCAACTTCTTCCTACAGTTTTATTTTAAAACGAAACTATTCCGGAACGGTTTCTTTTTAAAATAAACACAATGTTTAAAAAAGTTAATATCACATACAACAGCCGTTCCCAATCGCTGGGGAACTTGGTGAGGTCTCTAGGGTTCTGGGCAAAGCAGCCCCTACTGCCAATCACAGCAGTTCACATCAGGGGTGTGCACAACACCATGGCAGGCAGGCTAAGCAGAGAGTTCCCGCCCAGGGACTGGGTGTTGAGAAAGGAGGTCTGCCTGGGGTGTCTGCATGAGGTTAGGGTCCCCGTGGCTGGATCGGTTTTCTTCTCCACAGACGGGTTCCATGCCTGGGGGGGGGTACATTGTCCATCCCATTGCCAGAGGGTCTGAGTTACGCCTTCCCGCTGCCACCTCTGATCCTGAGGGTCTTAGTCAAACTCAGGGACTCGGGGGTGGTGGTGGTGATTCTGATGCCCCCTATCTGGCTGCTTTGGGGCTGGTTTCCCTTATTGTTGGTGTTGGCGTTGGAGCCGGTTCTTCCGCTTCTGAGATTCCTAGCCCCTGGGGGTCATGCTCATGCTCTCGTGGGGGACATGAAAGTTGAAAAGCACAAGTTGCGGGCCAGGGGGCATTGCTAATTGTGGTGAATTCCATCCAGAGGGATAGGCAGACGATCACGGTTAAATCGTACTCGAGGTGCCGGGATTTGTTTCAGGGCTGGTGCACTGGGAATGACTCAAAGGGGGATCAATGCCCCATTTCGGAGGTCCTCCAGTTCTTGCAGGACGGGTTTGAACTGAGACTGGTTGTGTCCACTTTGTGGGCCCAATGGGCTGTTACCAGAGTCTTCCAAGGTTTCTCAGGTTGGAGGGCTGAGGACTGCATTGGTTTCCAGACACTTGATGGTTTATTTCCTTTCATGGACCTGTAGTGGTTTGGGGCTTACCCCCCTGGGATCTTCCCTTGGTGCTCAGAGCCATTCAGGCAACTCCATTTGAGCCACTGGAGGAGGTGCCCTTGAAGATACTCCCCATCAAGACAGCCTTTCTTGTGGCTATCACGTCTGCCAAGACCCTGGGGGAGAGATTTGCGCCTTTTTGTACAGACCACTGTAAGGGTGCAGAACTAAGGCTTGGACACGATGTTGGCATATTTCTGGGTACAGAGTTTTATTAATCAAGCCAGAGTTGGACAAAGGCCTCTAAATTCCTAAAACAAAGAGGGGTTTCCCTGCCTCAAAGAAAACCAGTGAACTTGTCAGAATGTCCAAAAGTAAAATGTCTGCCTCTGTTGTGTCTCAAAAGCCTACGTCTGTCCCTAAGACTAATAGCTTAAACCAACTGTGCAAGGATGATATTATAGGTTATTTGTAACATGCTTAATACTAAGAGGTTTCTAAGCGCGGACCCGGGGATCGAACTTGTGTTGCTCTGTATCGTCTTGCTTCCAAGGTGAGCACGTTGCCCCTGAGCTATCCTCCCAAAACTCACAGTAAAGTGTTCATGGCAGTTCAAACAGAAAAGTTCCCAGTCTCTCGGGCAAAAAGGTGATGAAATAAACAATGTTCCTAAGTATAGGACACCACGGTCAGGATTCTGCTCCTTTCCCCTAAATGTCTTCTACTCTCATTCCTTTTGGCCTTCTGAGACCCCTATTGTTTTAGGTAAATGTCACTGGGTAATCCACAAGGATATTCTTCTCAGTATTAACATTCTTTTAACCCATCAACGTGGCACACTTGTCTACCAAGTTTAGGATGATGTCCTTTTCACATTTAGGCTCACAAAGATATAAACAGCTTGGTGTTCTCTCCTGCCAAGCACACTACCTTCTCTTGTTTTCTCTTTCTTTAATTAGGGCCTCAGGCCTTCTTATACTTGGCTTCTCATATGAGTGCGGGTCCCAGACTCGCACTTCACTGTCGTATCTCTTTGGTTCACTCTCCTGCCCAACACACAACTCTTCTCTCTTGACTGTTCTCGGGGTCCCAGAACCTCTTCTCTTTCGGTTTCTCTGGGGGTCCTAGACCCTCTTACTCTTTGATTTCCAAAGAGGGGCGAGTCCCAGACACATATTCATTTTGTTATTATTATTCTTTCCCTTTTATTGTTTCGGTTAAATTAGCTTTAACCTTTCAATTGTAATAATTCAAGGCAGTTTCCAAAAATCAGTCATTTGTTCTGACGTATCACAGTGTTACATAGACACTTTATTTATCTGTAGTGCACTAAACATGTGTTTAGATGCTGTGAGCCTGCATGTAAGTTAAATGCTTAAAGTGTTCCCCGTGAGATGGATGCGAAGCTCTGCTCCCGTAGTTTGTAGGCATGGTGCCAGCAGCTAGCGTTGACGTCATTCAGTGGCGGAAGTCCCACTTACCCCAGGTTTAGAAGGGGTCTTGTAAAACGTGGTAGAACTGCCAACATACCACCAGTAGTTCGCCACCCCAACTGTCACCCGCTGAATATGTGCAGAGTGTTCGATATGTGTCATATGTCTGCAACTAGCTGAGTCCCTATGGGTGTATCATTGGTCTGTCCTACGATTCGTCAACCCTACAATTCCCAAGGATTGCTGTCCTGTAAATTGGGGAGGGATCATTTATGTTTCAGTAACATTTGTTTTGTTTGCTATGAAAAAGGAGGAGTGTTATGTGTGTCCCTCCCAAGTGTATTGCCCTCCATCATAATCATAGTAGCCCCTGCAGGCACCTGCCTCTGAGCGGCTGCATACTCCCACAATGGCACTGCTGACTCTGTCTCTCATTTCGGGCTGCAGCCCTAGCCTGCAGGCCCACACTGTGTGATCCCAGTCCTGCAGGTCCCTGCTGGTCTGGGCCCTACAGATCAGCTTGGTGCTCTGGGTCTACCCAAGGCACCCTCCATCTCTAATGTTCCCGGCATCCATGATGCCCCCGGCACCCAGGCCATGTCCCCATGGCCTATAAGGTTCCTACCCTGCACCGAGCATAAGTCTGGGTGACCCTGGCAACCCAAAAGGATTCTGGGCCCCCCCCAGCAGCTGTAAGGCCAGCCATGTACCCACAGCTGGCCCCCCAATAGGCAGGTCAACGGTGCTGTGTTTTAGTGATGAATGTGGAAGGTTGCCAATTACATGCAAGTCTGAGATTCCACACATTTCCCCATGCATGCCAGACCCCACCTTTCTTACAGGGTGGGCAGCACTGCCACAAGATATAAGGGCAAATGCAAGAGTTTCATAATTCCACAGTAGACTGGACTGGGGCCAAGAAACAGGAAGAGCAGAAGCAGGGCCCGCCCTCTGCTATATTTGCTTTTGGTGTCATTTTCACGTGGGTGTGGGCAGAGCGTCCTTCTGTGCAGGTATCGCCCACTCTGGGCCGCAAATCTGGACCTTCCTCTTGGCAGGCCCACGTCCATTTCTCCATACTTGCCAACCCTACAGATTCAGGCAGTAAGCTACTGCTTTTTAAGCAGTCCTACCGCCTGTTGTGGGTGACTGGCGCCCCCGCGTGCTTCGCCGCAAGCCCCGGCCCCAAGGACATGGACCGACACGTCTGTCTTGGTTCGGGCTTCCCGGTCGCTCTGCCGCGGCCGGGAAACGCCCCGTTTATTTAAACTGCACGCGACGGCGTGCAACGTCACGCCGCCGCGTGCGCGCCCGTCATCGGGCAGCGCCACACTCCCCCTTTTTCGGGGAGAACCAACAATCCTCATTAACTCTTCACTGCACACTGTAAAACATTGCAAACGGAAACAAGTCATGATAATAACGGGACAACACAAACAACTCACACAAACTCTGTCCCAGGAGCACCCCTTTATTAGCATCCACCCGGGTCCCCTTAACTAGGCCTTCTCACCCTCTGGATCCTCAGCCAATTGTCCCAGCACATAGTCGGTGAGGCGAGCCGGTTTCCCTCGCCCAGCCCTCTGGGGGTACCCCCTGCTCGCCTCCGGCACGGGTGATCGGTCCGCCTGCGGACTTCGCATCGGAGACTCCGGCATGCAGGGTGGATCTCCCTCGGGCTCCAGGGCTCCTTCCAGGTCCGGTTCAGGAGGTGGGTCAGTCCTGGGGTCTCTGATCTTTTTAAAGAAACTCACGTTCCTCGTCACTTCCGATCGTCCATTCGACGCCGTCACCATGGAGCCCCGGACGGCCACGACATCCAGCGGCTCAGGCTCATATGGCAAGGAGAGTTTCCCATGCGGGTGCCGATTGCGAATGAGTACCTGATCGCCCGGCTCCAGCTGTTGGGGGCGAAGCCCCCTCCGCACGTTTTCCTGGTCCGTCCTTGCTTGCCGGTCCATCTCGACCCGTTGATCATCAATGACCGCCAGTTCCCGTTCTCCGACCTCCGGCAATAGCCCTCGCGGGCATCTCCTGAACATTGCTTCTGCCGGGGCCACTCCCGTGGACGCATGTGGCGTGGTGCGGTACACTCTCAAGAACTGGTACAGGGCCCTGTGTAGGGACTGCCCCTGGCCTTGGGCAATTCTAAACGTCTTATTGAGGGTTCTCATCAGGCGTTCTGCCTCCCCATTCGCTCGAGGCCACAGGGGCATGATCTTCCGGTGCACCACCCCGCAGCTCACCATCAGCTCAGCAAATCGTTCACCCTGAAAAGGCACCCCATTGTCCGAACACAGCGTGTGCGGGAATCCGTGAGCTGCAAACACTTTCTCCACCGCCACCACGACGTGTTCAAACGCCACGGACTCGACGAACTCCACCTCGGGGTAGCGGGAGTACTCGTCCACCAGGACCAGGAAGTGGGTGCCCATGGGGTGGACCCAAAATCGGCATGAACCACCTCCCACGGATGGGTCCCTCTCGGCATTGCCTCGATGACCGGTTCCCGCTGTAGGGGCGACGCTGCTTGACACCAGACACAGGCCGCCACGAACTCGTCCACCTTGCGTTCCAGCTCGGGGAACCACACCTTCATCCGGAGGCGGGCCTTAGTCTTGGCAGGCCCTTGGTGGCCCCGGTGTGCCAGCACGATCACCTCACCCACCTTGGATTGGGGAACTACAATCCGGTCGCCCCGAAGCAGCAGGCCCGACATCGAGAAGGACAGTTCCTCACGCACCTTCCACAGTTGTTCAAGAGCCGACCGGGCCTCCTGAGTGCATCCCGCCAGGGCCTCAAGCGCAGACTTCCAGGAGCCCTGCTGCATGGACTGCCTCAATACTCTGAAGCACTCATCCTGTGCCGCCGCAGCCTCCAGCTCCTGGAGAGGCATGGCATTCGGCGTGGCAGCTTCCACCACGACCTGAACATGCTCCTCCGCTTCCTGCTCACAGACGTCACAAACTCCTTCTCCAGGCAGCCCGGGGTGTCTGGACATATAGTCAGCCGTGTTGTTTACCCCTGGCCGGTAGACCAGGGTCACCCCATACTCTAGAAGAGCCAGCATCCACCTCTCAATGCGTGCCGGCGGTTTGGATGACGACCCCGCTAGGATCGGCAGCAGCGGTTTGTGGTCGGTGACCAACGTCACCGGGCGTCCAAGTACATAGAGCCGGAAATGGCGGCATCCCCATAGCACAGCCAGAGCCTCGCGCTCGATCTGCGAGTAGCGTTGTTCGGCGTCTGACAGCGCCTTGCTGGCATATGCGACTGGCCGGACGCCGCCATCACGGTCAATCTGAGTCAGCACTGACCCCAGGCCGAATGGGCTAGCATCGACGATGATTTCCGATGGTAGGGCAGGATCGAAGAATGACATCGTGTCCTCGGCCGTGAGGGCGCCCTTAATGTCATCGAAGGCCGCCTGTTCCAGCGGACCCCAATTCCATACAGTGTCCTTCCTTGTCAGGGCTCGGAGGGGCTCAGATCTGGACGCCAGGTTCTTGATGAACCGGCCACAGTAAGTGACCATGCCCAAAAAGCTTCTCACCTCCGACACAGATTCTGGTGGTTGGGCCTTCTGTATGTCCAGTACCTTCCTGGGGTCAGGCGACACCCCCCCTTCCTTGAACACAAACCCGAAGAACTCCAGGGAGGGGCGCAGAAATTCGCACTTCTCCTTATGTAGTGTGAGTCCCAGCGACTGCAGCCTCTCAAAGGTTTTCGCCAGACGCCTCAGGTGGGCCACCTCGGTCCTCGCGAAGACCAGAATGTCGTCGCTTATGTTTAGGACGCCCTCCAGGGTGGCTAAGGCACCCCGAATGATATTCTGGAATACTTCTGCGGCCGAGGACACCCCAAAACTCAATCTCTTGTAGCGATACAGTCCCCGGTGCGTGGTGAAGGTGGTAATGTACCTTGAGTCGGGGTGGAGGACAACCTGATGATATCCGGCCCTGAGGTCTAGCTTCGAGAAGAATCTAGCGCCCTGCACCTCCGCAATGATGTCATCCAGTGTCGGTGTGAGGTGCCTCTCTCTCCTGATGGCCCTGTTGGGGATTCTCATGTCTACGCAGATTCTGACTGCGCCCGGTTGTTTGAGTTTCCTTGCCACCACTATGGGGGACACCCAGGGAGTCGGTCCCTCCACCTTCTCGATGATATCTAGATCAACGAGGCTGTCCAGTTCTTTATCTACCTGCTCACGGAGGTGGAACGGTACTCTCCGATGTTTGAGGGCCACCGGCTGTACCGATTCGTCTATGTGCAGCCGTACCGGCTCTCCGACCATCTGTCCAATCCCCTTGAATAGGGCCTGATGCTTCTCTAGCAAGTCATTAATGTCCTCCAGGTAGACGGAGTACGCGAAGCTTACGATGCCGAGAGCCTCCGCCGCTGCACAACTTAGCAAGGTGTTCTTACTCACTGGCGTCACGTAGAAGCGGGCTGTGATGTGGGAGCCATCGTGTTCCACTTTTGCCACAAAGGCCCCGTCCAGAGGGATGGGCTCCACGCCACCAAACGCAAAGATGCGGGCCTTTGGCGTGACCAGCCTGGGCGGCCGATCCATGGCGTTGTAATGTTCTCGGGCCATGACGTTCACCGATGCCCCTGTGTCCACGAGTACAGGGACCGGAGACTGGTTCACCTCAACCACGCATCTGGGTTGTCGTCGGTGTCTGCCTTTTAGGAGGTCCACACTTGATACGAAGAAAATGTTCTCTTCATCTTCCTACTCTGCTTCTTCCGCCTGAGCTTCTTCCTCGCCCTGGTCTACCTGGGCAACATTGGATGGCCGACCCTGGCGAGTGGCGATTGCTCGGCCCTGACCCCTTGGCACCAGCACCGACAAAGCCGCCCTACACACCCTTGAGAAGTGGTCTGGCAGGCCGCATCGTCCACATGTCTTTCCAGCTGCAGGGCACTCCGCTGGGTGAGGCAGGTCGTATCCGCATTTTTGGCAAATCTCTCCTGCCCTCCCAGCTCTGTCCCGTGTGCCACCGCCATACCTCCTGGCACCTCGTCCCCCTCGCCACATCGCGCAGATCTCTTCAGTCTTTATGGGGCGTGACCCGGCCTCCATTCTTGCCGCTCTCGCCTCTGACACCTCGTGGCTCCTTCCCAGCTCAAGGATGCGCTGGAGCGTTATTCCCGGCTCCCTCAGCACTTGGCGCCTGAGCTTGCCTGATGAGCACGCCTGGATGAGCATGGTCCTGATCATGTCCTCTGCATCGCCCCAGGCGCAGGCGAGTGACAGACGCCTCAGGCGCCCGTAGAACGTGTCTAGAGTCTCATCATCCTTTTGCTTGGCAGAGAGCATCACGAATCGCTCATAGTCTGCGTTGGCCAGGGGTAAAAAGTATGCCTGGAGGACGGCCTTTGCATGATCATAGGTTCCATTCCCTTGTGGCAATGATTCGAAAATCTCCTGGACAGAGGGCCCTGCCGAGTACAACATCGTGGCCAGCTTGGTGTCATCATCCACTACTTGCGCAGCCCTGAAATACATGTCCAGGCGGTCCACCGACCTTCTCCATCGGGGCCCCAGGCTGGATGGTGGGCCCGACACATCAAATTCAGGGATGGGCTGCAGGGCAGCATGTGCACGCACCTGCGCCATGGCAGGCGCTGCCAGCTGAGCACCCGGAGCAACAGCAGGTTGAACTGGGGGCTGAAGGGCGGGAACCGCCGCCTGACCGTCTCCTGGAGCTACTGGTTGCTGCATCGGGGGTAGAAGACCCTGTGGGGCCACTGGTGCACGAGGATGAAACTGCGCCGCCACACCGTGTGCTCCGTCCTGGTCTTCGGTGTCACTCATGAGCTTGAGCGCACAGGCACCCCCATGAGGCTGATTGGGGCCGCAACTCAAGTCTTCAGCCCACAGTGACTCTCAGCATGGACCACCCCAGGATGCAGTGAGTCCTGCCACCTCTGCGATGATGAAGAGGATAAGGACAGATGGGTTCACCAGGATGATGATGAAGGGGACGAAAAAGCAGGATGCCTTTCGGTTTTCCAAAAATTAGTAGCAGGATAGTGACTGGATGCAGCAGGCCCAGTCAAGATAGGCCTTCTCCTAGCTTCCACTCGACGTAGTAAACCCAAAATTAAGTTAATGCACCAAACATGCACACCTCCGTGTAGATGTAGCTGTTAGCTACTAAAGCGTCCAAAAATTAGGCCTGGGGTCATTTCAGGGCCCAAACCGGAGCTCCTTGAAGTCCCACAGCCGTTACACAAAATGGCCGCCAGCCGCGTGGGCAAACGCACTACCCGCGGCATGAAACGAAGTCTGTCCTTCGACCTCGTTCCGGTGAGAAAAATTGTTCACAATGTCACCGCCGGGGCCGGGCATCGTTACCCCCACTCGTCGCCACTGTTGTGGGTGACTGGCGCCCCCGCGCGCTTCGCCGCAAGCCCCGGCCCCAAGGACATGGACCGACATGTCTGTCTTGGTTCGGGCTTCCCGGTCGCTCTGCCGCGGCCGGGAAACGCCCCGTTTATTTAAACTGCACGCGACGGCGTGCAATGTCACGCCGCCGCGTGCACGCCCGTCATCGGGCAGCGCCACACCGCCTACAGATTTGGGTGACAGATCCGACTGCTTTTTACAGTGGCAGGTAATGTATGTGACTCTTACGGCAGGCTGCAGGACAAAGCATTGAACATATTAGTCTATACAGTGGGCTGGCAGGTGATTACTTTGAGTGATTGGGCTCAGACCAATCAAGTGACCTGACAGCTACGTGACTCTGTCCTGCACTTTTGCCCGGACAACCTTTAGGGGAACCACCAGTGAAGGCAAGTGGCAGAGTGTAACACGATCTCACAGCATCTGCCTATCAGACTGAGGGGGTATCAGTCTCCATGTCATTCAGTGTTCAACTTGCACTGCAGGAATACATATGTATTGCCCAGGCTGCAGGGTTCCATGTCATTTCATTGCGGGATGTTTTTTTGTGGGCTTTTTTACCACAATTATTTTATCGAAAAAACCCATCCAAATGTTTTTTTATTTATTTTTGGGGGGTTCCCCCCAAAGCCCCATTCCCTATCAGTTTATATCTATTATCAAAAACCCACATCCCATATATATCATTTTTTAACCCCCACCCCCAAAAAAAATGCGATGAGATTTTTTTCAATAAAACATTCGCGGTAAAAAAAAACGCGAAAAAAGTCCCGCAATGAAAGGAGGTTGTACCGGCTGCAGCTACAGAGCAGTTGTAAACGTTGCCTACCAGCTCTGTGTGATTAACTTCTGTGGAATTGAATTTGGTGGTAACCTACTATTCAGAATGATAAATTTTTAACATGTTCTCGTGGCTCAAGAACGTGGCCTAGCTTCCCGCCCAGTGGCCTGCTCCACGCAGGGGCGTTGCTAGGGGGGGGCTAAGAGGGCTATAGCCCCTGATCTTTTGGTTGTAGCCCCGGATAGAATCTCAGGAGCTACAGCCAAAAGACTAGCTAGCCCCCAGTCCCAACAGTTCCAACATCAGCATAGCCCCGGGTCTTTTCCAGACCTACCAACTGCCCTGGCACGCCTAGGGGCCCTGGCTGCTTCAGGCAGAGACTGAAGGAGGAAGTGCTGGCAGCAGGCCGCTCCCTGGGAAAACCCTGCCAGAAACACCGGCTCCTGAACCAGTGCCCTGCCCAGGCCCAGGACGGCCTCGCCCTGCCTGGGAACTTTCTGCCCGGGGACTCACGCCGCTTGTTTACGTTCCTTGTCTGAGGCGACCTATCACAGAGCACAGGTGACTAGTGCAGGGACAGTACAGAGGCCATATCAGGGCAAGGGCACGTGCCTGTCAACACACCTGGGGACTTCCCTGGCCATGGCACATGCGCTAATAGGCCCAAGTGCACGCCGGCCATGGGCAGGTGCCGCAGCCTGGCGCAGTAAGGGTGCAGCACCCTTCCAGGTTAGCTGGCTCCCAGAGATTGGATGCGGTCCAGATGTCAAACTCAAAATGACAGCATGACTTCTGAGAGTCTCCAACAGGTCGAGAAATCACAAAGGTCGACCTACGGAAATGTAACTAGGAGCAAAAGTCGACTAACATAAGGAGTGTGGTTAGTGACAAAGCAGCCTGATAAGAAGCGTGGAAATGTGCTGCAGGAAAACCTAGTTTGGGGGAAACCCCATTACAAAACATGAATATAATGTTTAAAAAACCTGACTCAACATTAGAAAACATTGAAGTACTTTGTGGAGATGGACTTTTAGTTATGTGATAAGAAGGTAAACTCACATCTGGACAGTCAACATTTGGAAATGGGACCTTATAGGTATGGCTATGGTACATGCTGGTTACTTAATAGTGATTGGTTGGTTCACTTCATCATAGCCCCGCCCCTGCCTTCCAGTCTGGGTTGTCTCAAAGTCCTGCTCCTTCCCTCACAAGGCCTCTTCCTGCAGCAGCGCTCCAGCAGAACTCGAGCATCAGGTGGGTCACCAACCCACCCACCTGTGTATTCTACCCACCCCCCACACCTGTTCAGTAACTCATTCATCCATTCAGCCATCCATGCCCCCACCCATCCATCCTTACACCTGCTCACTTATTCATGCATTGACTCACTCACTCACTCACTCACTCACCCACCCATCCTTACACTGAATTAAACACCCATCCTCTTCCCCCACGCATCCATCCTTACACCTGCTCACTTATTCATGCATTGGCTCACCCACCCACCCATCCTTACACTGAATTAAACACCCATCCTTTTCCCCCACGCATCCATCCTTACACCTGCTCAATTATTGATGCATTGGTTCACCCACCCACCCATCCTTACACTGAATTAAACACCCATCCTCTTCCCCCACGCATCCATCCTTACACCTGCTCACTTATTGATGCATTGGTTCACCCACCCACCCATCCTTACACTGAATTAAACACCCATCCTCTTCCCCCACGCATCCATCCTTACACCTGCTCACTTATTCATGCATTGGCTCACCCACCCACCCATCCTTACACTGAATTAAACACCCATCCTCTTCCCCCACGCATCCATCCTTACACCTGCTCACTTATTCATGCATTGGCTCACCCACCCACCCATCCAAACACTGAATTAGACACCCATCCTTTTCCCCCATGCACCCATCCTTACACCTGCTCACTTATTCATGCATTGGCTCACCCACCCACCCTCCCATCCTAACACTGAATTAGACACCCATCCTTTCCCCCATGAATCCATCCTTACACTTGCTCACTTATTCATGCGTTGGCTCACCCACCCACCTATCCTTACACTGAATTAAACACCCATCCTCTCCCACCACACGATCATCCTTAGACCTGCTCACTTATTCATGCATTGACTCACTCACTCACCTACCCATCCTAACACTGAATTAGACACCCATCCTTTTCCCCCATGCACCCATCCTTACACCTGCTCACTTATTCATGCAATGGCTCACCCACCCACCCTCCCATCCTAACACTGAATTAGACACCCATCCTTTCCCCCCACACGATCATCCTTACACCTGCTCACTTATTCATGCATTGACTCACTCACTCACTTACCCATCCTAACACTGAATTAGACACCCATCCTTTTCCCCCATGCACCCATCCTTACACCTGCTCACTTATTCATGCATTGGCTCACCCACCCACCCTCCCATCCTAACACTGAATTAGACACCCATCCTTTTCCCCCATGCACCCATCCTTACAACTGCTCACTTATTCATGCATTGGCTCACCCACCCACCCACCCACCCACCCATCCTTACACTGAATTAGACACCCATCCTTTTCCCCCATGCACCCATCCTTACACCTGCTCACTTATTCATGCATTGGCTCACCCACCCACCCTCCCATCCTAACACTGAATTAGACACCCATCCTTTTCCCCCATGCACCCATCCTTACACCTGCTCACTTATTCATGCATTGGCTCACCCACCCACCCATCCTTACACTGAATTAAACACCCATCCTCTTCCCCCACGCATCCATCCTTATACCTGCTCACTTATTCATGCATTGGCTCACCCACCCACCCACCCACCCATCCTTACACTGAATTAGACACCCATCCTTTTCCCCCATGCACCCATCCTTACACCTGCTCACTTATTCATGCATTGACTCACTCACTCACCTACCCATCCTAACACTGAATTAGACACCCATCCTTTTCCCCCATGCACCTATCCTTACACCTGCTCACTAATTCATGCATTGGCTCACCCACCCACCCTCCCATCCTAACACTGAATTAAACACCCATCCTCTTCCCCCACACGATCATCCATCCATCCATCCTTCCTTTCATGCAGCTACACAAACCCTGAAGAAGTGGAGCGCATGAATTGGTGCAGTACCAGTACATCACTTTGATCAGGGTAAGACCAGTACTTTCCTGCAGACTGGTAATGCTTTGAATGGACCGGTACTTTAGGGCCTGTGCTGGACAGTCTAGTATTGGAAATAGGCAAGTACCGGGATGTCTCCACAGGAGTTGTGTTCTGAATAGAGCCAAGCAAGGCCCGAGGTGTGCATGACATCCCTGTGAACCCCTACATCGGAACTCCCGTCTTCTAGCGGGTGTCCAATGCCGATTCAGCACCAGAATCTTGCGTCAAAGCAGAGATTGTTCCACTGTCTTGCGTCGCGGGAGGATAGCTCGGCGGCAACGCGCTCGACTTGGAAGCAAGACGCAGGAAGAACGCCGGTTCGATCCTTGCATCCGTGCTCATCTGGGAGCCAAGCGCGTTATACATTCCCAATTACAATATATATGAAAAAAAGGTGAGAAGTGTCAAATTATAGACCAATATCGTTATTAGTCGTATCAGGGAAAATCCAGTACAAATGGGCCGAGCAGAACGAGAGTACACGTCACCTGCAAGCTGGGTTCTAAATATGTCCCTACAGTCCCACTACCAGCACTTGCCACCTGATGTCTGCACTTGCCACCTGCTGGCAGTATTTTGACTTATTGTTTATTTATTCTATTATCCCATGTACTGCACTGTCCTCACCCCCTCCCCCTCCATGCACTTTCCCCTTCTCCCCTCCCCTGCACTTGCACGATCTCAATGTCACCTGGCCTAGTAGGATCGTTGTCTGTCTCCCCTCTGTCCCCCGTTGCACCTTGAAACACTTGTGTATAGGCACGTTATAAATGCCATATCAGATCGATATGATTATGATTGGTTATTTATAATGCACTTAATACCCAGAGGTTTCTAAACCCGGACCCGGGGATCGAACCTGTGTTGCTCCGTGTCACCCTTCTTGCTCGGTTTTGCCCCTGAGCCATCCTATTCCTTGACACTCAAACATATGTAAAACTGATAGGCGTTTATTCATTGGGTATTTTTTATTTAATGGTATTTATAATGCACCTATACAGCAAAAGATGACTCAAGGTGCAACAAGACAAAAAAGAGGGGCTCGGGTGGGGGTGGGGGGGAGACAGGACTGAAGAAAAACAAAAACGGTCCTACTAGGTCTTGTGTCGTTCAGATCGTGCAAGTGCAGTAAGAAGAAGTGCAGGGGAGCAGGCGGGGTGGGGTGTGATCAGGGGGCAGATGTGTGGGTCAGAGCGGAATGCGCTAATGCTAGGGGGGGAAAGGAAGTGCAGGTCGGAGTGGAGAGCGCTCAAGTGATGGGGAGGGGGTGGAGGAAGGGGGGTGGCCCCTGGGCTAGGCAAGTGCTGGCGGGAGGCCAGGTGGACAAGTGCCAGGGGAAAGCAGAGAGTGCAGGGAATGAAGGTCCACATGCTAAATGCAAGGATGGGGCTGGATGGGTCAATAGGGGGGCATTCCCAGCCAGGCTAGTGCAGGGGAAGGGAGCCGGTATGGCAAGTGCAGGCTCGGGACGGGGGGGGCGGTCAGAAGAGACCAAAGTGCTGGGGGAAAATGGGCATGGAGGGCCTTGTCCCTGTAAGAATCAGAAGGAACCAGGCAGCCAGTCAATACGGCAGGGGGCAACAATTAGCAGGGGAGGGGGAGAGGGAAGGAAGAAGAGAAAAGGAGAGTCTTGAGAAGCTTCTGGAACTTAAGGAGATCCGGCTCAAGTATGAGAAGGGAAAGGAGGCCATTCCAGAGGGAGGCACCTTTGGAGGAGAGTGATCTACCCCCAACTCTCTGTTTGGAAAAGCATCTGATCTGCTGAGAGTTGGAGCTCAAAGAGAGAGGGGCTCTAGCAGGGAGGTATTTAGGGAGAGAGAGTTGGGTGTAGCGGGTCCCAGGCCCCAGAAAGCCGTGTGGATGATGCAGAGGGTCTTGAAATTGATCCACGCAGGAACCGGGAGCCATTGGAGAGATTTTAGGGCTGGAGAGATGAGGTCCCTGGGCTTGAGGCCAAGGGTAAGTCTTGCAGTCCTGCTCTGGATTAGTTGAAGGGGGGAAGGGAGAATTTAGGCATATTGAGGAAGAGGCTGTTGCAGTAGTCCAGCCTAGAGAGGACCAGAGCTCTGGAGACATTGAGTTTCTGGGGGAAGGTGAGGAAAGGGAGAATGCCTCTGAGGAGGTGCAGCTTAAAGTGGGCCTTCTTGGCAAGGTCCCTGATGTGAGGAGAGAAGGAGAGAGAGTAGTCGAAGATGACACCAAGGTTTTATGCTTCACAAGAGGGTGAGTGGAGGGGGCTCATGGAGGGCAACCAGAGAATAGGAGTGAAGGAGGGAGCTGGGGTCCCAATGAGAAGCATCTCAGTTTTAGTTGCATTAAGGTAGACATTGTTGGCAGTGTACCATGCCTGAATGGCAGTTAGACCATCAGGAATGAGAGAGGAGGAGGCAGTGGAAGGAAGCTTGAAGGAGAGCTGCATGGCATCTGCATAACAGTGGCAGTGAGGAGAGAAGGCGGAGATCAAATGGGTTAGAGGGGCAAGGTAAATGTTGAAAAGCCACGGCAAGAAGATAGAGCGTGTGATGGAGGAGTGAAAAGGGCCCAGTTGAACTTGGGATGGTCGGTCAGAGAGAAAGGAGGTCAACCAGTCCAGTGCCAGGTCCGTGATGCCAAGGGATTCACAGAGCTGATTTATAAGGGTGGCATGATTGACCGTATCAAAGGCAGAGGAAAGTTGAAGAAGGACGAGAACAGAAGGAGAGTTGGAATCGTGATTTGAGAGCAAGTATTCACGGGTGTTCTGGAGTGCAGTTTCCTTGCCTTTGGCTGCTCTGAAGCCAGACTGGTGGTTGTGGAGACAACCCACAGATTCAGTGTGGTGGATTAGCTGGGAGATGGCCAGCTTCTCCAAGAGTTTGCCCAGGAACGGGGGTAATGGAGATAGGGTGGTAGTTAGCCGGACAGAAAGGGTCAGCAGAAGGCTTTTTGAGAAGAGGGTGCACATGGGAGTGCTTGAGGAGTGACGTGAGGGATCCAATGGCAAAGGAGTGATTGCAGAAATCAGCCAAGGCTGGAGCAAGGGAGGCAATGTTGTCTTTGATAGTTCTAGAGGAGCATGGGAGCACCTGCTTGGATGAGACTTTTATAGTACTTGTCTAGAGACCGCATGAGGTGATATGGGTCAGAAATCACAGAGAAGAAGAAGAGATTGCAGTAGGATTGGCAAGTTCCTTGCAGATTCTGAACAGTTCAGCCATGTTGTTAGTGGCCTCAGAAGATGCAGCTTGGATACAGGCCTCTTTCGAGCGGATGGAGGGTCAGTATTGCCTTTGGAGCAGGCAGCAGGCCGGTCTGTCAGCGGATGTGCTTGAAGCCTGCCACTTCCACTCAGCAGTTCTGCGATTGCGTTTCAGAGAGGCTCGGTCGGAATCATACAAGGTGTTGCGCTTGGAGGCAGGCTTCACGCAGATCCTCATGAGAGGGGCACATTTGCCAATAGGATGGAGATGGAGAGGTGAAGGTTGGCAAGGGCTGGGTCAGTGTGAGATTCAGTGGCCAGAGTGGGAGCGGGAATGAAAGTGGTGGCAAAAACAGCAACTGACACTCGCGTCATCAGTCGAATGACGGAAAAGGAGGCCGGCAGTGGGGGCAGAGGCTTACTCGGGCGCCCAAGAGATCCAGGTGAGAGGACAGAAGAACATGATCAGACCAGGAGATTGGTGTAGTGAGAGGATTGGAGATGAGGATGTCTGCTGAGATGAGATCATTCAAGGT
The DNA here is from genome assembly GCF_040938575.1 of Ambystoma mexicanum. NCBI lineage: Eukaryota > Metazoa > Chordata > Amphibia > Caudata > Ambystomatidae > Ambystoma > Ambystoma mexicanum. The sequence goes on from NC_090928.1 coordinate 1,258,549,098, forward strand.
GTGTCTGGCTGAGCGTGTCGGACCGGAGGGCAGGATGTGAGGGAAAGAAGGTGATAGAGGCTGCAGAAGAGTCCAGAGGCAGCAACAGGGGACTCAAGGTGAATGTTGAAGTCTCCAAGGAAGAGAAGCTTGGAGGTGGAGGCCAGGAGAGAAGGGGTGTGGTCAGACAACTCTGAAAGGACGAGGGAGACCAGACTAGGAGTCCTGTAGATGGTGGCAAGAGTCAGCAAGAGGTTTGGAAAGATACCAAGCCTGCAGATGAGGTATTCAAAGGAGAGTAGGACTGAGTAGGTATGGTAGTAGCAGGGACCCATTCAGGTAAGATCAGGGCCACTTGGCCTCCAGACCGGTTAGGCCTGGGCTTAGAGAGGGTGTTGTAACCTCCCGGGATGAGTGTATCAAATGTAGTGACAGAGCTGGACGTGAGCCACGTCTCGGTAAGAGCGAGGACGTCGAGGTTGATGTTTTCAAGGAGTTGGCAGATGTCAGAGGAGCGTTTAATGGCAGAGCGAGAGTTGAGGTTAGCTAACTGGAGCTGGATGCCACTTTTGAAGGTCTTCCGGGGAGGGGTACAGGAATGTGGTACGCCCATTGGTAGTGACGAAGAGGTCAGATAGGTGGCAGGGGGAGGAGTGGGAGGAGAAGGGAGGAAGTTGATGAGAGATGGAAGACCCCTATCAAGAAGGAGGAGGTTGGGAAGAGAGCCCTGGGCCATGACGGTGCCACTCTGGTAGACATTAATGATGCTGCTAGAGGATGGGAAATATTCCAAGAGTACTTCCCATCGAGTTCCACCATTAATGGGCGAAGAAGAGAAAGGGGAGAGAACAGAGACCATATGGGGAATCCAAAGGTCCGGAGAGGGAACGACAAAGAGGGTGTCAGTGACAGTCTGCCTGGAAGAAGTGTTGACATAGGTGTCAGCGATGGGCAGGCCTGGATTGGAGACTAGGAGATCTCTCTTGAAATTTTTCTTTCCTTCCAGTCTTCGAAAGAAGGATAGGATAGGTGATAGAGTAGCAGTTAGAGAAGATTGTGGTGGGGAGTAAATGGAACAGTCACTGGGGACAATAAATGGGTATACCTACATACATTTGTATGTGCAAGTAGGTGGTATATGACCACGATGGAAGAAGTGTTAGAGTGGAGGCAGGTTAGCGGTGAGGGAATAATGTTTGTGCAAAGGCAGATGAGAGGTAGGTTAAGAGGATAATTTGGAGGTGAGGAGGTAGGCTTTCAATCGGGCTTTGAACAAATTGGTGTGGACTGTTTCTCATATGTTCAGGGGAAAAGAATTCCATGCAAGTGGAGCAAGAAGAGAGAAAGAGCATAAGCGAGAGGAAGCCCAGGGAGGGGGAGGAGCCACAAGGGTAGTCGAGGAGGCAGAGCAGAGATTATGAAGTCTTGCCGAGTTGGATAGAGGAGGATAGATACAGTGCTGCCTTACTGTGGATAGATGAGTGAACCAAGAGAAGAAATTAAATTCACACACAGGCCAGGAGGCTCAGCCAATCTGGTGACAGGAAACACAGTGTACTGCACATGTTTCTACAACTACTCAAGGCCCTTCCCTGAGTGATGCCATCTTGATTGTGGGGAAGCCACAAGGAGCCCCACCCTATTGTCTCCCCACCCTCCCCCAACTGCCTAAAGATATCTTGCATTCTTCCCCCACCCAAATCCCCCCCGCCCCACTTACCTGCTGGACTGGAGCTTTGTGCTCCGGCCCCGGTTCTCCCTTCTGTCTTCGGCACCTGCCATGGAAATAGCAAAGGGACTAAGTCCCATTTCTATTTACTTGGACTTGTGCACTATGCATGGCGCCCAGTTCTCCCATGAAAATAAAAATAAATATTTGCATCCCAGACAGAGCCCCGGGGTGTGAATAGCAATCAACCCTTTGTAGAGGGGCATACATAGCCAGTAACACTTTACTCTGGACTTCCTAGGCTCAGACTGGCGGGCTAATACCAGCCATGTATGTCCCCCGACAAGGGGGTGAGAGCTACGATCTGGCCCTGTTTTGCATCGTCAGCCATCCAGCCTGGTGACGGTATGAGGAAGTAGGTGTGAAGTGAGGGAGTTCGATGCGAGTCCTGGTAGCAAAGTTAATGATCTTGTCAAGAGGACAGAAAGCATTGTTGGGGAGACCAAAGAGGATGCTGGCAGAGTAGTCCAGTTTAGAGAAGACAAAAGTGGTTAAGAGAGGCTTGGCATTGTCGAAAGGAAAGAATGTTGCCATACGCGTTAGTTTAGAAGTTATTCTTTCTGACTATAAACCCACACATCAGGGTCTAAAACAAGGCTCCATATTGGGTGCTATCTTGTACAACGCATATACAATGGATTTGAAACCTGCCCTTAAGTCCACGAGAAATTTCCCCCAGAGTATTAATGGTACAAAAGTCGTCTGCATGTCATATGCTGATATTATTATAATTTTTGACCAGACCCAGATTGGTTTACAGCCATCACTAGATGCCCTGTTTAGGTATGCAAAAGAACATTTAATGGTCATAAACAAACCCAAGACACGAACAATGTGCTTGGGGGGATCACAAGTTGCTGCTGAAAAGTTTAAGTGACGTTTGGAAAACACAGTTTTGGAGAATACTAAAGAGGTTTTGTACTTAGGTTTTCCAATAACGATTAGACGATCGGCCTCATATTATGAGGTCTTCATATTTACAAAAATATGGAAGAGATGGCTGGCCATTAAAAACTATGTCGAGCATCGTGCTGGACGAAATACTGAAGGCTGTACAGGGAACATGCGCCTCAAGGGTTCAAGATTGGTAAGCCTCAGAACTACCTCACTAAATGGTCCACTGCTGAGTTGGGGAGATTCACGTTGCAACTTCATCTAAATATTCTGCAGACCAAAGAATTCATTGGCCATCGGAATAACGCACAAAAATAGGACGAATTGTGTTGGTATTGCTTTTCTGTGGAGGAGACAAGTAGGCACCTATTGACCTCCTGTGGGGCTCTGACAGGTATGGAAAATTGGTCAGTTCCCTACAAAATATAGAGGGAGATACATTTTGGGCGACATTGATGGGGGCCTAATTGATTGTGATAAATGCAGCTGCTTACCACATTTGGACGCGAGTTATAAAGGACACAACAGGAGACTTTTCACAGGGGATGATGTAAGATTGTTTCATGTTTAATGGATTTAAAAGATGTGTATATATATATATATATATATATATATATATATATATATATATATATATATATATATATATATATGAATTAGGAGATTTTATGAATGACACCTCTTGGTGGTCATTTTCTATGATGAATTGAATGTGATATATACAGGTTGTATGCATCATGCTATTTTACGTCAACTGTTTTAGGTTAATTGTATTTTCTATATGGAATTTGGCTTATGATAACTGTTTTTCATATGAAATTGTCTGTTGTATTTGAATGTGCTAAAATGTTTTAAAATAAACTGATTACACAATAAAAAACACAATTTAAAAAAAAGAAAGGACAGAGGTGCCTGATTTTTCTAATATTTAGGAGGCTGAGGAGAGCTGCCGTTGCAGTTTTGGAGATTAAAGTAGAAAAGGTGTGAGAAGAGTCATAGGTGCTGCCGAGGTCTCTAGCTGAAGAGGAGTAGGAGGGAGTGTCAGGTGAGAACTGGATAGGCATGGGAAGTGATGAGAGAGAGTGGGTAGCAGGGAAGAAGAGCACCACTGTTTTGGAAGAGTTTAACCCAGGAGAGTGTGAAGCCATTGAGTGACAGGAGTGGAAACCTGCCTGGAGAGGGTCTCAAAGGTTGTATATGTCTAAGAAATTGATAAGACGGTTGAGCACAACCCTTTCGAGCACTTTAGAGTAGTGCGGAAGGATAGACAGAGGGCAAAAGTTAGCCGGTAGGTTCGGGTCAGCCCCTTGCTTTTGTAGGAGAGGGATGACCGTGGCTGTTTTGAGTCGGATGACTGGTTGAAGAGTTCAGCAAGGTGAGAGGCCAGTAAGGGAGCAATAGGCTTGAATAGCTGAGGAGCAAGAGGGACTGATGGGGCACATGAAGGGTTAGCCTTAATCAGTAATGATAGGGCTTCTTCACTACTACTTTGCCGAAAGCGGGAGATAGAAGCAGAGGATGCTGCTAGAGTAGGCACAATGAAGAATGCAGGAGAAGGGAGTGTGAGGAAGGTCAGGAAAGAGTCTCTCATTTTGGGTATTTTTACAGTGAAGTATTCCGCTACATTGTTAGCTGTGAGAGTAGAGTTGGTAGTCATAGGTTTAGAAGGAGTGAGGAGTGAGTTTGGGGTGCCCTGTAGCCGTTGAGGATGGTTGGAGTGAGAGTCAATGAGGGTTGGGTAGAATTCCCTTTTCACTCTATCAGTAGTGGACTTGAGGGAGTTCAGGGCAGAGAGGTAGAGTTGCAGGTCCTCATACGAGTGGGTATTCTTCAAGTGAGAGGAGAATGAGTCCTATAGTAAGGACTGAAAGCTGAAGAAGGTAGTGTCGGTGGAAAAGGCATCGGTTGTGAAGGAGAAGAGTGAGAACTGTAGGTCGGAGAGAAAGGGGCGAGTGGCAGAACGTTTACATTTACTTTTTGGAATAGGTGAAGCAAGTGGTGAGCAAAGGTGAGAGGATGGAAAAGAGATGGTGGTAGAAACAATTGAGTCATCAGATATGGATGGTGTGACGGTAGTATTAGTGGCTGAGAGAGAGGTGGAGATAAATAAGAGATGCAAAGAGTTACCCCCTGTGTGGGTCCGTAGTTTGTGGGTTGAGTGACTGAAGTTCAGATTTCAGAAAAGTGGTTGGAGAGGGAAAGGTTACATTCACCTAAGAGAATGAGGTGATTTTTAGTAGAAAGAGAATTGAGGAGTTGCCCAAGGTCATCAAATAATGGTCCAGTAGGACCAGGAGGATGATAGATGGAGATGATGTGAACCAAGTGAGGCAAAGCAATAATAGAGATGGTGAATTCAAAAGAGGTAGGAGAGGACGTGGTATTGGAGATTTGGGAGGCATTGATGTGGGAAGAAAGAAGGTGTCTGACGACTCAACCTCTTTCAGTCAGATGAGGAGATTGAATGAAAGATAGATTGGAGTCGTGTAGGGCCTACACAGTGTGGCAGGTGGAGAAATCCATGTTCAGTGATAGCAAGGCAATCACTAACCTCCGAAATGTTAGCGTTGTTAACTGTGCTCCTGACCTCCAAAATAATAGTGTGGCTAACGCACAGTTCTCAGTGCTCCTGACCCCCAAAATGCTCACTCTGCCCGCATGGCCAGCACCACCCAGCTAGGCAGCCAACCTGCGCCCCCCCAAACAAGCTGTCACCATCCTCTCCCAACCTTACCAGACCTAAGGATCACTGCACTATCCCTATAGCAAAAGATCCCCTCCTTAACGTCGCATGCCCTAGATATCAATGACCTCATCACGTCACGCAACCTTGATGCTGTGACAAACCTGCAGGCATTCTCCCCTCTTCTCCCTGGGGATCTTCTGCTCAAGTGGCCAGGGAAGGGTCATCACTTTTGGATCCCGACCCTAGGGATGGACAAGCGAGGGAGGATCGCCTGATTGGGAGGGCTACCGGGTTTGGTGGGAGAGTACCTCAGGTTGAGACATGGTATTCTCCATCCATCTCCTCCTCCCCCACCCAGTTGTCATGGGTTACTTGCACTCGAAACCCCCCTCTCTCTCCCCAATCACTGGGACTAAGAAGAGCAGGCTGGGAGTAATGAGGATTACCCATAGGAATCAATGGGCAACGGATTCCTATGGACATTTTCCATGTTGTCCCTTTAACAAGGACAGGCAAAGTCAGGCAATTCAGGTGGACCATACACACATGACTCCAATTAACTTTCAAGGCAGGTATAAAAGGTGTGGTACAACACAAAGGTAGGAGCGAGTGGGGAAGGAGGTCCAGAGCAGAGAAGCCACGGTGCAGGGAGTTCCTGGAGTGACCCCTGGGAGGTCGGTGTACTGCAGCATCGATTTGGTGAGCAGAGCGAACCACTATCAGTTGGGGAAGCTGTCCAACAGCCAGATCCCTGCTGGCACTTACAGGGTTAATGCTTGTTCCGTTGGGGCCAAAACAGACCCCAAGGGTATCCGGGGGCAGGTGGAGAGACCCTGACCTCGGCCTCACGCTTTCGCAGGAAGCCGCTGCATCGCAAGGCCACCCAATTAGTCATGTGAGAGAGAGACTCAGGTAAGCGTGCAAGCAGATGGAGCAGAGTTTGAGGAAGGCACCGGCAAGCAAAGACAGGTGAAAGAAAGCAGAATGTAGCGAGAGAGTGACGCTGAAAGAGGAAACTCAAGGAAGAGTGAAAGATGAAATTGAAACGGGCAAGCGACCCGAAGATGAGAGAAATAGGAAAGTAAAAGTGAAAATTTAAAGCGGGTAAGCGGCCTGAACACTGAGGGAAAAAGAAAGTGGAAAGCCAGACAGGCAAGTGGCCCGGTCCAGCAATGAAAGGAGAACAAAGGTGCAGGAGTGCACGAACAAGTAAAAACGGGCAAGTGGCCTGCTGGAAAAGAAAGGGTGCAGGAAGCACCGGAGTAAAAGAAGAAAAAAGAGAAGTGAATAACCAGGGGCAAGCTGTCTGCTGTGGTCGCGCACGAAGGAGAAGAAATGGCCTACGTTCTCGAAAGTCTCTGGCAAGACCCTGCCCTTCAGGAACTGTATGCTGTATGCATTTGAGTTGAATAAGTTGAGGCTTGGGTAAGAGAACCCCCGAGTCAGTCTGAACTTGTGGCTAAGACAATTTCCTTGAACATCTTTGAATATTTTCTTTGTTGAATAAGCTGAGACTTGGGGAAGGGAACCCCTGAGTCAGTCTGAACTGGTGCTGAGGCAATTTCTTTGAACATCTTTGATTGTTTTCTTTGGAAAGCAACCTAAGCTTGGTGAAGGGAATCCTGAGTGGTCCACAGACATCATTTAAAATAACTGTGTGTTGTTTTGGGAACTTTGGACATATCGCACCCCAGGTGAGGGAAAACCTTGGATCTTTACACTGAACTGTTATGGTGATATATTTTGGTCAAGAGCTGGAAAGCTAGAGGGAAGCAGACCTGGGCAATCGAAGAGCCAACCCCCCGCTGAGAGCAGGAGAACCAAAGTAAGACATTGCTGAGCCAGACGGGTACCTTCCTTGTTTTTGCATCACTATTTCTCTTTAATCAGAGACCCCCTTTTTCACACTTTTGTTAGTTTGTAAGGGCAAGCGTAGGTTGAGATACAGATAGACTTTACTTTGGGACTTACAGACTTTAACAGCCTTAGTTATATCAGTTGAGGGAACTTTCCCTTTAGGGTTAGGGCCAGTTAGGAGTTCTACCAACCCCAACATTTTGTTTAATAAATGTTTTTGAACTGTACTTGTCGAGTTTGTGTCTTTTGTGATACCAGGCCTGCCTCACAATGTCCTGGCAATCTCCGAGACCTGGCTTCGTGAAACATCCGGCCCAGCCCTGTCCTTAACAGTCCCCTCAGGACTTTATATAGGAAAGACTGGCTTGAGGCCCAAGCAGGAGGGGTTGCCCTTCTAGCCAAAGACTCACTTCCGATCAGGCCTTTCGACACCTCCCTTGAAGCGAACAGAGACATTGTGTCCTTCAAGCTGACCTCATCACCCACAAGTACATCACAATCCATCTCTTGTACTACCCTCCTGGCCCTACCATAAACTTCGAAGAGAACTTTCTCCTTATCCTTGGAGACAATATTAAGACTTCATAAAAAATCATCCCCCTGGGTGACTTAAACCTGGGCTTGGACAAACCTGATGACCCTCAGGCTGCCTCAGTGTCCAATGCACTCAAAGCCTTAGGCTTTAAGGCTTTAAGCATTTTATGTGTTTCTCCAGCTATACAGGTATCATTTTTCTCGGCGTTGCTGAATTAACTGCTGTGCCTCCATTTTAGGCATCTCAAATCTAGGTATTGTTGCAGCTGCTACTGTGCCCCCATTTTAGGTGTTCCTCCCGCAATCCAGTTATCACAATTCCAGGTGTTGCTGCATTTGCTGCTGTGCCTCCATCTTAGTTGTCCAAAATGCAGGTGCTGTTGCCCCCACTTTAGATGTCTCAAATCTAAGTGTTGTAGCATTCACTACTGTGCCCCCAAAGTGTCTGGAATCCAGGTGTTGTTGCATTCTCCACGATAGGCCTCTCAAACCTAGGTGCTGTTGTATTCACTACTGTGCCCTCACTTTAGGCGCTTCCTCCTTCTATTCAGGGGTCTGATCTATCATTGCAGATACCACTGTCCCAAATATAGTTATCTAGCAGTTACTGCATTTACTGGACTTGAGCAACTCGCTCCACCACAATAGCCCTGACCACAGCTCTCCCTACCTGCAGCGACTCACCCAGGCCCGATCAACCCCACCTGCCGCAATATTCCCCACATGACCGACAATTCCAACCTGACAAAAACAGAGCGAGAACTAAGGCCTCCTCTCCTCATCCTCAACCAGCTGAACCACCAACTACGCAGCCACTCAGAACAGCAATCCTGCACACAGCCTTTCCACTCACACTTCTGTAGTGATACACGAAATTGCAACCTTGCCAATCAGGGCTTTAGATGACAGCATTAGCCGCTGAAAGCCAATAGTGTATTCAAAGTATGTGCTAAAAATGCTGACAGTAGTCTGTTGTAGCACTTCCATTATGCAGTAGTGAGCTACAAGGGATATGCAGGCCTAGTATGAAATAGGTCACATTATGCATTGTTGATAGACCGGCAGGGAGAGGGTCCCTAGCTCTGTAGCTTATAGGTTTTTGGAGTGTTTGGAACATTATGGCACCTATATAGCGCTTAGATAGCCAGTCTTAAGCGCTATAAACACTAAGCTATGAGTGCATGCCTTTTAGAGCTTGCAGATGGGGTTAATACATCCCTGCTTCCCTTAGAATATTCAGCCTCACTAACGGTAGCCCTGGCTCCAAGCTAATCTTGCTTTTCTCTGGGAAGGCACTGATAAGGACATTCCAGTGTTCGCGGAGAGGGCTCCAAGGGAGGGGGTAGGAGCGAGCAGGGAGCATCTCAGAGAGAGCTGGGTTTTTTCCATGAACCAGCCCATATTTTTGCACAGGGAAAGTTCTGGAACTATGCGTCATGGTGACTGACATCACGAGATTATAAAATATCCATGCACACATGACTCGGGGGGAGATCGTCCTGTGGACTTGATTCGTGTACAGTCAAGTGCCCGGAATTGGCTCATACGGTGTCCTCCAGCATTGTTTTTCTGAGCGGGGCTTGTTTTTACAGCTAGCTTATGAAAAGCCCAGGTCCCCCAGTGCTGATTAAAGGGACGTAAGACTGTGTTTCTCTATGTTTCTCTATATTTCTCTATGTTTCTCTATGTTTATCTAAGTTCCATGTTTCACTATATTTTGCATTGTTCTAAGTTTATGCTTTGTAATATTCTTTAACTTGAATCCCAAATGTATATGAAATTCACTGCTTAGAATAAATATGCTAAAACTTTGAGGGTGTCATTTGTCACTAGCATGAGATTACTGCTCAGCACAATAGAACCTGTATTTTGGGCTGAATTGGGTATTTTTGCTCTCAAAGGGCTGGCCCCGAGGAAGATTTTGCCCATATCAAGACATTTGGTGGCAGCGGTGGGATTTGTGAAGAGCAGTGCCATGCTGACATGACAAATGGTGTGAGAGAACACAGTGTAGAGTGGGGAGCAGGCTGTCGCATTTCCTTGGTGGTCTCACTGCAGCTCTGAGACTTCAAAAGGCAGCAATGTTGTGTCGGCTTGCCGTGGCCGATAGCTTGTGTGGTTAAGACTCCCTTCAGTAAATCAGTCGTGACTGACTTATTGCATGGGATTGGTGCCAGGGAGTACAAGGCGATAAACGAGCGGGAAATGGCTTTGTTTAAAGCACTCCGATGAATGGTCAAGAAAGATGTATGCTCAATTAGAAAAAGAATTTTATCATGCGGTTTCCCCAGTTTAAAGTTGTAATTTGGAATGCATAGTGAGACGGAGTTCTCATCTCTATTCTGTCATGAGGGCAGGAAAAAAATAATTGCAAGGATTTGACATGCAAATTGTGAATAGTGATTTAACCATTGACTCAGCCCCAGTGTGCTAGCGAGTGGGGGCTGTAATGTTCGGAGGCGAAGGTTCGCTTTTTTGATGTATGCTTTTGAGTGTTGGCATTCCTGAATAATGAGGAAGGGGAATGAGCCATGCTTAGGAGAATGAGTAACATCTGTGCTGAGAGCCTAAAGAGTTTTTTTTTTCTTTTGGCAACTGTAAAATTCCATGTGCTGGTGGTGGCGAATTCTGTTTAAAGGAAACACACTAAAATGGTTATATTGCATTTTAAGCTGTGCCATGCTTTTAATGGGTGAGAGACTCACTTAAAAAGAAAGTGAGTGAATGTTATTTGGATTTTCGATTTTGTGTATTGATTTGAATTTTCAGAATCAGTTTGCAATGGTTGGGGGGAAAAACAATTTATATTTTTCTAAATTGCCCCTGGAGTATTTTTGATCCCATGCTATGCCATGGATTTGTGCTGTTGCCTTATAAGTGATGTATGATTTGGAAATAGTGACCTGTTGACTGTGATACATGGGGAAAAATGTTGTTGACACATTAAACAGCCCACAAGCAATAGAGTGTGGGTTGTTCTTGCAAAAAAAAAAAAAAAAACGTGCAGGGAGCTGCAAACTGAATATGGCATTTTTTATTTTTTAAATGCACTGAAATGAGTGGTTATATTTTGGCAATGGTACAACAGAATTGATTTCTGTGTGTGATAAGATAGCACAAAGATTTAATGGGTTGTGAGTTCTCTTGAAAGATCGCACATTACAAAAAAAACATATGGTTTTAAATGGGACATTAATCAGGTTTAAAACAGGCAAAAAAGACATTTTGACATTTTGCAAAATTACATGGAGTAGAATCTGATGACAAGAAAAGTGCCGATTTTGAAAACAAGAGTCTTGCTGTGTGTGCAGAGCTTGTGCCTTGAAGCTGTCTTGGGCGAGGTGCGTGAAGGCAAACAAAAGCAGAAACAGTACAAGAAAGAGTTAATCTGGGTGAACTGTCTGAAACGAGTGCTTCCCATTGAAGCCGCCACAGTGTAAGAGTTATAGTCAAAAGAGATAAGCCTGCTGCTTGCTCATGGCGCTCCCAGGTGCACACGAAAGATAAACATGCCTGCATTCCTGAGGAAGGGGGAGCAAAGACAGAGAGCTGTTCAAAAGTAAAGAATTTGCCCAGTAAACTGTGGTAGGGAAACAAAGGCTTCATGCAGGATGGCAGACGGGCACATCACATCTGAACATTTACCTATGCATCTGTGAATGGGCCAAGAAAAGACAGCTGCCCATTCCAACAGACATTACTGTGCAAACCGCATTCCCATGTGATGTGATGTGAAGTGAAACGCTATTGCTGTGCAAGCTGCATTCCAATGCTCCATGTGATGTGAACTGAAGTAAAGCGCTGTGCACTGGAGAAGAAACGTCTAGGCGCTTTGAGAAGAGAAAATACACATCTGGCAAACTGCAAGCTACATTGCCAGGGATGGAGTAACTGACAAAGACATTATGGCATTCCAGATGGAAGCAAAACTGACAAAAAGTGCTTAGCCGTTTTGCAAGAGACAACATGCAGAGCGGGGCTTTGAAGTACAACATGAACACTGCACATTAGCCATGATCCAGAAGCCACACGGCTTAGTGCAAGAATGAATGATTTGTTGAAGCAACAAAAGAAACTGACTTAGACTATCGCACTCAAAGGGGTGGTTCAGGAAACAGCAAACACCCTTTGAAAAAATGACAAGTGAAAAAACCAGAGGCCTGAAAGACACTGCCTGTATGAAGAATAAACAAAGCTGCTGCTTGTACAACTGTAAGCGGTATTGGACTGAAAGACTTTACCTTTGAAAAATGGAGTGATGCCAGCAGGGCAAACTAAATCAAGATCATGAGACACTGGAAGCAAGTTGGCGCCTGGCATTTGTGATCGCTTTGGTGAAAAAGAAAAGCATTGTGCGACCTGGGTACTTACTATATGGCTTTGTAAAAGCACAGATCAGTCTGAGGTACCATTGACCAACTATGATTGCATTGCACAAATGAGTTTGTGATTAGGCAGTTGCACCCCGTATGGTTGAGTGTAAATAAGCCCCCAGAAACATGCAGAAAGGTGATAAATAATTGCAGTAGCAATGACAAAGTGTGTAGTTACCTGATGAGACTTTTTGAAGATGAGGGTGGTATTATGGGAAGGGGTGGATAACGCTGATATTGAAGTTTTGATGACATCCTAACATGAAGAATAATGATATTGAAGTTTTGATGAAATCCTAACATTTCTGTTTTTATTTTGCCTAGGCAAATAACCAAGAAATAGATTGGGGGGTAGACGTGTGCAAATGCCGGGTGACACTGATCAAGGAAACAGACGCATTCTCAGAGAAAGCGAGCCACTGCGACATGCTATTTCAACTTTAAACGTGCCCTGCACCGCACAACGCTGCTGCAACCTGCGAAAAGTGTCCAACAGAGTAATAACTTCTGCTGAACTGGCACGATGCAGACTTGGCTAATTATCAAGTATTTGATGCTACACATTCAAATGATTCAGTTGCTGGAAATAACTTAAATGACATGGTTTGCCCTTTCTTGTTTAAAGGACCATGGACAATGAGTTGTGGACTGTAACATCAGGCACCACAAGAATGCTAACACATTGAAAAATGGTTTTTAAATGCACTGTTGAGATGAATCTGAAAAAACGAAATGGTTTTACATTTCCAACTGAATGGCTTTAACCAGAGATGTTTTGTTTTTTGAAGAAAAAAAAAATATTCTACATTGCACGTAGGCAGGAGAATGATTTATGAACTGTTGGGGCAGCAGAATTATGCAAGCAGGAGCGTAATTTATTTTGAGATAAGATGAGTGCGCACATCAAAGTCACCTGTGCGTAGGTTAAGATTCTTAATTGAAGTAATGCTGCCAAGTGTATGAGCTATAATTTGAAATGGTAACCTTTGAAACACTGGATACTTTTACAGCCAGCTTAAGGCAGGTAAATGAAACCATAACTGACTTGATGTTTGATTTTATGACACAGAGTGTGACACGGTTTTTGTTAAACCAACCAGTTTCATGTTTTTGTGGGGACAGCTGTCTCCAGCACACTAATGCAAAGAGTCACCTTTTGATTGTAGACATTTGGAATAATTCTTTGGAAAAGCGCTACAAATGAGTATCCACATGGAATTGCTAGTGTACTGGCCTGGCACATTGTCGGGCATCTTTTGTCACTGAATGGATACAACAATTTGTTAATCTGTTTAATGTGATGTTTTTCTGACCAAGAACTGCAGCGAGTGTTCTCGCCAAGATTTTATGGACTATAACTTGACTAAATGAATTTGTTTAATGTGATGAAACAGCCACTGCCGGATAGTAGTATGGTGTTTGTGGCTAAAGTTAATATTGTATATGGTAGATATCCCACTTGAAGAAAAGTATTCTCCAAGTCACAATAGCTAGACTGGTAATGCACACCTTCATTATTACAGTGATACACTTAGACATAGATTTATCATGAGGCAATGTTTCCTTAGTACTACCAAGCTGCTACAAATGGAGTCCATTTGTATGGCCCATCGCTAGAGTGCGCGTAGCTAGGGAGCTAGATTCATTAATTGCAGGTGCTTTATATGCTTGTGACATAGAAACTGTGCACAATAAGCTAGCCACTATGGGTTCTGATGCCAGCTCTGCTATAGAACTTCTGGCCTAGTGGGGCCCATTGATATGCCCAACACTGCTACAAGTATTGACAGCCAACTGAAGATGGCAGAATTTTAGGTATGAAGACATTTTTTCTGCAAGAGGGCAGGTCAACAAGACTGCTAAATACACACAATGCATTGTATGGCAAACATTGTTAAATCAGCAGGTGTTGGCTTTTTACTGGGTGGGGGCGACCATCCTCCACACACTGACACGCAGAGCTACAGTTACCAGCATACATATGGATTGAATTGCTTGCTTTTGATTGCATGAATAACACATGCCATGCTTGATGTAAATTAGTAGAATTGTTTTTATTTAGATAACCTGGTGCCCATGGGTACACCTTGTTCACGAAATTAGATGGTTTCTGGTTGGGTTCCACCTACCTGGGGGAAGTGTCTAGTCACACAGCCCATAGTCACGCTTGAATGCCCTGGGATCAGGGGGAGGTAGGCCCTTAGAGTGAAAGGCTGCCAGGTTTTAGAATTGGTAACCATACATAAATGCAATAGTGCATTGTAGATTAGACTACACTGGATTGCCTTGACATTTTAACTGCATGCTGCTTTTTAACTGACAATCAGTTATACAAAATTGATTTAGGTATTTTTGTGTAGGCCATGTTTTGGCTAGAGTAAATGTCCATGTTCACTTGGTGTAGGTATTTTTTGTGTAGGCCAGGTTTTGGCAAGGGTATATGTCACTGTTCACTTTGTGTACATTTTTGTTTAGGTAGTGTTTTACCTTGCATGCCACGCTAACTAACCGCTAGAAGATAGTTTGCTTAAACCTCTTGCAAAGCCCCAAGGTCTTTATCACTGCACTAAATACTATATTGATAGGTATTAGTCAGCATTTTGTCGCACACACGTTGAATAGGGGTGGAATGTAGTGATACACGAAATTGCAACCTTGCCAATCAGGGCTTTAGATGACAGCATTAGCCGCTGAAAGCCAATAGTGTATTCAAAGTATGTGCTAAAAATGCTGACAGTAGTCTGTTGTAGCACTTCCATTATGCAGTAGTGAGCTACAAGGGATATGCAGGCCTAGTATGAAATAGGTCACATTATGCATTGTTGATAGACCGGCAGGGAGAGGGTCCCTAGCTCTGTAGCTAATAGGTTTTTGGAGTGTTTGGAACATTATGGCACCTATATAGCGCTTAGATAGCCAGTCTTAAGCGCTATAAACACTAAGCTATGAGTGCATGCCTTTTAGAGCTTGCAGATGGGGTTAATACATCCCTGCTTCCCTTAGAATATTCAGCCTCACTAACGGTAGCCCTGGCTCCAAGCTAATCTTGCTTTTCTCTGGGAAGGCACTGATAAGGACATTCCAGTGTTCGCGGAGAGGGCTCCAAGGGAGGGGGTAGGAGCGAGCAGGGAGCATCTCAGAGAGAGCTGGGTTTTTTCCATGAACCAGCCCATATTTTTGCACAGGGAAAGTTCTGGAACTATGCGTCATGGTGACTGACATCACGAGATTATAAAATATCCATGCACACATGACTCGGGGGGAGATCGTCCTGTGGACTTGATTCGTGTACAGTCAAGTGCCCGGAATTGGCTCATACGGTGTCCTCCAGCATTGTTTTTCTGAGCGGGGCTTGTTTTTACAGCTAGCTTATGAAAAGCCCAGGTCTCCCAGTGCTGATTAAAGGGACGTAAGACTGTGTTTCTCTATGTTTCTCTATATTTCTCTATGTTTCTCTATGTTTATCTAAGTTCCATGTTTCACTATATTTTGCATTGTTCTAAGTTTATGCTTTGTAATATTCTTTAACTTGAATCCCAAATGTATATGAAATTCACTGCTTAGAATAAATATGCTAAAACTTTGAGGGTGTCATTTGTCACTAGCATGAGATCACTGCTCAGCACAATAGAACCTGTATTTTGGGCTGAATTGGGTATTTTTGCTCTCAAAGGGCTGGCCCCGAGGAAGATTTTGCCCATATCAAGACAACTTCCCAACAAACAAACGAAAGAAGCACATTGGCAAGTGAATAAGCTGTCCCCACCCACCAGTGCCTTTCTAGCACCTCCATTCTCAAACTCCAACCACATACCGCCACTCCTCCGAACCCCAAGCTCCAGAAACATCCCACACTTGGACGCCCCACTTCCTTCATGCTCTCACCAGTCCACATCCGTCTCTCAGACCAGAGGAGCCATCTGGCCCCCCACAAATCATCCCTGCCCTACCCGCTCATTTCCGCTCATGCTCCATCCTTGCACAACACCCCCACCTGGTCATACGCCGACAATGACCGTCACACCCACTGCGCTACCTCAAACCCCCGAGCCAAAGGAGCACTCTGGCGCTCCAAACACAACCTCCAAACCACCTCGACAACTTCACCACCTCCCCCCACAAACTCCACGCCCAACTGGCCAACCTTCCCAGAGCCGCTGCCTTCATCCCTGCTCACAACACCAAGAACCCCACACCACGCTACATCCAACTCCCAAGCCAGAGGAGCATGCAGGCGCTTCTTACACATCCCCCTTGCCACCACTCTTTCATCTTCCCCTCCCTGCACATCATCACCCTGCCACCTCCCTCCACGCCTCAGCCAGGACCCGCAGACCCTCCCCTGCCCTCAAACCTCACCAATCACTCTTTCAGGGAGAGGGCTATGTCCCTCCACTAACCCCATCACCCCACAGACACACCCACCCTCCCACCCTCCATCTCGGACCTACCTCGCCTCACCATTTCCCCACCTCCCAATACCCGGCGTGCCCTCAGCAGGCCCAACCCGCTCATCGACGGCTCTGTCTACTCTCAGCTTAACCTTTTTGCCGAATCCAACAACCTACTAGACCCCGCTCAGTTTGGCATCCGGCCTCACCATAGAACTGAAACCACATTGATCTCGATCTGGGACAACCTCAAAGTCACGGCAGGCTCTGAAGGATGTGCCGCTCTGGTTCTCCTTGATCTCTCAGCTGCCTTTGATACCATTAACCACTCAATCCTCCTCAACCGGCTACACTCCCTTGGAATCCGAGACTTGGCACTCAACCTTGTTCCTTAACAACAGGAAACAAATCACTATCCTTCACCCTTTTATCTCCTCAGCTCGCTCGCTCCCCTTCTGTAACTAGCGCCAAGATGCCTTTGGGTGTACGTGCGCTTTATCAAGTTTATATAACATAACATAACATAACATAACAGTGAACACCGAAGTACCCCAGGGTGCTTGCGTCTCCTCGCTCCTTTTCAACCTCTACCTGACCCCGCTGCCAGGGATCATCCGCTTGCACAACCTCACCTTATGCTGACGACAGCCAAATTATCCTGGTAATCCCCAAGACGAGCTCCGATCATCCCCCCCCCCCGACCTAGCAGCCTGCCTCAGTGATACAGACCAATGGATGACTAGAAACCACCCACTTCTCAACCCATGGAAAACAGGGATCATGGTATGTGCATGGTAACAGCTCTACTCCCGCATCCACTCCCATGGCCTCCCTCCCTCTGCAACCCCACCCCCCCACCTCCAACACAGTCAAAAACCTTGGCTGCATATTGGGCTCAGGCCTAACCCTGTCCTACCAGATTAATAATGTATCCAAATCCTGTCACTACCACCTCAGACTTCTAAGACGTATCATCCCTTATCTCTCCTTCCCCAACCAAGTGACTTCTATTATGTCAATCGTCGTGTCCAGATTAGACTATGCAAAACTCCTTGTACCTGAGTGCTCCGGCACCCCAAATTAACAAACTCCAAAGAGTCCAAACGCAGCTGCTAAACTCCTCCTTGCACTGGGACGAAGAGATCACATCTCGCCTGCTCTCCCCACCCTCCACTGGCTACCCATCGGACGAAGAGCCACTTTCAAAATCCTGTGCATTAGCCTCCGAGCAGTGCACAAGGCCGGGCCGGCAAGCCGCTCGCACCTAGCTCAAACACCAAAGCATAGCTGGTGGTATATGATCCATAGAGGTGACCCCTGCCTACCTAGGAATAACAACCTACAACCCTGCACCAGTGGCACAGAAGCAACTATGCTTGGCTACAACCTGCTGGTCAATAACCCAAGAAGCACCCAGCAAACCAGTTTGAAATTGCTCCAGGGACCTGGAAAATGTTCCCTCCGAGTCCGACTACAGAGCGTCTGGAAAAGGATGGCCTGACCAAGATAACACAACATACCCCACCGACCTGTTTACCTCTCTCTATGAAATCCACTATCACAAACCACTGGGGCAAACACGGCCAGTACACTGAGCTCCGAATGCATCCCAAGTAAGGGGGCCACCCACTGATAACCGCAGACACTCATTCCTACCAATGTGCTCACTCTCCACTTTACATCAACAAACAATAGAACGCAACTAAATCCCTTGGTCAATTCGGCCTAGCTACACACATACCTACATGACTCATAGAACACCTCAACAGCCTACTAGAACGCAGCTATACCCCACAAACAAATCGTCCTAGCGGCACACATAATCTCTTACACATGCCCCACGGCAGCCAGAATGCAGACTCAGAAACCACGCTCCTTGCTGTGCATATTACACTGATCTGTGACATCCACCACAACACAATTAACATTAGAATGCAGCCAACCCGCGCAAACCATTCTGGCTGCTCACATACCAAGTGTTCCCAAGTATCATGGCCACTGGTCAAGGGCCATTATGTCCCCTAGGGTCCTAATGGACCCAGTCCTGGCGCCTGTGGTGCCAGGCTCATCTGAAAGTGTGCTCTGCACACAGTTTGCCTAAGGCACGTGCAGCCAGGCCGGGCGCGGCCATCCACAAGTATTGGGAGAACGTGCAGAAGTCTGAGGGAGAGGTAAGGTGGGGCCAGAGGGCGAGGCTGAAGGAGAGTGGCTGGGGCCAGGCTATATAAGCCAGCCCCACCCGCATGCTGGCGCTTCGCGTTATTCTGCTAGTTCAGCGTAACGCTTACCGCCGTCCACAGATCCTTACCTGTTTCCAGTTCTGCATGCTTATCCTCAGTCTCTGGAACTCCATCCTGCAACCGTGCACATCTTACCTGAGATCAGCCACGCCATCGCTCAAGCACGGCTTACCCGATTCCAACTCTGCAGCTACCGCACACATCTTACCTGAGACCAGCCACGCCATCGCCCGAAGCTCTGCAAACCTGATTCCAACTGTGCAGCTACCGCGCGCATCTTACCTGAGACCAGCCATGCCATTGCTCGAAGCACTGCTTACCCGATCTCAACTCTACAGCTACCACACGCATTTTACCTGTCTCTGGTGATCCAATTCTCGCAGCGCCTTGCATTCTTACCTCTTCCGGACGCCCGACATCACTGGAGGCATCCTCCGGCTCAGCATCCTCATGGAGTCCACCATCAAGCGCTGTCAGGTCGAACCTGCAAGGGGGATTGAAAACACAAGGTTAGCAACTGCATAGACTTTTAACGCTTAGCCGTGCAACTTACAAACCTTGCGCATCTTCCAGAAACCCAACTCACCTTTCTAGTTGGGTCTTCTAAATCCCTGTTGGCTCCGTTTTGAACTCTCTTCCATCACAGCGTCTCCGCGGGCCATCTTCATACCTAAAGGGGAAAGAAAGGACATTACAACGTTACGGACAATAATCATTGGGAAAAACCAACACAAAAGGATATGAACAATAATCATTGCTACAAAACTTACCTCCAAGGCGGGATTGGTCGCAGCCGGTCTGGACCACCACGCACAAGGACCAGTGACGCAACTTGATCTACTTACAGCGCCCCTGCTGAGAGAAAGCAGGACGGAGAGCTCATCCTTACAAAATCACAGGTGAGGTCATATGGGAAAACGCATGCTCACCTCATTCTGGCACGAAGGGTTCAAGGGTTCCACTGCAACATTCTCATTGCCTCTTACCTTTTCTCAAGGGTATAACCAGCAACCCGAGCAATCCACACCACTGCAGCCAAGGGAGGAGCTTGAGCCAGGGGAGTCCAGTCCAGGGAGAGCTCCAACCGTGCCCCAACGTCCCCGCAGAGACCAGGTGAGCGTAACAGAACGAAAAGCCTCTCCGAATCTCTGCCTGGGCTTTATGTACACCTCAGAGACTGACCAGTTGGCCCAATTGCTGGGGAACTACGGGCTGAAGTGCATGCCTCCAGACAAGAGACAAATGCCCTAAGAAGAGATCTCATTGTTTCTCGAGAACAAACTGACGATCTGGCCAGGCAAATGCTTCAAACTCCTGCAGGGGAAGTTCCTTTACCTGGAATCGCACCAACCCCTTTGCCACAGCCATCACCGCCAGTTCAAGTGGTATTCCCGGGGGCTGTACCTTTGGCCCCACCCAAACGGTTCACCGGTGACCTCGACAAATATGCCCTATTCATGAACCAGTGTCGTCTTCACTTCTTGTGCCGCCCTGGGGCCTTCCCTAACGATAGTGCCAGAGTTGCCTTCGTACTTTCATATTTGGGAGGCAGCGCAGCAGACTGGTCCATACCTCTGGTAAACCAGGATGATCCTGTACTTCACAATTTCGGGGAATTTCAACGGGAATTGGAAAAGTTGTTTGCTAGGCACACCCAAGTAAAAGCCCTAGATAACTAACTGTTGCCCCTCAGACAGGGAACCAATGATCTGCTGACATATATAGCCAACTTTAATCGTCTCATTGCACAAACCAATTGGCCCGAAGAAAAGAGGACCACATTGTTCTATCGAGGATTGCGTGGAGAATTAAAGGATGTACTAGCCCAAGTGGTCAACCCTCCTGAGTGTTGTGCAGAATATATTAATCTGACGGTACAACTAGATCATAGGTTACAAGACCGAAAGACGGACCGCTCAAGAACGGAAGGGAGGTCGATTTACATGCAGCCCAGGGACAATCAAGTCAAGACTCATGAACCCACCGAACCCATGCAGATTGGTGGGATTACGGGCCCCTATAGACGAAGCTGAGGTGGAAAAAAGGAGGCAACAACAACTTTGTTTATATTGCGGCAAGGCAGGACATTTTCTTCGGGATTATCCAACAAAACTTCCCAAGGAAAATAGTAGGTGCAACGGACAACAGCAATGATGAAAAAGATCAAACCCCGGAAAACTCCAGCACCCGACAAGCGTATGGGTCCACTTGTCGAGCGAAATGAAGAAAGTAGTTCAGACCTCACACTTAGTCATTCCGGTACTCATAGTCCACCACCAGCAACCATCAAAGGTACATGCTTTGCAAGCGTATATTGATAGTGGAGCTGTGGGTAACTATATCGATCAAAATTTAGCTGCACAAATAGGCCTTCCTCTTCAGCAGAAAATACAAGCGGAAAATGTTACCGCAGTGGATGGCTCTCAATTGTCATCTGGCCCAGTAACGCAACACACTGACAAGGTTATGCTGATATGTCAGGGCGGTCATTGGTAAGACATCTCCTTCGGCCTTATCGGGGCACCCCAGTTCCAGATGATACTAGGAATGCCGTGGCTAGAAACCCATAATCCCAGGATTGACTAGCAAATGCGAGTGCTGACCTTTCTGCAAGAATGCGCCAAAACATGTTACAAGAAGAATCTGAAGAACCAAAAAATCAAGGCAAAAACGATCCTGGGACTTGTTGGTTCCTTACCCCTGGAGTATCAGTACTATCAAGACGTGTTCCAAAAAGAACAAGCAAATACCCTGCCTCCACATAGACCCTACGACTGCCAGATCGACCTGGTCTCCAGAGCCCAAATCTCGTGCAGTCGAATATACACTTTAAAGGAACAAGAAAATCAATATTTGAGAACCTACCTAGATCAGTACCTAGCTAACGGATTCATCTGCCCATCTAAGTCTCCTGCATCCTCAGCTTTCTTCTTCGTACCCAAGAAGGAAGGCGACTTCAGGACATGCATTGATTATAGGGCATTGAATGAAATCACCGTTAAGAACAGATACCCTCTGCCACTCATCCCCGAATTACTCGACCATGTGAAGAGTGCTCAAATCTACACAAAATTAGACCTGCAAGGAGGCTATCACCTCATACGTGTTAAAAAGGGCGATGAGTGGAAAACAGCTTTTCAAACCAAATACAGACTTTTCGAGTATCAGGTGATGCCCTTTGGCTTATGCAATGAACCAGCGGCATGCCAGTTCTTTATGAACAAAGTACTCCATGAACTGTTGGATGTCTGCATCCTCGTTTACATCGACGATATCCTGATCTATTCACAGTCCAAGGAAGATCATGTTGGCCATTTAAGGGCAGTCTTGGAAAAGCTTTGTCAGCATCGACTGTTTGCTAAATTAGAAAAATGCTCCTTCCATGTCACGGAGGTCACATTTTTGGGCTTCATGCTTACTCCACAAGGAGTTCAAATGGACACCCGCAAAGTGGAGGCTATCCTTTAGTGGCCATCCCCGACATCTACCAAAGGGGTGAGTGTTCCTGGGTTTGCTAATTTTTATAGGCGATTCATCCCAAGGTTTTCACAGATCGTCCACCCAATCACATCTCTTCTAAAAAAGAATAAAACATTCTTTTGGTCCTCCGAGGGAGAGAACGCCTTTCAGGAATTAAAACAAGCTTTCACCTCAGCACCTATACTTCGACATCCTCAACCTGACCTGCCTTACGGGGTCGAAACAGACGCCTCCAGTATTGCCATGGGAGCAGTATTATTGCAAAAGGACCCGGAGACAGGGCAGCTTCATCCCATAGAATTCTGGTCCCGCAAGTTTTAGGCACCAGAAAAGAATTACACAATCACAGACAAGGAGCTCCTAGCCATCAAGGGAGCCTTTAAAACCTGGAGACACTACCTCTTAGGGGCAAGACACACGGTCACTGTTATCACAGACCATCGAAACCTGCAATATCTAAAAACAGCTAAGGCTCAATCTTCCCGTCAACTTCGCTGGGCTCTTTTCTTTGCCGAATACGACTTTGTTATAGCCTACAGGCCTGGACTACGTAACGGAAAGGCAGATGCCCTATCACGTATGGGAGAGGACAAAGACAACTTTAATCCATCTGAACCAGTAGCCATTATTCCCAGAGAACGGATCCAAAATAAAATTGCTGCAACTACCTGCTGGGAAGATTTGAAGACTGATTTCCAAGTACAGATGGATCAGACAGCCCAGAAGGAATGGTTGGGTAAGGGGGACCAGTACTCCATCAAAGATAACTTACAATACTTTCAAGGAAGACTATATATCCAAGACAAGGAAGTGCAAACCAAGATAATAGCAAACTATTACAAGTCATTGGTGGAAGTACACCCTGGAATTGCGAAGACCTTAGCCAAGATCCATAAACACTATTGGTGGCCCACCTGGAGAAAAGATGTTGCCCAGTTCATTACAACTTGCAGAATCTGCGTAGAAAACAAATCTCAGAAATTAGGTCCTGCAGGGTTGTTGAGGCCATTAGAAATACCACCAACGCCATGGTATACATTGTCTTTGGACTTCATTACCAACCTGCCACCCTGCAATGGATTTAATACAATGCGGGTCGTGGTACACCTATTCTCCAAAATGGCACATTTTATTCCACTAAAGGGACTTCCCACTGCTACTACTCTGGCTAAAGTATTCCTAGAACAAATTGTGAAAATTACACGGTTTTCCATCCATATTAATTTCTGACCGTGGAACTCAATTTGTCTCAGCCTTTTAGAGGAGGTGCTGTAAACTAGCCCAAATCGACTTTCGTCTGCCCACGAGTCACCATCCCCAAACCGATGGTCAAACGGAAAGGACCAATCAGACTCTGGAACAATACCTGAGTTGCAAGTTACAGCAAACGGAAGGGTCATGGAAAAACATTCTCTGGCTAAGCTAATTCACATACAACATCTCTATCCATAATAGCACTGGACAGACCCCATTCTACACCACGAGTGGTCGGCTCCCTTTTGATCCTCTTGACGAATTAGAAATGCCAGAAATCACTTCTTTACATAAAATTATTACTTAGTCTCTTAAAGAAGCTACCGAAAACTTAAACCGAGCCAAGGAACAACAAAAGAAATTTGCAGGCAGACATAGGAGAGAAGCCCCGCAATATCACATCGGGGATAAAGTGTGGTTGGCATCCAAAAACATTCCATTAAAGGGACCCCTGGCCTTCCGTCCAAGATATCTTGGACTTTATCACATTAAAGCCATTATTAACCCTGCGGCCATGAAATTGGATTTAGCAGCCAACATGCAAATCCATCCAGTTTTTCATGTCTCTCTTCTAAAACCAGTGAAACCGGACACTCGGATTTCAACACCACTGGAATCAGAGATCATCGCAGGTGAACCTGAAAACAAGGTTAAGAGTATTCTGGACTCCAAGAAAGTGCGCTCAAAACTGTACTATTTGATCGATTGGAAGGGCTACTGGCCCCAAGATCGCACTTGGGAACCAGCTGAATTTGTCCATGCCCCGCGACTAATCAAACAATTTCACCCGGACAATCCCACCAAACCGGGACCAGGAGGAAGGACAACCATGAGAGGGGCCTTGAGGGGGAGTGCTGTCATGGCCACTTGTCATGGGCCATTATGTCCCACAGGGTCCCAATGGACCCAATCCTGGCGCCTTTGAAGCCAGGCTCATCTGAAAGTGTGCTTTGCAAACAGTGTGCCTAAGGCACATGCATCCAGGCCGGGTGCGGCCATCCACAAGTATTGGGAGCACGTGCAGAAGTCTGAGGGAGTGGTAAGGTGAGTCCAGAGGGCAGGGCTGAAGGAGAGTGGCTGGGGCCGGGCTATATAATCCAGCCCCACCCACGTGCTGGCGCTTTGCATTAGTCTGCTAGTGCAGCGTAACGCTTACCGCCGTCTACAGATCCTTACCCGTTTCCAGTTCTGCATGCTTATCTTCAGTCTCCGGAACTCCATCCTGCAACCACGCGCATTTTACCTGAGATCAGCCATGCCATCACTCAAAGCATGGCTAACCCGATTCCAACTCTGCAGCTACCGCGCACATTTTACCTGAAACCAGCCACACCATCGCCCGAAGCTCTGCGAACCCGATTCCAACTCTGCAGCTACCGCGTGCATCTTACCTGTCTCTGTTGATCCAATTCTTGCAGCGCCTTGTATTCTTACCTTTTCCGGACACCCGACATCACTGGAGGCATCCTCCGGCTCAGCATCCTCACGCATTCCGCCATCAAGCGCCATCAGGTCGAACCTACAAGGGAGATTGAAAACACAAGGTTAGCAACTGCATAAACTTTTAACGCTTAGCCGCGAAATTTACAAACGTTGCGCATCATCCGGAAACCCAACTCACCTTTCTAGTTGGGTCTTCTAAATCCCCATTGGCTCCGTTTTGAACTCTCTTCCATCACTGCGTCTCCGCTGGGCATCTTCATACCCAAAGGGGAAAGAAAGGACATTACAACGTTACGGACAATAATCATTGGGAAAAACCAACATAAAAGGATACGAACAATAATCATCGCTACAAAACTTACCTCCAAGGCGGGATTGGTCGCAGCCGGTCTGGACCACCACGCACAAGGACCAGTGACTCAACTTGGTCTACTTACAGCACAGCGCCCCTGCTGAGAGAAAGCAGGATGGAGAGCTCATCCATACAAAATCACAGGTGAGGTCATATGGGAAAACGCATACTCATCTCATTCTGGCACAAAGGGTTCGAGGGGGATCGCAGTTCCGCTGCAACATTCTCTTTGCCCCTTACCTTTTCTCAAGGGTATAACTAGAAACCCGAGCAGTCTACACCACCGCAGCCAAGGGAGGAGCTCGAGCCAGGGGAGTCCAGTCCAGGGAGGGCTCCAACCGTCCCCCCAAGTCCCCACAGAGACCAGGTGAGCATGACACCAAGCACTATATGCTACACTACTCTCTCAACTGATACGGACCACGTTCCCCGAGGGCATTCAACCCACAGCACTTTAAGATCATACCAATGGTACATAAGGCGCTATACAAATGCACTATAACATAACATTGCGTCAACAAACCCACCCACGATAAGGTCCACACACTAGATTGGATTGCAGACCTCAATCGACGGATTTCGATTGGATCCAGTGCCCCATGCCCTTGGTCCGACCAACATATTATCGACTTCATCATCCCACACCCTAAGAAACCTAAGTCCTCTGCACTGCCCATGCCATCCTTGTTTGCAAGGAGCTCGAGCAAGCTTACTACAGAATGTATCCTGCCATTGCTCGACACTCCCTATCTAAACCCACCCTGCTCTAAGGATCTGAACATTTTGGCGGACATCTATATCTCGACCCTAACCTCTGCAATTGACACCATTGCCCCTCTAACTTTCCGTACAGCAAAACTGGTCAGACACGTGAACTCTGGTTACATGTCTTTATAATGACACATTTTATGTAGAATGCACATATACCAAAACTTGTATAACGAAAAACATAACACATTTTCTTTTGTGGGGCCCTCCAAACCCCTATTTCCCACCCCTAAAAACTCACCCCGAACATTTCCCCACTATATTTAACCATTTACCCCACCCTCACAAACATTTTTGTTATGTTTTTGTTATAAAGGTTTTGTTTATGTGCATGTCTGCATAACATTTTCTGTATAAAGACTGTATACCATACCAGTTCAGTTATTATGAGGGAGTATTTGAAAAGTAGCTCCTCATTATCCCTTGAAAGCGTACAAAAGACCCAGTTTGAGCATTGGGAGAAGGGGGTTATTCATGCTTTTAATTTAAATGGGACCATAATGCGGGCAGGAGCGGAGCCAGCCTCTTAATTTTGGAGGAAGGAATCTGGGTGGCCGTTTTGAAAGCTGGTAGTGAGTGGAGCCAACCAACCCACTGTGCTGTGACCCTCCCCCTCCCCATCCCACCTTCACCTTGTTCCTCTGAGCTCAGGAGGCTGAATAGCTATTCCACCATCCTTTGGCCCATTAGATCAGAGGTCTACAACTGTTGGCTCTCCAGATGTTTCAGATTACAATTCCCATGATATCTTGGCTATTGACTATGCTGGTTAGGGATGATGGTAGTTGTAGTACAAAACATCTGGAGAGCCAAAGGTTGCAGACCCCTACATTAGATGCATCTCTCATCCCAATTCAGAGGCAATTTCTTTTCTCAAAGAGATGCTAATCATTGGAGGTGTGGGGGCCATTTATAATCCGAACCCAGCAGTTAGAGCTTTGGCTTCATGTTACGGGGGTCAGTTCATACTGCCTGGGCAGGCTTTTGTCCTCTGCTGCCATCACGTTCATGATTGTTTGAACATGAGTAAATACACTGCTCTCCCGTGGTGAGAAATTTGACAAGCTCGTGCCCTCTCGCCCTTGGCTATCAGAGCCAGGGTTGCCACAACAGAGGGATTCGTTCTGCCTCCAAAGTGGGAGCCCTTGAAGTCTTGGGGAAGGAAACACTGAGACTTGATATACTACAAGTTCCGTTTTGAGGGCAGG
Organism: Ambystoma mexicanum; assembly: GCF_040938575.1. Taxonomy (NCBI): domain Eukaryota; kingdom Metazoa; phylum Chordata; class Amphibia; order Caudata; family Ambystomatidae; genus Ambystoma; species Ambystoma mexicanum. The sequence continues at coordinate 1,258,576,286 of NC_090928.1, forward strand.
GCCCAAGTCCCTTTTTGTTTGAACTGTGTTACTTTGAACTTGGGGAAGGGAGACTGAGGAGTCTTTGGAACTGTTTAAGCTTGAACAAGGTCAATCCTAAGACTTTTTGTGGAACTGTCCTGAACTTGGGGAAGGGAGACTGAGGAGTCTGTGGAACTGTTTAAGCTTGAACAAGGTCAATCCTAAGACTTTTTGTGGAACTGTCCTGAACTTGGGGAAGGGAGACTGAGGAGTCTGTAGAACTGTTTAAGCTTGAACAAGGTCAATCCTAAGACTTTTTGTCGAACTGTCCTGAACTTGGGGAAGGGAGACTGAGGAGTCTGTGGAACTGTTTAAGCTTGAACAAGGTCAATCCTAAGACTTTTTGTGGAACTGTCCTGAACTTGGGGAAGGGGAGCTGAAGAATAAGAATCTAAGAGCTGGAAGAAGCTCAGACTTTGTATTAATCACCATTTCGTTGATTATTGACATCCCTACACACTGTTTAGGTTTAGCTGCGTGGGCAAGGATAGGTTTTGGACACAGGCAGACTTTTCAGTTGAACTCTTTGTTTGACTTAGTTTCGTTCAGGTAAGGAAATCCCACCTTAGCATAAGGCAAGTTAGGCCTTCTACCATCCGACATTTAAGTTAATAAATATCTTTTGTTGGAACTTTAAGCCTGTTGTCTGTGTCTTGCTTCATGATACCTTCACAAGAGTGAGAGGCCAGTGGAGTATAGAAGGTAAGGATGGCAGAGGAGAGGTGGAGACTGCAGTAGGATTGGCGAGCTCCTTGCAGATTTGGAACAGTTTAGCCGTTTGGTTAGTGGCCCCAGAGATGCGGGGTTGGAGAAGCAATGTGTCCTTTATATTCAATGATGTGCCTTTTCTAAACTCTATGGTTACTGCAAAAGTAAACACTGACAGTGTGAATGTCACTTTCTTCATGTAAACCATATCCAGACTCATCAGTGCTTTATGCTGTTTCAATTGAATGAATCTGAGATTTGATCCTCCCTCTGCAATCAGTCTGGTTTTCTTGCCATCAATGTACACCGCACCGTGTGGTCTGGAGTTCTTGTTCGCTCTGCCTATGAGGAGTGATGACATATTTTCGACATATTTCCTGTGTCTCACTTTCTCTTACAGGTTTACTGATTGCCTTTGATGGCATTATCTGCACACTTTGATGACATGTCATCTGTGACGACCACACTCTGTTTCTTGGTGTACACTCACTCTCTGTCATTCGCAAACTGTGTGGGACTGTTGCACCTACAACATGTCCCTGTAATGCCTTGCTTCACGTTTCACAGTGCGATCAGATATCCAAAATCAAACACCTGGACTAGAGAAATGTAGGACTGCACTGCAATAGTGGCCGCAAAGGTCACTATCAAAAGTTAGCTGTTTGCACCGTGTGAGGGGTCAGAACTGAGAGGTGGACACAAAGTTGTAATGTTCTCAACATTAGCCATTTTTATTAACAGAAGGGTATTTGGATGCAGGACCGTCTTTCCCTATCCTAAAGAGAATATCCCTTCCTATGAAACTGAAACCAAAGCAGGCCGACCATGTGTCATAAATATATCTGACCCTCACACTAACACACGCAATCAAAAGGTGCAAGGTAAATGTTTCTAATTTGAATTCAACAAAAATTTGCAAAAATGTAAATGTATAACTCCAGCAAAACAATCCTTGTGTCCAGTGGGGTTCATTCCCTTCCCCTGAATTGGTTCAGGAAAAACTTTCAAAATGTTTTCTTTCAACAATGGTCTATGTGAGGAATATGGGGGCATCCTCACTTCTTTCCCCAACATATCCTCCTCCCAGGTGACATGGGAAAGGCTGTGACTATCGGATCCTGACCCTGGGGGTGGATATGTGATGGAGGATCCCCTGGGTGGAGGAGACTTGGGGAGTTGGGATGAGGCACCCTTGGGTGAGACACAGTATCCCCCATTTCCCTTTTCTTATGAATCCAACATCTCCCAGGCCTTTATAGGTTGCTCCCAGTCCTTTCCCTATCTTTGGCATGACTTGTTTGCCCGTCAACACCACTTTGGTACTGGGATGAGGAAGAGACACCCTAGAGCCATGCATTGCATACAAGAACACCACTTTGGTACTCAGACGAGAAAGATTCAACAAAAACCGACAACAAACTGCAGAACTCACTCTGTGTAGTCTAGTTGTCAGGAGCCTGTTCCAGCTGGTGGGATATATAAAATCCAGTGCTGTAACTGTGAGAGGGAGGTGAAGGAGAGGGACTTGTATGCAGAGGAAGTCACGTGGAAATGCTTTGAGAGGTGTAGAGAAGCCGGAGAGGGATGCAGAGCCAGCGCAGCAGGAAGCCAATGGGAATGTAGGCCGACGCAAGAGAGCTCTGCAGAGGAAAGCTAGAGCTTCCCTCTGTACCAAAGAAGCAGCTGGAGAGACCAGGGAGAAATGAACCGGAGCATAGCAGAGGCTGGCAGTGTCACAGAAGCAGTAAGGTGCATCGGCGAGACCGGCAGGTGAGAAGGAAGCTGTCTGTGGAGCCGCACTAGGACCGGCAGGACAGAGAACACTTCCAAGGTACGGCAAGCATTACAGTACCACACCCTCATCGGACATGCCAGGAAATACCGGTGAGTCTTCCTTGGAGCGCTGGGAGTACCGGGGCATACCGACACAGGTTACATGGGGATATTTACAATATATGGAAAGTGGCTGAACTTAGGAGACTGTAATTATGTGAAATCCCTCATTTAAGTACATTGGAAACAAATATTGAATAAGTGCAGAAAGCAAGATTTCTACCACTAAAGTGAATTGGAGGAGGCTGTAATGGAAAAACAATGGTAATAAGCAAAGTGTGCAAATCAACCAGAAGTGAATGTTTGGAATAAGCTTTGCTAAGAGTCAAATGAACATTGTCAAGAATGAAGTAGATAATGTTACTCATTATTAGAGAACGGAAAGATTGAGAACAGTGAACCTGTATATAAGGAAAAACCTGAGAACCAAAGCCTCATAGGTTTTCATCAAAGAATCTGAAACAGTGTATACGTTTCCTAGCAGAAGAGTGTACTGTGAAGCTTATGGTGGATTGATCCAAAAGGACTTTAAACTGAGTTTCCTAGCAGGCGGAGAGTGTACTGGGAAGCTTGTGTTGGTTATTACAAGTGAAAGCTAAGAGACAGTGAATGGTGATGAAAGAAGAAACAATAGACTTTCAAGGGTAAGCGAAAGTAATAAGTCAAGGCTTTTTGTGAAGCGGGAACTGTGGCAAAATACCGATACAGCAAGAAAGGTGTGTCGGTTGCGTGACCTGTAATGGATGGCCCGTATGGTCCAAGAACTGTGCCTAGAGTGAATACACCCTCCTAAAGGCAAGCTTTTTGGTAATTGAATAGAGGAACTGTGTAATTGAAACTGAGGAACTGAACTTTTAAACTGGTGAAAAGTAACCAAACTGAAGAGCTGGGAAGTGTCCCACACAATTGTGTTATTTTGAAACTATTTGAAACTTGGGGAAGGGAACCCCTCTTTTGTGAAGTGACCTGTTGGAACCTAGGGAAAGGGAAAACTCATTTTCCATACAAGGGCTGGAAGAAGCTCTGAACACTTTATTTAATGCTGACATCCCTACACATTGTATACAATTAGATGTGAGGGCAGGTATAGGTTTGGACACATACTATCATTAGTTTAGGTTAGGTAAGGAAATTCCACCTTTGTATAGGGCAAGTTAGGTAGTTTTCCAACCCTCAACTTTAAGTTAATAAATGTTAGTTTATAAAATGTTTATTTACTTCATGATGCCTTCACATCTATTAAAGGCAGTGAACATGTCTCTTTCACCTAATACTTTCCTCGGGATGGCAAAACAACAGTCTTTTACGCAACACTGGTAAGAATATAGCAAAGGAAAGATTTTTCTAGTTTTCATGATGGTTAAACAAGTGTCTTTTCTCCAGTGCTGGTTGAAGTATGGTGAAATGACAACTTTGCTAATTTTCAGGTGGCAAACAATGTTCAATTTAAACAATGACTTGACATTAACGCAACAGTTTAAAATTGATTTCCTGGTTTACTGCACTGCCAGGAACATCTCCCTTCTGGGTCATGACGATCCCCTGATGTACTCTCCTGCCAGATATGTCTTCCCAAAAAGGTTCACTAACTGATGTGTATCTCTCATCGGCTCTTTCTGTAACATTCACATTCCTCTTTGGCATAATTCGCAGTCCTTCAATAGTTAAACTTTGTTGACTTCACGTATTACTTGTTCCAATGTCAACCTTATTGACATCCCATATATGAGGGTGTGTTCAAGCTCTGCCTGTCAACCTCTCTCTCAGTATCTCTTGGCTTTTGGCAATGCTGGTTCCAGGTTTCTCCCAATTGACATCTCATATTGGGGGAATTGTTCCACTTTTGCCCTTGCTTTTCAGTTCTGCTTGGCCGGTATTCAAAACTGCTTCCCAAGTGTCCATTAACGTGTTGGCTCGTCCCAGGGCCCCTTACTCTTTTCGGTTGACTCACTAGTGTAACGTGCAGGTGCAGCAAAGTGTTTCCATTGGGCTTGCAGTTCCTATCATGCAGAGGCTTTTTTGGTTCCTGCATCTGCTTCTCTCTCTCTTTTTCTGATGGAACCATTGCCACTCCACAGGACTAAGTATCCTCCGGTCCCGCAGCAAGTATTTTGCTCCTACCTTTCCCTCCAGGGCACCTGCTATGGCTTTACCGGAGTTCCTCTCCTCCAGTATGCTATGCCTCCAGGCGGTTGCCTGTACACATGCCATTCTTCCTTCAGGCCTCGTCTCCGTGAGTCTGCCTTTGCATCATCTGAGTCTGCTTCCCGCTCCGTGCTCTCTCCTGCTCTTCTCATCTTCACCAAATTGATATTTGCAGGTGATTTCCAAGTTTAAATGTCCTGCGCAGCTGACTGCGAGTATGACACCTAGACCGCACGTTGTACTTAGTGTTTCTATCACTCCACATTGACTCCTTGCTCCTCTTCTTAGTCTCAGTACTTGAGGCTTTCTGGGACTTGGAGTCCAAGGGAATTTCAGATGGTTTTGAGTTAAAATGTTGGACAATTTTGTTTAAATAACAAGCATCTTAAACATTATATGTGCCTTCAAAAACTCTGGAGTTAGGGGATCTTCCTCACAAGAAAGGGAAGAACACTGCTCCTTTCCTGCTGGAGTCACCACTTCCCCCCAACAGCCATCTCCTCCCATGTGATCCACCCTGAGAATACCACCCCAGAATCAGGTAGCGGCTGCCTTCCCCTGACCAGGTAGGACGAGACTATAGGCTGGGGGATCAGTGATGACTCCACAGGATTAATCGCAACACGTACTGATTTTAATCCAGCCTCTCCTGCTGACTCCTGTGCATGGAGGCAGGATTTGCATCAAATTTCAACCTCAGCCTCACAGGTTGTGAATGGGCAGCTGATTCGACCAATGAGAAGGATTTCCCTTCCAATGTGGCGGTACTGAAAAGGTAAGGCAGAAGCCAGAGCAAGCCATCAGCTGTGCAGGTGCCAGTGATCCAAGGTTGCATCTGAAGATTTGATGATGGGCTGCTGTGGTGCCAGACAGTGGAGCTGGATGTCCAATTAAATCCACAAGCACCTCCTAGCAAAACTTTGCCAGTCTCCTTTTTTCTTCTTTAAATGTTTCATCTCCTTTGCCATTGTTGATTGAGAGCAATAATACAGCAGGGTAACGTTCCTAAAAATGTTGGGGGGGACATGATATCGAAATGAAAGGGGCCCCTGCCAAATGAGTGGGACAAAATGATGTGCGTGCAACAGAAATTGGAGGGGACAACTACCCTTGCCCCCCCTAAAAGTATGCCGGTCTGTTAGTCATTGGCCTAATACCCTCAAGGCTTTCAGCAGCACTGCTTTCCTCCTGCCTGGGACATGGCCATATCCTAGCAAGCCTGCTGTGATGTATGCCTGGAACAGAGGTAGTCACTGGCTTCACACAGTGGGACAATTTCCACAAGAAGCCCCAGAACTGCAGGTGGTGGGCTAACTCCCTACCTGTTCAGGGCTCAGTGGTAATTTAGTTCTTCTGCTGCGTTGGGATACGTGGTCAGGAAATCCTGTTGTCATTGTAGGATCTCTGCATGAGCCACACCTCAAGGATGCAGGAGACTGTTTGATAGTAAACTGCACATGTATGTTAGTAATTTCATTTCTGAGGATGCCTGTCAGTCAGTTGGGAACTTGGCATGCCATCCTTACCCTGAGGCCAGGCTAGTATTCTGTGCAGGGAAAGGAAAACCTCATATCCGGAAGGATCTTGGACCATAGCTCTCAACTCTCACGCTTTTGGCGGGTGTCACCCGCCTTGTAAACAGCTGACTCACCCGCCAAGCCTCCAGCACGCCCATTCATTTCAATGGGCGTCTCACCAGCCAAAACTAAAATCGGGTGTTTTCATCCGCCTTCGCGACCCAAATGGTTGAGAGCTATGTCTTGGACACTCATGGAAGTACTCATGTGGCAGCCATTTTGTCCTCTCATCCAAATCCTGAGGCTGTCTGAAATTCCGAAATGAGCTTCAATGGAGGATTTCAGGATTTCCCAAGGGCAATGCTATTGCCATGGGAACAAGGCAGTCATGCAACATGGCTTTGATCCCTAGGTTGCTCGCTTAAAAGCTGGAGAAGTTCTGCATGAAATCCTTTATCAATTGCCAATAATAATGGTGAGTGTCATGAAAAATAAAACGTTCACCAAAACTAGTGGGCGCTGTTTAATTAGTGATTCAAGCATGCAGCCCTTTTATTACCGACATGTTTGTCAACTAGAAAGCGCTGTTGTCATAATGCATTTTAATTTCATATGAAGCAGGCTGGGACCCCCACTTGTGCTAAGTGTCCCCTACATTTGTTTTTAGAAAGAGTACAATATGAGTGTACTAGACCTTCCATCTTGGAATGATAACCTATCCGAATAATTTAGACGGGTATTCTGGGCTTTCATAATGTGCTTCACAAGTTTAACAGTCTTATTGGGACTACGACTGATGCTGGAGGTGATCAACAGAAATTAAAAACATGTGAATTTATAGACTACCAGTTTATAATGTTAGTACAAGTAAATCATTGCATTTTTCAGAGTGGTTTTTGCAAAATAACCAACACTGTCCCTACTCCCCACCACTGCTTATGATGTATTGTTTACCCTGTGGTTGCGCACCTGTCACAGACTGATGGTGTGGCTCTAGCTATCACGCAACTGACTGTGGCTCTCACCCACATAGAGAGAGTGCTAGAGTGGTATTTAATGTTGGTTAACTATTTACAGTTTTGGGCATGGAGTTGAAACAGCCATCACACTTCTGTGTCCCCTACAATGTCTTTGTCCCAGCTTTGCGCCAATCAGCTTTGGCACTGCTTTCCTATCTGCCCACTCACCGTGCATTTCTACTGACTTTGTATTTTAGCGGCTGGAGCAGCACACATATCACTACTATTTCCGAAACATAAATCCTGTATCAGAACAAAAGAGATGGCAGTACCGCTGGCACTCCAGAGAGAAGGGACACGGGCGGAAGATCAGAGATGGACATTCCTAGAAAAGACACTGGCTCCCAAAAGAGATGGAGACTAGTTTGCAGCGCTGCTATTGCGCAAAAAAACAACAATGGATCTACAGATTACAAACTAACATTCAAGGTCTGAATGAGGAAATACAATGGCATGACCTTGCTGTCACACCCCAATAGATCCCCTTGAACTAATAGTGACTTAGAAGTATCTTCTGGTCTCTATTGACAAACCCAGGGAGGGATTGGTAATCCCTAAAACGCGAGTACTTTCATATTCGCTTGCACGTAGAATGTACTTGCATTGCCCCCGTGGGGAAAATCACCAGCAACACATATGGATATTTATGCATATGTCCCCATAGTAGGAGATGTCAGCTTCGCTATTGAGTATTAGGCACATAGTGAAGAACAGCCCACTCCAAGAAGGTGGCCAACTGCATCAAGCCCCTTGTGATTATATGAACAGCAGCATGCTGTAGTCCGTCTATCGGACCTACAACATAGCCATACATGGAGTAAATGTAAATATTGAGCACACAACAGTTACAAATAACAACACCACTAACTAGGAGAAACACTTGTGCAGTAGTTGATTACAGTTGAAATAATACCAAGTTGTAATGGTGGCCAGAATAGTGCCTATGTACACATCATGCAAGGGGTGGGAATGTACAGCTGCACTATGGTTCGGAGACAGGCAGAGTCAATTCCCGCTTTCCCATTTCTTATTGGCCGAGTGCAGGCAGCAGACTGGGTGATGGATGTTAAACGGGCGTTGAAGGAGGTGGGTTGTGTAGCCAATTTCCCTTTGGTTTGTGATGTACATTGCAGATGCTCCAGCATACATGCTAAAAATCTGTAGGAATCTAAGTTTCAAAAATAGTACTCCGCACAATGATGACATCACAGGACATGATGTCATGTGACCATTGACCTTATGACATCACAGGAAATGACCTCAAGTGACATATGGCCTTGAAGAGATCACAGGAAAGGACTGCCTGGTGTGGCCTATCCCAGTTCCTCTGGTGAATTCAGTTCAGGGATTTGTAGGGACACAGGTCTGTGTGCCCCTCGAGGGTCAATGGTATTACAGCCTCTTCAAGGTTTATTCGGATTTCTCTGATCTCATGGTCTAAAATATGACTTTATCCCCCAACCTTAGGTATTCTGACAAACTCTGTATCACTTTTGACTCAGCTCCGGTGCCACTGAAGCTTTCAAATGCAACCAATGGCATACTTTATGTGAAGGTGTTCAAATTTGAAAGGGATTTATTCTTGTACAGAGTAAACACCAGACTATTAACTGGGCGGAATTTTGATTTCTCACTAAAACCAAACACACAGGCAACTTTCAGTTTGCCACAGAGACTCACTTCCCTAGCCCAAGCCCGGCTGAAGATGTGTGGGCACCCACTCCAACATAATGGTTGGTTCTTCTCTCTAGCGCAGAGCCGAAAACAGTCGGCGGCACCTGTGAGGCGCATACATTACAAGGGAGACAAAGAAATACAGCTGGGGTTAATAGCTGCTGATTATCATACGGTGGCCCGTCAGCAGGGAGCTGAAACATGAAATACCCACTGAAAAGCTATAAATCCTTCTATGTCAGCAAGTTCCTGCTGTGGAGGAACTGGTGTGAAAAGGCAATGAGGTGATAACACTTCTGTATACTCCAAGGGAAGTGAAAGCTGCAAGTACTCCCGCAAATGCAGATTTTAGGCAAGCCCCAGAACAAACATAACATAGAGAGAAATATATAGCCGTGTTATAAGACTGCTAACTAGCAACATGGGGCAGTTGCTGGGGGACCCCCTAAGGCTCATGAATGGCCCCTTTCAACTGAAAGTGTGGAAAGACCCTGATGCAGTCCATGTCCTCAACACATCAATTGCCAAATATTTTAAAAGGTACAACGATGTGAAAGGGCAATGAGGTGATAACACTATTGTATACCCCAAGGGAAGTGACGGCTGAAAGGACTCCCTTACATGCAACTTGTAAGGCGACCGCTGCAAAGCGCACATTTAAATCCCCAGAACGAAAGTAATATAGAAACATATTGCTGTGTTATAAGGCTGCTGACTGGCAACATGGGGCAGTTGCTGGGGGCCCCCCTGAGGCTCATGCTGAAAGGGTGGAAAGGCCCCGATACTGTCCCTGCCACAGATCAATTGTCATTAAACAAAGTAATGAATGTACCATACCTGTTTCAGAGATTGGTGACATTTGCAGCTAGCAGCTGTGTGTATTTACAGGAGAGCACTGTGACAGTCACAAAATGTCAGAAGAATTTCTAGTGAAACAGGGCACCTGCTCAGAGCCAAGAACACAGCGCGATGAGGTAGCCAGCTTTGAGGGGCACAGGATGTGTGGGGCTTCACATGGACGCTCTGACACTTGCCTGGACCACAAGGTGCCCAGGGCACAGAGTGTGTGGGTTTGACAGTACCAGGCATGGCCGGGCAGCATGTCATCAATCAAATTAATCAGCCATTTAACATGCCCACCTTCAATACACTGCATGATGCTGCTATGGGCCACGGGCAATCAGGCCTGGAGCCATGATTAATCGGTAGGTTTTTTGACAGGACAATCTGTAGGCGGATGGATTGCTTAAAAAGTGGCAGCCTACTGCATGGATCTGTAGGGTTGGCAAGTATGCTCCAGCCGATGCGAGAGTTTGCACTTGCCCCAGGAATTAGCGAGAACGGTACGACGTCTATTCATCGACAGTTTTTTTGCAGCATATTGTGCCACTGATTTTATTGCCACAAAAAAACAGAAAAATATAGAGTCGGGTGGGTAGAGAGATATAAGGTGTAGGGGGTGTGGAGACTAGATTGTAACAGTTGGTGAGAACACGTCTCACCTTTTCAATTTCCTTTTGCATATTCTGCAGATCTGTTCCTCTCTTGGGATCCCAGCCCTGGTCCCCGTATTACTAAAAACAGGTAGGAGCTTGAGTCTTAAATATACAATAAAGAGTATAAGGAGGGGAGAATGATACTTCATTAGGTAGTTACTGGTCTATCTGTGAATCCACCATGATGTGTATATCTCTCATATTTAGATTTAGCCAAGAGCTGTGATAGTGAATGGATTCAATCGTAATCCATGTTTTTTTGACCAGGCCGGAAAGGTGAAACTCAATGAGGCCAGATGGCCACTGCAATACCCCAATGGCCAAGAAGTGATTACCCACCATGCAGTTAAGGTCTGTGAATTAAGTACTTGGCAAGCGCCTTATCTGATATGTCATGGCAACCCTCAGCAGTTTGTTTCCTCTGAAAACCTTATACTTGACCAAAGTCTACATGCCACCATTTTCCAGTGGGCAGTTAGAGATGTTAGCCCAAGTTCAAATCTAATTGCCTCATATGGCGTGGCACATGGTAGACCAAGTAGCAAGCGTAGTATTTTGCCTTCAAGAGGCGCCAGCTATTTCATGGTAACTTCAGGATACACCTCTAAAGCATATAGGATGGCTGGAACAATTACATATTGTATGCTTGAACCATTGCGTCAATTGAACCTTCACCAATCCTGTTGATGACCTTTCTCAGGACCATCCTTTTCTTCCAGGCTTTAGTTTTGATAGAACTCGACAGGGGTTTGCAAGACCGGTCATTGGAGAGCTGAATTCCTAAATATTTATACACACCAGCCCGCTCAATTCACAAATCACCCACCCACCAGACAAAGGTTTTGTTCTTTTGGGCCTGCTTTCCAAAGATAAGAACCTTTGTTTTGGATGGATTGATTACCAGCCCGTTTTAAATGGCATATTGGTAAAGTTATTGATAAAATAATAAGACTTTGGTAAACCCTGGTTATTGAGCGTTGTAGGCCAATAGGGGTTTTGTAGAATATTGCTGTATCATCCACATAGGTGAGACAATGAAGGGGGTTTAAACCATAGGTAGGCGTGTGATTATTGCCAGCTGTTTCTAAATACTCCGGAAAGTCAGAAACATAAAGATTATATAACAGAGGAGCTAATGGGCAATCCTGTTTCAAACCCTTTTTAGTGGAAAAGGTTTCCGATGGTTCCCCCTTCTGTGATAGGTGGATTCTCATCTCTGTATCGGAGTATAACATCTTGAGGAAGTATACCAGTGACGGATCTGTGCCCCAGCCGCTTAACTTCCTCCAGAGTCTACTCCGAATAACGGAGTCGAAAGCACCTGAATAGTCCACAAAACAGACATACAGGGGAGACGCCTCATATTGCCAAGAATCAGATATCAGAGTCTGGATGACCCATATCAGGTGAGAGGTGCTACAGTTCTTCCTGAAACCCGTTTGGGAATAGTGAAGCAACCTCCTCCCTTTGACCCAAGTTGTCAACATTCCCAGCAATATACTTGTGAATATTTTGGAGGAGCTATCCAGCATAGCTAACAAATGAAAGGTGGACGGAATGTCCTGTGGGCCCGATTTATGATTCAGTACCAGAACTATTTGCTTCCAAGACCCCGGTATTATACCGGTCTCGCAAATGTGGGAAAAAAGTAGGTATAATAGGTCTGCCCAGAGTGAGGGATCTTCCTTAAAGACCAGATTGCTTATCCCATCAGGACCTATAACCGCAGAAGATTTCAAGGTATTTATAATTACCTCTAGGTCCATTTCATTGAGAGTTTACCACACCCCAGAGGGTGATTATACATTATGAGTAGCAAACATTGGGGCCCCAAGTATTAATCTATGGGGTAACTAGGGCCTTGTCCACACTTTGTAGAATTTTGAGGGGAGGGCGAGCTCTTGCTCTGTCCCTTTTAGCTAGGCGGTCTACCAGTGGTCACTAAGGCTAGCCTGCCTCAAGCAACTGCATAGTTATGCTGAGGGAAAGTGAAAGATAATCTTCTGTGATAAAAATGTCTCCACCAACTGTGTCTTCATCCACTTGATTTATAAGCAATATGTGTGGCCATGCAAATCTTCCATGCATTAACGTCCTTGTAAAGACCTATCCCATGCCTTCAGAGAAGCCAATGCTCGTTGATTCTGCTATCGGGCTTCTAATTAGTCTCCCTCTTTCTTGTCCCCCCTTTATTGGCTTCTGCATCACTATAGAATTATTGTTCTTTGTAGTCTTTAAGTGTATTCCCGGTTTAGTTCCTGTCTTTCTTCTCTGATTTATTTATATTCTCCATCACATTTTCTAGGTTCCCAATATCAATGTGTTGGGGTGTTCCCCTGTCGTCCTTCTGCGTAATCTTGTTCAAGCTCCTTTTCTATTAACTCCAAAACACTGGAACTATCTCCCTTTACATGTGCAGTTCGCCACTTCCTTGGATATTTTCTTTCTTTACTTAAAGAACATTTCCTTCTGTCCTTGACTTGTTCCTGACGTAGTATGCTCTATTGTTATCAATTAAGCTCTACGACTGGACCGTTTGTTACTTGAACAACACTTTAACGAAAGCACTATATACATTTAATGAACAAACATACAGTAACATACTCCGCTGTATAGCGCATGCCAGTGTTATTTCTTTGCAGTCTTTTGAGCGCTAATGGCTCATTTTGTGCTTTCAAAGTACTCCTTGTGCAATAAAAATGTATTAACAATGTGATGTATACATAGCTCTCAACCATTTGTCTTGCAAAGGCGGGGGAAAATCACCCGATTTTGTTTCTGGCGGGTGAGACGCCCATTGGAATGAATGGGCGTGCAGGAGGCTTGGCGGGTGAGTCAGCCCTTTGCAAGGCGGGTGACACCCACCAAAAGCTTGTGAGTTGAGAGCTATCTGTATAGGCAACGTGCATGGGTGGACTGGCCTTTAGGGAACTCTGGATATTTCCCGGTGGGCCTCTGCACCCTGGGCCTCTTTTGTGTGGCATTTCCTAATTTTCGCATAGGAAAAGCATTGTGCTTGCTGAAAATGTGTCATGTGGGGCCACTTTGAAAATAATTTCCAGGGCCTCTTTTGGTCCCAAGTAAGTATTTCCAGGGCCTCTTTTAGTTCCCAGTCCACCCCTGGCAACGTGTGTCCTTGCATTGACATCACATTCCACCTAACACCAAACCATCACATTTTTTCCATCGAATGGCCATTTCGTTGAATAAAATTTGATGGTTTGGTCGAAATGTAATGTTAAGATTAGTAGTTAGATTAGGGTTAGGGTTGGGGCTAGGGTTAGATTAAGGGTTACATTAGGGTTAGGGCTGGGGCCAGGGTTACATTAGGGTTAGGGCTAGATTAAGGGTTACATTAGGGTTAGGGCTTGGGTTACATTGAGGGTTAAATTAGGGTTAGGGTTGGCGCTAGGGTTAGATTAAGGGTTACATTACGGTTAGGGCTAGGGTTGGAGGGTGTGGGAACCCCTCCCCAATATAAAAAATAATTAAAACTTTACAAGGGGCTGGCCAGTGCTGAAATTTCAGCACTGACAGCACCATGTAACGTTTTAAAGTTAGGAAAAAAGCATGGAAATGCTGCTTTTTCCATGTAAAAGTGTATTTCCATTTAAACCAGTCCATGTATATTGTCGATGGACTGGTTTAGATGGAATTCATACATGCCAACCCTCCGGATTTAGGCAGGAGACTCCTGACTTTTCGTGAAAAAATATTGCTATTTTTCACGTTCTCCCGCCTAAAATACTCCTAGCCCCAATGCATCCCTGTGGGAAAATGTGCCACTCCCGATTTCTCTGATTAAAGCTCCCTCCCAGGTGAGTCGGAATGTTGGCATGTCTGGGAATTGCACTTTTACATGGAAAATATAGGTTGTCAATGTTTTTGCAAGTCGACCCTTTATTTTCGAGGGAATCACTATAAACCCTGGCTTGTGTATTGGCATTAAGCATTTGCCAGACACTGGTTTCTTATTCCCACCTGGCAACATATCCCAGCTGTTGGCATTGCATGGCTAGGTAGTACCATTATGGCAGTGTCAGGCAAATGCCTACACAAAAGCCAAAACTATTGGCCTGGTCATCGCTTGTTTCAAGGTTACTCCTCGTGTTCTTTAGCAGAACTCTGTGAGCCTTTCTGTTCTTATGTCTCCCCCTGCTGTCATATTCTGCAAACTAGTCAGAATGACTGTGTCGGCGGTCCGTTTTCTATTTCCGTTGTTTTCCATCCTTATGTCCTTCATCTCTTTCACGTAAGCGTCCATGCTTCACATTTACTTTGTCCCTTTTTTTTGTTCATGAAGGTGTTCCCCTCTCCTGCCGCTGTCACCATTGTAAGATGGCGGCCCAACTCTGGTTGCGGGCGTGGGGAAGGTGGAGAGCCCCTGGCCGCACGCTCTGTTCCGCAGCTGCCGTGCGCGAAACCTTTCTGAGTTTCTTCCAGGGCCGCTGCGGACACCAGCGCGTGGCCTCCTCGCCCGTGCGACCCCGCGGCGACCCGAGTCTACTCTTCGTCAATGCCGGCATGAACCAGGTGCGTGCGTGCGCCGGACGCCTCACGTGACTTCTATTTAGGGGTGGGGCTTAGTATGACCTCATCGCGACACCGGCCAATAGGCACTGTCGGAAATCTCCAATCGCTTTTAACCTTTTGATTTAATTATACTTAAACAAATTTTCATATATTTAATTGGACAACTAAGAAAAAGACTTTGCTTACAGCCTTTGCATGCCTCTAACACAGTCTACTCTATGCTATGTCCCTCAACGACTGCGACTGTAATAGACCAGAAAGTAAAAGCGGCGGCCATCTATGAGTGGTGTGATGAGTGCATTGCCATGGTGATGGGTATTTTTTTTGTATTGTATTGGTGTGGCAGTTTGTTGACTGTGTTTTAAAGGAATCATTTGAAATGTGTACAAATAACACAACCAACCTGACAATCAAGTTGAGCAAAAAGTAGGATTCTACTTTTCTGTTTCATTTTTTATTGTGCAATGGTTTATTTAACAAACCTTTCACAATTTAGAAAAAATAAAACAAGATACAAATAAAGTACACTTCACAGCAATAATCTTAAATATCGCATGCCCCATATCTTCCACGAGACAATTATCAAATCACTGTATCAAAAATGTTCTACTTTTCTGTTCACCTTTCTGAGTGCATACAGTTACTATCATGCAGATTAATGTAAGCCAAAAAAATCACTAAAATGCTCGATCTTGAAAGCAACTATGAACGAAAATGCAACTGTTTGGAGTCATTGTGCCCCACAGTATGCCATACATGCCAACATTTTCGACCACCTAGGAGGTAGGTTCTGCTCCCTCCCAAAAGCACGAGAAAGGAATTTCCCCATGGTATTGCATTGGGGTTTTAATTATTTCAGGCGGGAGTAAGGAAAAAATAGCAATTTTTTAAATCTATAAATCGGGAGTCTCCCACCTAAATCGGGAGGTTTGGCATGTATGGCATGCAGCCACCCATTCTGCCCTGTTCATACCCGTTATGTTAATGCTAATTTGAAAGGACATGTGTAGCATAGCTCTCAACTCACACGCTTTTGGTGGGTGTCACCCGCCTTGTAAAGGGCTGGCTCACCCGCCAAGCCTCCTGCACGCCAAATACATTCCAATGGGCGTCTTACCCGCCAAAAACAAAATTGGGTGATTTCACCCGCCTTTGCAACACAAATGGCTGAGAGCTATGTGTGTAGCGTGTACTATCACCACCGGGGTGGTCCCCTGGCAGATCTGAAAAGGAAAGGTGGTGGGGTGAGTTAGTAGGACCGAGCGGGAAAAGTGAAAGAGAGCATTGATGTGCTGTTGGCAGCTTCAGTTCGGTTAACACCTTTTGCTGAGCTTAAGCGTGGCTTTTGGTTGGTAGCCGTCGTGGTCTGTGGTGCAAGGTTTTTTGTGATTTGTTTTGTTGTTGCGGTGTAGTGAAGTTCGTGTTGTTGCGGTGTAGTGAGGTTTGTGCTGTTTGGTGTGCTTTAGATGTGCTTTAGAGGTGTGGTTTGTGTTTGGTTAGAGTTTGTGAGGTGTATGCAGAAGGGTGAGATTTTGAGTGGGTTGGTTAGTGGCATCGTGGCACTGGCTACTATTCACAAATCCTGTCTAGATGTGACGGAAGCTAATATTCCCAATCCTGTCTAGATGTGATGCAGGCTCATATTCACGATTCTATCTAAATGTGACGCAAGCTAATGCTCACAGTTCTTTCTGGGGTGGCTAGCACAATTAGGGTACTGTTCATCTAGATGTGAGAGATGGCTAGGCAATACAGTTGACAGCTTAGTGGATATTTGGGGTTAAAAGTTGCTAAAAAGAGAGTGTTAAATCATGCAGGCTTTAAGCTAATAGGTGGTGGGAAGATAAGGTAGGAGAGAGGTGTGCCAGTTTAGTGCTGCACAGTGATTGCTGTGTCCCCCTGTCTCCATCACACCTACTTTGTCTGTCGCTGCTCGTTGACGGCAGCTGGTTGACCTGCTAAGTGTTGTGACGCAGGACGTCCCTACATGTCAGTTAACACCCTATGTCTCATATTGCAATAAAAGGGGATCACGCAGTGTGTTTTGGTAAGCCTGAGCCTGGACAGGAATCTTTTACAGTCTGTTCTCTGTGGATCTACGTGAGTCTCTCTACCCTTGCCTTGGTGCTGCCTGGAGGCAGTGCTTCAAAGACTGCTGCACACGCAGAGCGCGCAGTGTGTTTTGGTGTTTGGGTGGGCGGGCTGTGGGGCATTCCGACGCCGAACGGACTACATAAAAAAGCACGCCTAGTGTCCCTACTCTGCGAGAACACCGGGACGCTGGGCTGCCTTTACCTCCTCAGACCAGGCTGCAAATGCGATGCTGGAAATCCGCGCTGCCTGCCTGGTCTACTGGCAACACATTGGATCTAATTGGCATCAACCAAGTAAGTGTTGAACACGCAGAATATGCACACAATGCAGAGGTGGGGAGGGGCTGCGCGTCTAAGTA
Source organism: Ambystoma mexicanum (assembly GCF_040938575.1). Taxonomy (NCBI): domain Eukaryota; kingdom Metazoa; phylum Chordata; class Amphibia; order Caudata; family Ambystomatidae; genus Ambystoma; species Ambystoma mexicanum. The sequence goes on from NC_090928.1 coordinate 1,258,593,684, forward strand.
TGCAAAACATTTAGCAGCCCACACTGATGTAACATCTCCCCCTGCCAACGCTGCAACAGCCCCTCTCCTCTACTTAAGCTCCTGTGCGACGCCAGTTAGTGCCTATGCTGGAAAATTGCACTTCTTGATGTGCTGGGAAAAATCTTTGCGACTCAATTACATTGGCCATTGCAACAATGGGCGAAGAACACCTTGTCATTTGATCGAAGGCAAACAGGCTTTGTAAAAGGCGTGGGCTGAGGGCTAATCCTGTTTCTGATCAACGTTCTAAAAATGGAGGCGATCAGGCAAGGAAGCAAGATCTAGCTAGCCTTTATTGACCTTGCACACACTTTTGATTCCGTAAACAGGGATTTGTTATGGGCCCTACAAGTCTGATTCTAGCGACTAAAGCCCTGCATTCAAACACCAACATAAGAGTCAGATTAGATCAAGATGGAACTCTATCCGCACCCATAAGAACATTTAGAGGCGTTAAAAAAGGCCTCATTTTTGTTTAGCATGTTCATTGCTGACATTGGCGAAATCATGGGTATATGTGCATTTCCACCTAAAATCAATGGGGTGCACGAGAGTTGGATCCCATACTCAGACGGTGTAGTGTTACTGGACGTCACTCCGATTGGCTTGCAACACAAATTGGTTGCCTTGGGGAACTATGTAGAAGAAAATGGGCTAAGTGAACACAGCAAAATCTGAAAGGAAAAGATGTTCCTGCACCAAAACCACATCAGTGGAAGCTTGGAGAAGAAAAAATTAAATGCGTCCATCAGACAGTGTACTTGGGCATGGTCATAAGTAGCAACATCAGTGATGCTCCATGGGTGCAAAAAACGAAGGCTACGTGCAAGCAACGTGCGGCACAAGGAATACAGTAAATTCTCAATCAAACCTGTGGTCGAATTTTATAAATCAAAAGTAGTACCAACACTAATTTATGGAGCTGAATGTGCTCTTGAGTGTCCAGCAGCCTTATGGCCCTCTTTGGAAAATACCTTTTGGAGCAAAGTCCTCTGGTTGCCCAAGGTGACCCCGACAGCCTGCATTCGATACGAGCTGGGATTAATCTCATTAAATGCAAAAATCATCTGGAATACCCTTGCTCTGTATCGAAAAAATAGCATCCGCGAACCCGCTTCCTCAATTTGAGATCCTGGCAACAACAAATGGACCACAAAAAGACACCATCTTGGCATAATGGTTTGAGCAATGTGAGAACATTTTAAAACAACTAAACACGGATAATCACACCTTGCAAACCAACCCGAACGCAGTGAAAATCAAACTATGGACTCAGGACTGGGTTGACAACATTGAGCAACGCCGGTCACATAGAGTGATGTTTAACGACGCAGTTGAAGCAAGAAGATTAAACGTATTGCCGAAATACTTGGAATAATTCCCCTCAAAACATCATAGAACTCTACTCATGAAATTTCGGCTAAATCTGTTCAACACGAAAGAGTGGAATTTGGGGTGGAAGGCAAAAAGCCATGACGATGGGAAATGCAAGTTGTGTAAAAAAGTGAATGAAACTTTAAAACACCTAACCTTATTTTGTCCAGTCCTGAAAAATCTGCAAACAAAACACCTCGGAGACCTGATTGTGCAAAGTCCATCACTTGGTGCAGACGAGTGGTGGACCCGCCTGATCGCGGGACCTGACAAGAAAGCAATTTTTGCTCTCACCTTCTACTGGACAATATGCAAAAAATGTGAATGAACTGCGATACATGATGCTAAATACTGATGAATTGTGGTAAATGTGATCAGAAAGATTGTAGTGACACAGGTGTGGGCCTAAATGAATGTTCTTTTTTTAAAGTTTGTAACAAACTCGTTTAAATAAAAAAATGTTTTTAAAGGGGGGGGATCACGTCCGCAAACAGGGCGAGTACTCCGACATACATTGTGGTGTGTGTGTGTCGATCATTGGAGGTTCCAGGCCAGGCTGGGGATGAGGTGAGTGGTGATGTAACCCCCACAGGACTCTTGCGTCTCGTCGAGCACTTCATTCATGTCTTCGCTGGTGCCGCGTTGTACCCGCGCAGGAGAAGGTGCTGGCCCGGTGGGGGGAGGATAGCGAGTGGCAGACATGCCAGCATTCGGGAGCCCCTGAGAGGGATATTTCACCACAGAAATCGGGAAAATATTTTTTCCCGGAAGAGTGCATTGGTTATCATTAATCGGGAGGGATGGCATCTATGGCTAGTTGCTCCCGTGGATCTCGGGTAGAGCTTGTGCTCTGCCAGGTCGCTAGGAGGCGGTCACACGATATGGAGGCCCGAACTGTGTCAGATCAAAACGCCAGGGTCGTATGATGGAGCTGGTCCTCTGCTGGGCCACCAGGAGGTGGTCCCATGATAAGGATGCCTGATCCATGTCGGATTGAAGTGTAAGGCCATCAAGCCGGCTTGGTTTGGCCTGTGAAGGGCCTCAACCCCTGTAAAAGGGTTTGGTCACTGTGGTGAGCGTCCTAAGTGAGTGAAGGTGACACATGCTGACAACCCTGAAAGGAGTGATCGTGCCGCAGCAGCCACAGTTGAAACCCCACCCACACATGTCCTGGAGACACTGGACAACCTGAACAGCCTGTGAGGAAAGACAAAGGGAATACCAGTAGGCGGCCCTGGCCAAGGTGCTTGTGATGCTGTCTCCAGCACCTCGTCCATAACCATCTGCAGCATGGTGGTTGGGTTGCAAGCCTAAGGCCCTGTTCGGAGTTCTAATCCATCAGAGAGGAGGGATGGATGGGGCTGAGGAGGAAGATGCAATATCATTCACTAGGACCTCGTCTGGTTCATGCCGGAGGAGTCGCTGCCTGGATACACCAGAGAGGAATTGCAGGAAATCCATTGGCTGAATTTAATGTCTTGGGCGCTCTACGACCTGACCTGTGGGTTGAGCTGCTGGAGATGTTCTTTGAGATGGCAAAAGAAACAGATGATAGTGCTATGAGGGGCGATGCTGCTGTTCTGCACCGGGAGCAGGTTCATCACATTTCCAAGACTTTGCAACCGAGAGATAACTCGTATGAAGGGCACCCTGTGTAGTGATACACAAAATTGCAACCTTGCCAATCAGGGCTTTAGATGACCGCATTAGCCGCTGAAAGCCAATAGTGTATTCAAAGTATGTGCTAAAAATGCTGACACTAGTCTGTTGTAGCACTTCCATTATGCAGTAGTGAGCTACAAGGAATATGCAGGCCTAGTATGAGTGATAGGTCACATTATGCATTGTTGATAGACAGGCAGGGAGAGGGCCCTAGCTCTGTAGCTAATAGGTATTTTTGGAGTGTTTGGAACATTATGGCACCTATATAGCGCTTAGATAGCCAGTCTTAAGCGCTATAAACACTAAGCTATGAGTGCATGCCTTTTAGAGCTTGCAGATGGGGTTAATACATCCCTGCTTCCCTTAGAATATTCTGCCTCACTAACGGTAGCCCTGCATGGCCCCAAGCTAATCTCCTTTTCTCTGGGAAGGCACTGATAAGACATTCCTGAGCTTTGGCAGATGGGCTCCAGGGAGCCAGGGAGGGGCTCAGAAGAAGGAGCAGTGGAAATTAACAGAGTTGGGTTTTTTCCATGAGCCAGCCTATATTTTGCACAGGGAAAGTTCTGGAACTGTGCGTCACGGACGGGCAGCACGAGATTATAAAATACACATGCTCACATGACTCGGGTGGGAGATCGTCCTGTGGACTTGGTTCGAGCAAGATCAAGTGCCCGGAATTTGGAACTCTGACGGCATCCCGACAGCGCTGTCCTCTGAGCGGGGCTTGTTACAGCTAGCTTATGAGGGCCAGGGTCTCCCAGTGCTGATTGAAGGGGCGTAAGACTGTGTTTCTCTATGTTTCTCTATGTTTATCTAAGTTCTATGTTTCTCTATATTTTGCATTTCTCTAAGTTTTGTGCTTTGTAATCTTCTCTAACTTGAATACCAAATGTATATGAAATTCACTGTTTAGAATAAATACTAAAACTTATTGAAGGTGTCATTTGTCACTAGCATGAGATCACTGCTCAGCACAATAGAACCTGTATTTTGGGCTGAATTGGGTATTTTTTGCTCTCAAAGGGCTGGCCCCGAGGAAGATTTTGCCCATATCAAGACATTCTGAAAGCATACTTTCACTCCTTGGTGTACAAGGACAATGAGAGGTTTCGGTTAGGGCAGGTGCATCAAGACCCGGCCGAGTCATTGAATGCATATCATGGACCCTTTGGCACCTGGCTGTGTCCTGCAGGTTGTATAATGAGACAGATGAAATCTGGGCACAGATTATTCAGCATTGTACGTCCTTGGTCCTGAGAAGACACCATGGATCCGCACTTTCACGTACAGAGGAGTCAGGCTGCTACCTCTGGAGGGGGCGTCCACACATGTGTGGTATATGATCAGGCATCAATCTGAGCCACGTTCTATGTGACGCTGGCAGACAAGGACACAATGCTTAGCTGCACAACGGCAGAAGACCTGGACCTCGTACATTTCACATTCTAGGTACATCAGATGAATATTGACTACGTGGAGGAGGAATTTCAGTCACTCTTCAACAGCGTGGGCTGTCACAAGGGACAAGAGGTCAGGCTACATGTGGGCAAGTCCGTGCAGCCAGTGGTGCTTCGTCACTGACGGATCCCACTCCACTTGTGCAAGAAAGTAGAAGAAGAGCTGCTGCGGTTGGAGCGGGCAGACATTGAGAAGCTAATGACCCCATGCGGTGGGTGTCACCCATCGTAGTAGCAACCAAACCCAAGTGTCTGGACGAGGTTCGCATTTGCGTGAACATGCGGCTCCCCAAAAGGTCAATCGGGAGGGAACACCACTCTACTCCCACCCTCGATGACATCCTGGCAGATCTGCAAGGGGCTAAGGTGTTCTCTACCATAGATCTAAAGTAAGTGAGAATATTGTCAGTTGCAGCTCCATGTGGACTCAAGGCCCATTACGTTTTCATCGCATGTGGTACTCTTTTGTAATAAACGTCTCAGCTTCGGGGTGTCCTCCGCTGCTGAAGTGTTCCATCACGTAATTAGGAGTGTGTCGGCAGGTCTCCCAGGGGTACTGAATGTGACTGACGATGTGCTCATCTATGCGCCATCTCACAAGGAGCACATGAAGTGGCTGACAGCGGTGGTCCAAAGAGTGGCACAACAGGGACTGACACTCAACCGAAGACAGTGTAGATTTCTGCAGTCTCGTGACGGTTTCTTTAGCTTTGCTTTCCGTGAGGATGATCTCTTGCCAGATCCATGGAAGGTCAAAGATATCAAAGAAGCTTCGGCTCTGGGGTCCCTGTTGGAGGTGAGGAGTTGCTTGTTAATGGTCAACTACTCTGGGTGCTTTATCCCCAACCTGGCCACTCTGACGGAGTCGATGAGAGTCCTCACCAAGAACGACCAAGATTGACAATGGGGTCAAGCGGAACCAGATGCATTTGTTGCTACCACGGTGGCTCTGGTCACAGAGAAGGCAATGGCATACTTTAGCCCGTCAAAACCCACTGAACTGATGCTGGCCACCTGCTGGGAGGACAGCCTTCAGGATCTGCTGGTGCAGCGGCATTCTGGCCAATTGAAGACATTTCTTTCTGCCACTCCACACAGGACACTTGACGCTCAAGCATTTCTTCAGAGACTGTGGAAGGTGCGGGAAGAGCTGTCGGTAGGCCTCGAGGGCGTACTCCTCCGGGGATCCCAGCTGGTCATCCTGCTCAAGCTACAATGGCCGGTGCTCGTGGGTCACCAAGGTGCCAGAGAGACCAAGGCTCGGCTCTGCAAGGTGGTGTGTTTTCCTGACCTCGGTGGGAAGGTGGATGAAGCTCTGAGTCAATGCGTCTGGTGTCAGACGGCGAGGCCCGTGGCCAAAGACCCACCCATAGCATCTCTGTAAAGAGCGACAGTGCCCTGAAGTGCCCTCACCTTGGATTTTGGCATGGTACAATATTCAAGGTACTTCCTCAAAGTGCTAGACGAATTCTCACAGTACCCTGTCGTCCGTTTTGTGGACTCCGCGTTTGCAGCTGATGTGATTCTGTTTCTGGAGGGATTGTTTGTGGAAACACAGGATCCCGGAGTTCGTCAGGTCAGACAATAGCCTGCCATTTTAGGGTAAGAAGTTTGCAAGATTTCTCCGGTTCTATGGGGCCGCTCACAGGCACATCACACCCTGCTGGCCAAGAGGTAACGTGACATGGAGCGGTTCATGCGGATCCTAAACAAGGCTTTCCGGATTGGCATAGATCAGGAGCAGCTTCTGATGGCATATAGGCCGATTTCCCCATGCCACAACCGGGGTTGCTCCGGCTAAAGCTTTTCTGGGACGGAAGGTTCGGTCCCTTATCCCGGCGCATGGATCAAGGTGCAGAGTGATGCCAGATCCAGAGAGTCTCTGAGAGGCGCATGAGGGGGTCAATTCCCGTGAGTCAGTGAGAAGGCGCCTGGAGGAAGCTCCCATCGCAGTGGGGGACACAGTTCTCTTACGGATGAGGATGCCACGGCACAAATTGTGTTTTCCTCATGAGGCCCACCAGTGGACTGTGACCCTGAAGCAAGGATCCACGGCCATGGTGGATCGTGGTGGAGAGTCTCTTACCCGCAACTGTAGCTGGTTTCTGGAATTTCAGGGAGACCCCAGAAAGTATGGGCCCGACCCAGAATCCCACCGAACATGCAAACGGGCGGGAACTTGATGCAATCGCTGTGTCACGACAGCAAGAGGGCGTGGGCCTAGATGTTTAAGAAAAAGCAAATGCCGATCAGGAACCTGCGTATATACGAGTGCCAAAATTCCCTCGATGACTGGAGAGGAAGCCACCCGAATGTTTCTGGGCCAATGTGCTAGAGTAATGACCAGTGTGCCACACCTGTGGGCAATGTGCGGGTTGCTGTTTATTTGTTTATGAAGGGTGGAAAGGATGATGTGATGTAGGACGTCCCTACATGTCGGGGGACGCCCTACATCACGTATTGGAATAAAAGTGGAGTACGCCCCTGAATGGGGCGAGTCCTCCAAATTACATTGCAGTGTGTGTGAGTAGATGATTGGAGTCTCCAGGTCAGGCCCCGGAGACCCCATAACACCAAGTGTCACTCATCTAGTGTGACACTCACTCATTTGTATGTACTGTGTTGTATTCCAGCAAGCCAAGGAAAATGTCACACATAGGATCGGTGCCAGAGCAGAGGCAATAGAATAACTGACTCTCATACATGCCAACATTCTGGCGCACTCGAGAAGCAGATTTCGCCACAGAAAGGGGGAGAAATACATTTTTCCATTGGATTGTATTGGAGTTACAATTATTTTAGGCGTCAGAACGTTACAAATTGCAATATTTGTAATTGAAAAATCAGGCGTCTCCTGTGTAAACCTGGAGGGTTGGCAGTATAGGATGTACTCCTCACGCCTACTGCTCCTTCCCAGCAGGGTTTCCCTTTCTCCATGACGCCCTTCCATAGCTCTCTTCCCCTGTCCCCACACCCAGAAAACTAGCACAATGGGTTCAGGTTTTGCCATCAGGATTCTTCGACACAAACCCCTTCATGTCTCGCTCCAAATCTCATACAAAGAACATGAAGATGCCACGCTAAGCCCATTGCGCCCATTTAATTGCCAAACGCGCCCAAGCTGAAAATATGGCTGCTCTGCCACACCTCTGCAATGGTGGCAATACTCCCTGCCTGGGAGCATGCCCAAGTGAGGGCTTTTCTATTTAGTTGGGTTGCCAGGGCCCGCGCCCAGTGATTGGTCACAGGAGGATTCATCCGCGTGGGGCTGGGTCACCTGATTAAAATATGTATAATTTTTGAATGTGTGTAGAAATACGTATTTTGGATTTCTGAAACTGAAATAATTAAGATTTGAATATTGTGAATAACAATACAAGTAAATACGGTTGAATTCCAAAAATATTACTTTACAAATAAGAAAGAAGATAAGAAGGGCACTGACCCTTGAGGAGTGCAGGAAAGTTTCACCTCTTTGCAAACAAGGGGTAATTATTTGCATTGTAATTACTTGGGATCTCTGTTGGTCTAGAGATTCTACACTCTCCTGCACCTGAAATAATCAGGTTCAATTGAACCGCAGAATCTATTTGACATAAACAGGAATGTTAATTGAACTATTGGGTACACATAGACACAAATAAGTAGTGCACCTCTAACCCCCTTTCCTCACTGAAAATGTCACACACAAATTATGGGAATGTCACACATAAGTACATTGTAAACATGTAAATCTCACACATACCAAAACTGGAATCTTGGCAGCTCTTCCTGTTCATTGATGCCCAACCTCTCGGAGTGGGCTTGAGGGGCACTTGTGTGTTGCCCAGAGTCCACAATCAGTTTGCATAGCACAACCATCTCGACAGGACAAAATGCGCTGTGAACCCACCACATAAAACTGAATTAGAACGAGAATTAGAAACCAGCCCATTTTAGATGCATTAACCTTGTGATCTGAGAATTTGTGTTCTCCATCAGTGACTTTCTTGACAAACTGAAATCCCAGAAATGAATATAGATTTGAATAGGCAGTCTCTTCTGGAAAATCCTACAAAAGTGAAAAAAGATGATGGCTCTGAGCTCCAATAGCCGGGTATGAATCCGTCCGTGTTATTCCCATTTAATGTCCTACCAAGCTATTCATCTAAATTCCCATGCAAATATTCTAGAAAAATCTGTAGGATATTCCGTTTCAATCTGCTGGGAACTCTGGAACGGTGAGGATGTTACCAACGTATGACCCAGGCTGGAACACTCCTGCGGCTTTGTAGGGACTGGAATTAGAGACTAGCAACCCCTATTGGGGCTCAAATGGGAATGGGGATGTACCCGGTCCGGGTCCCGAGAATGGGAATTACCGGGCCCGCAAAAGTCGGCATGGCCCAGTAATTCCCTATTTTTGGGACCCGGACCCGGTACTCCAAACTCCTAATGAGGCCCATTGTGTTTTAATGTGGGCCAAACTTACGAGTCGCGGGTCAGTAGACCGCAATGCATAGGGTGACCATATTTAAAAAGTAAAAACCCTGGTCGGGGCAACTAACATAAAAGTAGGACTAACTTGTGAAAGTGGCTGTCTGGGCGCTACACTTCAGTAGCGGTTGCAGGAGAGAGATTTAAGTGTTATTGGTGGATTAATCACATATTATGATTAATTTATCACAAACTACCACTATCTTGATTCATAAAATGCAGCATTTCGTCTGTGTGAGATTGTGCATTCCTGCCTGCCAGCTATGAAGACCTATTACCAAAAACCGGCACCACGCCATTTTCCAGTGGAAAAATAATCTTAAGAAAGGGCGACCGAGCACCCAATTCCGGGACGTCTGATAACCCTAGCTATGCATGTTACCGCAGAGCACTTCAGATTTCTGTGACCAAGTATGAGAAGGCGATCCAGTCCTGTTTTTGCTTTGAATTCTGGGATTTGAGGTTTTCCTAAATTTCAAATGGGAACGGGAATACAAGTCCCACAATCCAAATGGAAAAGCAGGACTGGATGGCCTTCAGTGTGCGCAATTACAGTTATGAACTCTGCCAATGTATGTGTCAACTGCATACATGCCAACATACCCCATTCCAGTTGGGAGATGGTAGTCCAGTCCTAGTTTTAAGTTAGCATTCTGGGACTTGTACTCCTGGGTTTATAATGGGGAAAATCCGGGACTATAAATTCCAGAATGCAAAGTTAAAACCTGGACTGACCTACAATCTCCTGAACGGAATGGGATTTGTTGGCATGATTGAAACTGCAACGTGTATATTATATCTCTTGGTTGTCTAGGACACTGTGATTTCTTAAATTGCATTTTTTGGTCACTTAGGACCCTGTGGGCCCCTTTAAGCCCCCCCGCCCCCATCACTGCTTGCCTACCATGCTCCTGCCAATCAAAGTGCTTCATACTTTTCTGTCCCCTGTTCTTTTCGATGGCACCCGCCCACCTCTTCCCCGGTCTCTCCAACTTCATTAAATACCATTCGGGCTGCTCCTACCACTCCCATCACATCCACTACAGCCTCATCTACCGCACCCGCCTCACTTCTGTTCATCTACTCCAGCAATTATCTCCTCTCCCTCTCTTCCACCTTATTGACCACATCCCATTCCTCTCAACCTTTTTTGTCCCCTGGGTAGTTGAAAACAGACAATTTCATTTTGGGTGGCTGTGAGCCCTTTGAAGTGAATGGACGTGTAAGGAGCTTCGCGGTTGAGCAAACTGATTCCATGGTGGGTGCCACTTGCCAAAAGCGTGTGAGAAGAGGAATGGCATCCTGTTCCCTGGATTGCCTAAGGGCAAAGAACCTCCTTTCTCACAAATAATTTCGATTCCCATCATCCCAAACTCTTGCTGATGGCTGTCACAGAAACCTGAATTCCCTCCAATGGCACCAGCGCTACGGCCACCCTTCACACCGACTTTGCCTCTTTCTTTCATTTCCCTCTTCTCTCCAGAAAGGTGGGGGTGCCGGTCTCATGATCAGCAAGCATACATCCTTGGCATTCACTCCCCTACCTGAGTTCACTCCCTTCTCCTTTGAGCATATCTAAGCCCAATTTCCTGCGTCCTCCCCTTTTTACTACCGTCCTCATCGACTGCCCACTTAACCTCTTTTTCTCTTACTGTGACCTCTTGCTTGAAATGCTCCAAGCTCATGTCCTGCTTGTCATAATGGGTGACCTGGACCTCTCCAATATGACAAAAGCGTAGCAGCTGTTGGGAAGGGGGCACCCCCCCCCACTCCCCACGCTCCCTTAGTCGCTTTAAAATGAGGCGAGAATCATTTGAGGCACTGTGATGAGCTAGGGGTGAGGGGGAATAGGGAGAGGGATGTCTTCCCATCCAGCAGGACCCTGTGTTAATATAACCAATTATAGTTTAACGATGTGGTGTGTGCCCCTGCCTCTTCCTTATTTCTGCCACCTTGATCTTCATTTTCCCTTGCTGGTTTGACTTCTCGTCCCAGAACCGTCCATACCCTCTCCCCATCATCTTTTTCGACACACACATTTCTTATTGCCCCAGGGTTGAATCTAACTAAAATCTCCTGACTTCCAATCCCCTATTTTCTGCACTGGTACCCTTATTTCTGGTGGTACTTCTCCAGGTCCTTTTAACCTGACCAACCTTTCCCGCAACGGTCTTAATTCGTTGTTTATATCTGCTTGTAAACCCCCTGGGTACACTGATGCTACGGGCATGTCAGCGCTTCTGGATGGGTTATATGGAGGTGCAAAAGCTCTTGAGCCCCCCGCCCCAAGTTGCTGATCGTGTTGATACTGTTGTCGGCAATTTCTCTATTGCTGGAAGCTTCGAGACTTGATTTGTATACTCTACTATTCAAACTGTCTGCGACTAAAGGAATGAATTTCCATTTGCAACTGCGGGCCACTTTTTCATTGGTGCCTGAGACAGTTTTATGCTCCAGTCCGACCATGTGAGCTGCCCCAAAAATCGTTTTATTTATATTGCACCACAGTTTCACGACCCTTGCATTTATAATTGCTCCATACTGTAGTTAGCAAACTAAACATGCCATCTGCTCCTACATGGGATGGACCATGGGCAAGAGACAGCATTAAAGGTATGTATTTGTTCGGCAACTTCCATCTGTGCTCATCCCGTATGTACACCCAGCATCCATCTGTGCATTCCCCATGTGATTTCCAATCTTGAAGCTCTTGTTCAGTGGCCTCAGCCTGTATAGTTTGCACCGTTTCAAGGGTATTCTCAAATATCATAGTTTCCGGCTGCATCATATATGTAATATACATAGGTGATACAGGGGACTGCGCGGTTGCCTTTGCAATTTGGTCACCAAATGTGCTGCCTTTCCCTCTGTAATTTACAATGGCCTTATGAGTGTCACCTTTTATGGTGGCCAATTTCTTTGGCAGGATCAATGCTGTGAGAAACCAAAGGATGTCTCACCCGCTAGTCCTCTGGGACTTGTCATCCAGGTGGCCAAGACACGGCCATCGCTTTTGGATCCAGTTCCTGGGGGAGGATCAGTGTGGGAGGATAACCTAGGTGAGGGGTCTTCAGGGAGTGGGGGTGCAGCACCTAATGGTGAGATGCGGCACTCCCCCTTCCCGTACCCATGTGCCTTCCTACCAGGTAGGATATCCTGAGGCTTCAACTTCCCCCACCCCCCTTCCCTACACAAACACTTTCACATGGACAGTGCCCCATGGGGAAAGACAGACTCACACCCTAGCATTACATCGGACATGTCCCGCTAATCGGGTCAGGCAAAGTCAGACACTTGACTTTAATTACATACATCTGATACCTATTCGCTCTCAACCCCCCGGATATAAGGCAGAACATAGAGACACACTCCGAGCATGGTGGAACACGAGAAGGAGCAGAACATCCGGGGCGAAGGCGAGCCTATTGGAGCAGAGCGACCGGTCGAGGGACTAGATCAAAGGGTAAAGAAAACCAGGTTCCCTGCAGGAGGTCGTTGCCTCTGGGAAGCCGTGAAGGAGACGCAGAGAAAGCCAAATCGTGGACCAGAAGAAACCTGCATTGTGTTTCAAGGACACCAGCGACCCTTCGGGGTGAATGACAGAGTTGGGTATGCGAGGCCAAGCCTGTGGTATTAACCTTGACTCATGAATCAAAGCCACAAAGACAACAAAGGAACGCGCACAACCAGTGAGTTGGTGAAAGACATGAAAGGCCGGTTTGTGTCAAGGAAAGATTGAAGCCGCAACAGTGTATCTCACAAGTGAAGGTGCACACATGCTGATGAGATGCGAAAGAAAGCTAACCAGTGATGAACTTTAAGTGGCTGATAACTGTGAAGCCAGTGATACAGAGTAGCAGAGTGGTCAGGCAAAAGGAAGTAGCCCACTCGAAAATCTCAGCGAAATGTTAAATCTTTGGTTATAAAGCGACAAAGTGAACAAAGTGAACACTCTCTGCAAAATGGTCAAGATTAACCCCGGCAAAAGGGGAAGAGAAAAGGTGAAAAGGTGAATGCTTGTAGAGAAAGATTTCCTTAGAACTTTTGAGCTTATGGTACTGATCTACCAAGACCAAGAGACACTGGGGGAAATAACATAAGATTGTGAGCTGAAGGGAAAGTCGAAGTGGTCCTGCGGAGGTCTATAGTAAAAGCCTCGAACATTTGAAAGTCTTCGACGTCAAGAAAAGGTCTGAGCCCGACTGAGGGAGACCAGAAGTGTGATAAGTTAGGGGAAGGGAACCCCTAAAGAATGTGAATTAAGCTTGCATAAGGGACCCCTGCAAGTGCAAGTGATGAGATCTACACTGAATCAGGTACTTTTTAGTTGAAAGGTCCGAGCCCGATCGATGGAGACCTACATGAACATTTTGCTTTGAGAGGTCCGAGCCTGACTGAGGGAGACCTGCGTGAACATTTGTTGAACTGTGAAAGAACTTTTAAAAGCTGGAATTAGTGACTTTAATGTGGAAGGCCAGGCGGGCCTCGATCCACGTTTTGAACTGCCTTTGTTTTGAGAACCTGAGCCAGAGTATGTCATCCTGTCTACGGGAGCTGCCTTACACCATGCTGTCCAACGCGGGGAGGAGAGCTGACTCAGCCATCTTGATCCTTTGTTATAACACTGATTTTCCTTTGCATACATATTCCCCTTTACGCACTTTTTGTATAAGAGATAGGGCAGGCATTGGGTTTTGTTAGTATAGGCCATTTTGATTTGACAGAGACTGACCAGGACTTTGTTTTCTTTATTATTTGATGGTAGAGACTACTCCCATCATAGCTATAGGGCAATGCAGGAGTTTTCCAAACCCTGAAAATTGAATAAATGTTTTAAACTTAGACCTCTTGTGTCAGTGTCATACTTGTGATACCATGCCTCCCTTACAATGCATACAATACATTTGAAATGAATGTACCATGCTGTATTTTTTCCCATTTGAAGTTAAAAACCCTCTCTCGGCACATAAGTGGCCAACGTTGTGAGCTACCCCAAAGGCATACGGGCTATCAGTAAAAAAATTAACTACGAGACTGGAGCTTAACTCACAAGCTCTGGTAAGGGCGATGATTTCAGCTGCCTGTGCTGGGTGCTGAGATATCCTGCAAGCCTCAACGATAGTTTTCAATGTTTTAATAGCATATGCTGCCATATTAGTACCATTTTGCAATTTAAAACATGACCCATCCACAAACAATGTACCATCAGGTTTATCAATTGGAGTATCCACCAAATCGACATGTGCCTTCGTTTAATTATCTGTTATTAATACACAATCATGCATTACTTTTAATTCATCCAATGGGAGGGGTGGCAAGGTGACAGGATATGGTAATGTTTGGGTCCAATAACTTCAGCTCATATCTTGTTAAACTGGCATTTGTCATGTGCTGAATTTTTGTTTTATTCAACAAAATATCAATTGAATGTGGCACAGACCATGTAAATTGGTGTCCCAGTATTATGGCATCAGCCTGTTTCATAGAAAGGGCTGCAGCCGTTACACCCTGTAAACTGTTCGGAAGTGCTTTTGCCACTGACTCCAATGTAGAAGAAAAATATGCACACAGTCTGTTTTTCCCCCTTTGCTATTGAGTTAGTACAGATAATGCCCAGCCTTGCTTGTCATGCACAAACAACATAAAAGGTTTAGTATAATTGGGGGTGCCCAAAGCAGGTGAGTTACATAATGCAGATTTTAGAAAATCAAAACCTTCTTGCTGAGCAGCAGTCCATGGCAAGTGAAATGGGGTGCTGCTCAATGTTAGTTCTAGCAATGGCCTTGCTATGAGCCAAACATTGGGAATCCACTGTCTGCAAAATGAGATTGTGCCCAGGAATCCTCTAAGATCCTTCTGTGTGATAGCGACAGGTATTTCCATTATAGCTTCTATGCGCTGAGGGTGTAGTCTACACTCTCCTTTTGTCAATAGATGTCCTAAATAGGTAACCTGTGTTTTTCAAAACTGTAACTTCTTTGGAGAAACTTTATGGTATGTGGTGCTAAAAACTGTAACAGCCTTACAGTCCATTGTATTTATTGCTCTTGGGTGTCTTCAGCTATCAATAGATCATCAACGCATTGGAGCAGTATGGTATTTGCAGTCGGTGTAAACATGTCAGGCTGTGTTTTCAATGCTTGGCTGTAAATACTTGGACTTTCAGTGTAACTTTGTGGGGCACTACGGAAAGTGTAGGACCACCCTTCCACATTAAAGGCAAATAGGTACTGACTGCCGTCATGGATCGGAATGCTAAAAGAAAGCATTTTTAAGATCTATAACAGTGAAACATTGGGCTGGAGGTGGTATCATGGAAAATAGGGAAGTCCTGTCTGGCACCTCCGGATACTGTGGTTCCACAATTGTTTTTATTGCTTGGAGATCAATAATTAGTCTCCATTGTGCTGTAATACAGGGCTTCCCATCTATTCGTTTTTACACAGGAAGAATTGTCCTGTTGCTGGGACTCCCCGGAATTTCTTTTAGAATCCCTTTGCCTAAAAAATCCTGTATTACGGGTTTGATTCCTTCTAACCCTTCCATGGATATTATATACTGAGGAATGTGTGGTAATACCACACTTTGCTTAACCCTTTTTTCACTGGGTCAACAACCATACATCCGACATCATTGGATCCCATAGCCCATATCACAGGGTCAGTTCCCTTAAGTTCAAGAGGCATTTCGTTAGTGACATTAACAAAACATTTTGAAAAAGGCTTAGCATTACATGTTAGGTACACTCCATCAGGTGAGCATTCTATAGTGGCATGCAAAGTTTTCAGCAAATCCATTCCCAACAGGTTAACATTGGGCACATGTCTTTCCCTCTCTTGTTTAGTTTTCTTACATGAAAAATGCAAAAAGATTTGCAAACCGAGGAAACAGAGGATGTGTGGCGAAGCAGCCTATAGCTGACCTTTGAACCATAATATATGGATCCTAATCTCGGCTTCCAAACTTGAGCAAAATGATTTGATCTTTAATGAGCAACTGTAACATCTCCATGTTTTCATTTTAATAAATGGTGTTTGCCTTTCTTTCTCACCTGTCACTACTTGGGAGCAGGCGCGGGCAGGTGCAGGGACGCGAGACGGTGTTCGACATTGAAATGAGTGCTAGCTAGACTAATCTGTTATTTGCTTATTTGATTAAAGTCATGTTGTATTCAATTTTGCTTATACCTGACGTGATCATTTGTACCCAGTTATGCAAATGTTGAAAAGCATGAAATATTTCTCTCAATTTATGAAAGTGTGCACAGACCTGGTTCCCTGGATGGGTCCAATCTATTTTGCACACTTGATGCTGCTTACTTGAAGAATAGCTGGAGCACTCAGGCTCTCTTCTGAATGACTGGTTTAGTGATTGCTGCTTTCTTTGATCCCTTTTAGTTCAAACCAATCTTGTTGGGGTCGGTGGACCCCAGAAGTGAGATGGCGCAGTACCGGCGTGTTGTGAACAGCCAGAAATGTGTTCGTGCTGGAGGCAAACACAACGACCTGGAGGATGTGGGACGCGATGTCTATCATCACACCTTCTTTGAAATGCTGGGGAACTGGTCCTTTGGAGACTACTTTAAGGTACTCATAAACTGCATTGCATGCAAAGGCACCAGATGAGGCTTGGCTGGTTGAGGCGTTCCTTGCTTCCACCACCCCACACATTGCTCCTGGTGATTGGTGGAGTGTATACTGATGTATGCCTTGGAACTGAAGACTAGGACGGAATCTGTAGTGTAATAGCAACCCATCATGCAGTAGCCAAGGGGTTCCGTCTCCTGAGCACACTATTAGCACCAACATCCAAGACTGAGTGAGAAGTAGCGCCACATGCAATGGAACATGTGACTATCTGTGTCTATTGGGTAAAAATCCAAGCATTACACATGGTTGGTATTAACTCCTACAACTAGTGATAGTGATGCTTGTATTTCTAAAAGTACTTCTACAACTTGGACGGCCACTGCACATAATACTGCTTCTACCTGCAAAACCTACTCCTGGTGGTTGTGTTAGTATAACTAATGCTAGCACTGCCTTTGCTAGTAATGCTATGACTAGTTCTACTAGTAACACCACCCCCCCTACACTTTTCCCCTTCCCCATTCCCCTGCACTTGCGCGATCTCAATGTCACCTGGTCTAGTAGGATCGTTATCTGTCTTCCCTTTGTTCCCCTCCCTTGCCTTGTCACGCCTTTAAACACTTGTATATAGGCGCGTTATAAATGCCATATCATATCACTACTACTACTAGCACTACTTGTTTATCACAAGCACTGCTAGCAGTGATATGTATTACTCTCCACGACACCAAAGCGACTCCATTTATTAGTAGTAGCACTACTACTTCTTGTACTGCTAATACTCGTAGTATTACACTAGTTAATACTACTACTACTAGTATAATACTCGTAGTAATATACACTAATTCTGCTGTTGCTGCCAATTCTGTTGCTGACCATTTTGTTGGTGCTGCTGCTTTTACTCCAAATAGTTGCTACTGTGTGTAATTATTCTCCTACTGATAAAACGAACACTGTTGCTGGTAGTAGAAGCTAGTCCCCCTGAGTTGCTGTCATGACCATGTCCGTTATACTGGCACTGGTTGGTGGCACAGTACTTAATATAGTGCCCGCAGAAGAAGTAACCTGTTTAGCTTACAGGAAGCCTTTTCTTCCTGGTGGTTTCTGTTAGGACTGGATTTCTACACTCTGCCCTGGTGGACAGATGTATAGGAGGCCATCCTAGTTAGTGACAGGGACGACTCTGGGAGGTGTAGCCAAACCAGTTCAAGGTAGCATGGAGAGTGGTCAAGGATAAGTCTCGGGAAGGGTGAGCCTGTGATGGAGCCCTCAATGAGTGCCGTAAGGGATCAAGAGTAAGACTCGGACACAGTAACAGATTTGTGATGGTTAAAGACCTTTATTATCAAAAGAAAAGAGGGGTTTGGGGAAATCCGACCTATGCCCATCTCTAGGAGGGGTTTCCCTATCAGAAAGAGTCCTCTGTCCTGTGCCCAAAACCTAAACTGACCCTTACACACTAAACTCAATATAACGTGAACGTGGGAATGTCTCTTGGCTGCACACCTGAAGCTTTCTTCCAAAGTCCCAAAACATAAAGTTCAAACCAATAAAGTTCCATCAGGAAAGGGGTCCTCCCTTCCCCGAGGTTTCTTCTGGCCTTTATTTTTAAATGTACTTTTAATATGTTTGTAAATAAGCAACTAAGTTCCACACTGTCAAGGGGGATGATTATTCCCCAGAGTTTTCTTCAACTCCACAATCCCAAGGGGAATGAATAGCTCTTCTCTTTGGTTTCTCCAATGATACAAATTCTTTCCCTTCAGACTTCTGATGTCCTTTTGCAAAGGGGTATGTTCCTCCCCTTTCTGATTTTTACTCATTTACGCTTCCAAGAGGAGTTTTCTGTTCCCTGAACCTTCTTAATCTTTTACTTCACATACGGGGGAATTTTCACCTTTTTCTCCTGCCCCTGGTTTACTCTCCTACCATGATTTTAACTTCTTGCTACCTTGTTACTTCAACATGTTTCTAACTCCCCAAGGGGGACAGCTCTTCCCTTGAGTTTCTTCCAATCGTATAGTATTTTTAGACATGTAGTTTCTTGCATTTTGGACCTCAAATGTGCTTTTCTCAAAAGGGGTATGGTTCTTCCCTTTCTGACTTTAACTGTCCGAGATGTCTCAATTGGGGAAATCCCCTACCCTCCCCCCCTCGTTTTTTTGAATCCCTGGTGTACTCTCCTGCCAGGGTTTTTAGTTCTTTCACACTTGGGTGCGGGTCCCAGACTCGCAGTATGCCTGTTTTACTTTCCTGCCAGGGCATTTGGTTTCCTCACACGGATGTGAGTCCCAGACTCGCTGCTTGCCTGGTTTACTCTTCCGCCAGGGCTTTATCCATGCAACATTCACTCGTTTTTGTATCCAGGAAATGATATTCTTTATGTATTGGGTCTGTGACCCTCTTGCAACAGTTTTAATCTCAGCACATGTCCCAACTCCCTTATTGGGGCTCACTCGACTTGGTAACGCTATGTGGCATTCGCCATGAAGCTCCCCAGCATCCCAATCTCCTTCTCTGGGTTTACCAGTGTTCATTGGTGGATTCAGCGTCCCTCGCATCTCACTGTTCCCTTCACTGCTTGCCTGAGGACTGGGAGCATGGCTCGTTGGCTCCTTGGTTCCTGCGTTGCCTTAGCCTTCATTCGGCAGCTCCTGCTGTCGGTAGCAAAGGTGCAGCGAACTCCTCTCTGCGCCACTTTCCTGCACGCTGCTCAGCCTCCTTGCTCTGGTCTGCAGCCTGCTCTCTGCCACTATCCCAACCAGTGTTAGGAGATGCAAGTCTCTCTTCCTGCTCAGGTGTGCCATTTTTAAATGTCCCAGCACTTGATAACAACGTCCAAAGACTAGAATGTGGCATTCGCTTACTGCTTCTAGAGACCCTCTTTACTCCATCCCTCTTCCTTGTATCAGTATTATGAAAAGGGGGGGGGGGTGTAAGCAGGATTGGTGTTCAGAACAACATGGAGATGTATCCACACTACAAAATGCCATACATGCATGGGGGGAATGGCACGTGGGTGTCATCAACGAATACAGGTAGGGGTCTGACTAGTGGTTTCACCTTGCTTCCCAGAGGGTGGTTCTCCACCATGTGGTCCTCACCCAGATAGCCACCCCAAGGGTCAGAGTCAGGTCGTTTCTGCCTTCCCTGGCCACATGAGGGGAGATTTCCCCCAGAGAAGCAGTGACGACTTCAGTAGCTCGTCGCAGTACACATAGTGAAAAGTCAAGGAAAACACTTAGACAAACAGTTCTAAAAATGCGTATTTATTTATGGGCATATAACACTATGAAAAATTACTACTAGCATGTAATATTATCACACAAACTAAGTAAATGACACATGTATGCACTCTCTGTAGTTGGGTAAACTATATATAAAACCCCTGCAAAGGAAGGTAAGTATTTGTATGCAGCACTACAGGTCCACAGAGAGTCCATCCCTAGGATGTATGGGGACTTGTGCCCAAAAGTTCACCAAAGTTCCACACAGTTCTGTGAGACGGGGAAAAAGTTAGTGGAGGGCTTCTGGGGTCCAATGAAAAGTTTCAAGCGTTAGCGGACAAGTTGTTCTAGTGAATAAAAATGGCCCCACTTAAGGAATACTTGCGTGAGTAAGCAGTGGCAAAGCCCAACTGTTAGAAAACCTTTCAAAAGTTACCAAACTTTAAAAACGGAGATAGGGGGTTCAGGTAAGTACTGTTACAACTCACCCCCCGTACTCCGATTCTTCTTAGGACTTTCAAGGCCGTTTTTCCTACCGTCTGCTCCTCGATGCCATAGGGTTGCAGGTTCGAGCTCTTGTCAGTGACAAATGCTGGTGCAAGGTCTTCAGGATGGAGAATGCAGAGGAACTCGATGCAGGGTCCCTCTCAGCACAAGACTGGATGAAGTAAAGCTGTGTTGGACGATGACCACCAATGCATGACGGCGCAGGGGTTCACAGCTGTCGCAGTCGGACTTCGCTTCCTATCTCGGGCCCCCCTGATGCTGGAACCACGAAATTTGGAAGGAACGACTCCAGTGGCACAAGCTGCCGATCCTCAAAGTTCCGGACGGCACTGTGGAACAGCACCATCTGCAGTGTGTTAGCCCACACACTGAGCCTGTCAGCCCCAGATTGGCTCATGGACACTTACGAAGGTTCTTCTTCTAAGGATACTGGGCTTGTGTCGAGAATGGATGGTACCTCCACTCCAAGGGTCGAAGCTCCCTCGCAGGACTTCTGGAGATCACCTACAAGACAGGGCTCTTCCAGGACAGCAGCAGAAGTTGGTCGCTAGGCCTTTTTCCAATGGGTCCACGGTCCCCTTACACGTCTTGCAGTTGGACAGGCTACTTGGCTCCTTCAGGTTTCTTCCAGGATCTCTCTGGAATGGGTGCCGGGTCCTCTTCTTATCCAAAAGACAGGTAAGAGACGAAACTCCCACTAGCCAATTTAGGATCTTGCCCACACATACCCACCCCAGCAGTGGTTCAATGAGGACCACTGGTGGCACAGCTCAGGCATACCTTTCAGACACACTGAAACCAGTTAGTGGATTGGGACTAGACAGTCCCGACTGAACCAAAAGTGTACCTCTGTGTACTGCATTGTAAGATGCATTGTACAATGAAAGTTATCCAAAGTGGCAACAATGTAACAAGACTATTGGAAACAATGTTTCCCAGTCCTGACAGCCTGAAGGACATGTCAGTTTCCCCATGACAGTCAGCAAAAGCCAGTGTAGTGAAGGCTTCACTGCAGAATGTTCAGGCCAGATTGAAAAAATAAAAAGCAAAACGTTTGAGGTATCCATAAAAATGGAGGGAAAGAGAAATCTTTCTAACAGTTTCCAAAATGGAATCCACTAACCAGGTCACTGTGCTCTGTTGTCCTCGAGTGTGATTGGTTGGGGACCGAGAATAATGATGTATGGTCATTTATCTGACATGGGCTTCGGCCAGGAGCTCCCAAAGGAATGTGTGGGTTTACCTGGGTGTGATTGCAAAGGTTGTAACCCTGGGATTCCTCCTGGAATTTACATCCCCGTTTTCCCAGGAGAAGACACCCTAAGTTTGTGTGATGTGGTCAACGTTGGATGTGGGTATGTTGGGGTTTTAAAAAGCAAAAACCTAGTTGGGAAGCTACAGGGCATTGTGTGTAGGTGACACATCCAGGGGTGGGGGAATACGTGGGACGAAGGCTGGGTTACTGGTTGGCTAACGGCCACACATATGAATGGTGCATGTGTATATTATTGGTGGTTAGGATTACCCTCTACCCTCCATAGGCCGATCATAGAAACCGTGCCCCAGTGCAAGGACAATGTTCCACGGTATTACCACTACGGCAATGTTTTCCCTGGTTCAGAAATCCACAGAAAGTCTATCTTTTTGCACGAGGGCAATTTTTACTCTTGCGCTTACACCTTGCCAAATTGCACTTGTCATGTATCATGAACTCAAAATGCCCTTTCCGTGTGTCCTAGTTCCTGTCCTTGGGCTATCATGCTTCTTGGCGTCTTCCTTCCCTCTCAGGAACATCTATACCTTTTTGTTTTTAAAATGTATTTGAGATAAAGAAAAATACAGGGATAAGAGATCATGTATTCATAAGTACAGAGCGGAGGACAGCAGTCCTTGCCAATGGGGTAAGAGAGTAACAGTGGAAGACCAGTTGATGGCGATGGAAGTGGAAACAGTAACCAGGGACAAGGTCAAAGCAAAGGCAATACATATATTTGTGGGTAAGGGGAGAGTGGACAATGTACAAGGGCATACACTTGTGGCAGGATGTAGCATGGCTGAATGGTTGACCGGGTCAGGGCTGGGGGTGGGACTGTCTGGTTCCAATGCATATTCCTGCCAGAAAGTGTTTGTTGCTGGGCAGATGTGGAGTTTGTGGCTGTGCATTGGCGGGCTGGTTTAACCACCAGCCTTGATTATGGATAATGGAAGCCCTGCAGCTCTACTGGACTGGACATCGCTCACTGGCAAGAAAGATTGGAGAAAAAAGAAGGACCTGGAGGATTGCTGCTGAGGTGAACCAGCAATGCCCAAGCAAACCACTTCTGCTTCTTCTGCACCCAAAAAAAATCCTTGATGGTACGTTCTTCCGTTGGAATGATGGAACCAACTGGTCCTGTGCCCTGAACCAGAAACATTCCGACTTTGGACGTGGGAAGTGTCCCAAGACCATCCTGTGTGATGCCCATCTGCTGACAAGGCCTCTTTGCTGCTATGGTTGTCGCCTTGAGTTGGAGCTTGGACATGGCACAAGTCAGGCCTGCTAATCCTCTGGCCGGGGTTTCTTTGTTCAGCATCTTGTTTGCTGAATCCTTGTGGTCCATTCTCACTGTGGGAGTCAGTGTGGCTGCTTTCCTGAGGTTTCTGGCCAGTCTCTGCAGGTCTGTCGGAGACTCCCAGAACTGAAGAGTGGAACCGCTGCGTAACTGGTCCCCATCCCCAGACTATCTTCAGCCACTGCACCTGCGACGTCTGGAGAGAGAGGGAGAGAGAGAGAGAGAGAGAGAGAGAGTGTTTAGTCCTAATTAATAGTATATTTCCATACTTCTCTGTGCTGCTTGATTGCTTGGCTATTTCTGTGTAGTTTTCTGTAATGTAATCCGCCCTTGATCTTACTGCTTTGCTTACGTTACTATGTGAGGGTTTAGCTAGACTGTCTATAACTATGTTCACCAACTAGGTTGGCATCTCTTGGCTGGTTCTGGGAATGTCTCCCAAGGCCTTAGAAAAATCTCCCCAACAGTTCCAATAAATAAACAAGTACACATTGATCTTTGGGTTGTTTGGCATGGGGAAGGGGCGTTTTTGTGTTGTTTCGGGGGGAAGCAGGCGTGTTGTCAAGAGGTGGATGGGGCACACCCTTGCTTGGGGCGGGGTGCTGGGTTCTTTATAAGCTTACATTGTTGCTTAGGAAGGGGCAAGTGCCCCTTCTGACTACACAGTTCATTGAAGATCTCTGTATCTAGGAGCACAGGGGTAGGGGCACCTCGGCAGTGCCCGTCCTTGGGTGGGGGGGGGCCTTGAGGGCACCCAATAGTCCTTAAAGCGCCGTCCGATAGCACAGCGAGTGGAGTGCTCGCTTTGACATCTGTGCCGAGGCTGCTGACGCAGGTTCGAATCCCGACAAGGCCAAACTCAGCCTTCATCCTTCCGGGTCGATAAATGAGCACCACACACCGTGGGTAATAAGCCGCACTCAGATACCTGAGGGTTTGTAGCGCTATATAAATACAAAATTATTATTATTATATCATTTGAAGGACTTGCTGCCGCCGCCTCCTCCTCCTCCTCCTCCTCTTCCTGTATTTTCTGTGCCTTGGCTCCATCACCGAGTACAAACTCCTTACTCTATCTCGGTTAAGAGACTGCATCATCTAGGAGGGGTACACATTGAGGAAGTCGATTCAAACTCTACAGAGACGTTTTTGCAGTCTATGTGGGTTGCGACGCAGTGCACAGTAGCCTGATTGCTGGAATCCTGCAGCTCTGGGCAATCGTATGGTGTTAAGGCAACAAGACGGGAGCTGAAGGTGAGTAGCGATTTTACTAAAGATGCTGCCGTCATCCCTCCACTAAGTGAAGCAGTCTGCAGGAGAGGCTGCTGTTTGGCTCATACTGGGCTTGGATCTAGAGTGTTCTCTGCCACCTTTTGCTCCACTCCTTCTACCCGGACCAGGCGGCTGTGTGGCTGGTGTGAGTGATTGGACTTCTCTGCTCTGGATATGCGCGAGTACTCCTTTTCAAGCTGTTGTAAGTCAAAGCATTTGAGTGCCCTATTTTGACTCAATGACAGGCAGACTGGGGTTGAGAAGTCAGGTTGGAGCCCCAGCTCCTCCTGCCAAGAAAAGAACTACGGGTTGAAGCTACTAGGCTTTCTCTAAAGGGCCCGGCCACAGACTGTGTTTCCATCCAGGAGGACTAATTGTTGCAGAATTGCTGATTAATCTTGGGAACAACAGATCTTGTCAGGAGTCGTATGGGGTCCCTTCACTCTTAGCCCAACGGGCGAATCCACAGGAAGTGCACTGCGAGAAACCCTTGCCACCAATCATCCACTGCCTTAAACATTCCCCAATCGTGGGTTTATAAATAACAGACTATCATGGGGCTTCGAGCACGGAAATAAAATTGATTGGCAAGGTAAAAGCGACAGCATTAATTGATCACTCACACGTTAATGACCTGAGCCTGATAGAGTTTGCAGAATCTTACGCACTCAACCAAGTGCCTCAGCCTCCGGATAGTGTCGTTCAACAATCATGCAACGCCTCTGCAATTGGTTCGCCCACTGATTTAACAAATCCGTTCGATAAAGACTCTGAGGGGGGCCTTTTTTTGGACTCGGGTGGAGACAACTGCCACAGTGAAAGATCTGGCCTCCACTACACATTACAGGAAGTTGATGAAAGAATGTGCTTGATATCACCAACTGTCTCGGCTTTGAATATGCTTTTGAGCTCCTTTGCATCATTCTATGATAATATTTACAACAAAGTTAAGGTACACTCTAGTTTCCTTAAAACAATTGCTAAAAAAATTGTACCTTAGTGGAGACCTCATGCTCCCCACTTATGGAACCCCCCTAAACCTCCCCCCATTGTATGCAAATGCCTCTGGCCCCATTGTTATATGGGACTCTGTAGAAGACCTGGTGGTCCCAATTAAAGATTGTGCTGTGGAGGCCCAATCAGGGGGTTCACAGGTTTTGGGGGGTGGGGTGAGGTTGCTCATGGTTCACTGGATATGGGGGAGGGTTTAGCAATGCCTGACTGGACTACTTCTAAGAGGGGCCTGAAAGCGCCTGTGTTGTCGGGCGGCGATCTACTTAAAAAGAAAACAAAAAATCAAGAGGCCAAGAAGGCAGAACGTATCCTGCCGAAGTTCATGAGAAACCTAACATCTGTTGAATTCATGCTAAGAAGTACTGGGCAGAAGACACTGGGGGCCAGGGGTTTCTCACTAAGACCTGTTCCCATAACTACAGTTATAAATTACCAACAGAGCACCGTCTCCCTCACTCAGGGTCATTTTCCCACAAAATCAAACTTTGTCAACTTGCTTGCTACACAAGCGCTTGCAATAAGTGATTTTTCAGTCCAGCACCCTAAATTAACTACAACTGGCACCCAAGTGGACCTCACCCCAAAACTAGTCACCCCAGAAAGACCCTTATGCCTGCTGGCAGAAGTCCTTCGGGCTGTGGAGTTGGTGCGTCCTGTGTCGGCTGTTTCGAAGGGGACATCCCAGACAGAAGGCATTTATGGAAACATGAACGAAAGGGCTCATTCTGCCGTTCCCGACCCAGGGCCCTTCCATTGTGGTGATCTAAAGTGCCACTCGGAAAACCAAGGTGGCGAGCCAGCAATTGCCAGCCAAAGTGGTTGTATACAGAATCCTACAGTGGCTGGCTCGGTGAGCACCAACAATTGGCACTTTGATCGAAATGATAATGGGGTCAGGGACTCCTTGTTGGGGACATTTTATTGGCCCGCCAGTTCAAGAAATGGGGTGAAACTCCCAAAGGAGGACTATATGTGTAAATCTTCTGGGCTAAGGAACTATGAGAAAAATGATTTTCAGTGATTCCAAACTAGTTTCCACAGCATTCTGTCACGGTTTATTATACAGTCACTCTCAACTCAGGAAGTTATCCCCCCCAATCCCTAGCAGGCTAGCGCACCACAAAACGCTTTACAGATTCAACTTTGATGAGGCCCCCACTTCTATCGTACCCTACGTCAAAGTACCCTCTTTGCCGTCAATCGGCTAGGAACCAGGATGGTGTATAGTAAGAATATATATTTAAGTTTTTGCAAAGAATCATAGGCAATCACGAAAACATCAACCACCAACGCTGTGGCACTCCACAATATCACCAATTCAAATTTCTTGTACTAATTGACTAACATAGATTTAAAGAACCTTCAGTTACTATAAGACACAGGTAAAATTTGGAAGTTGGCATTGGCAGTCACAATTTACATCAGATATCTTGCAAATTAACCAATAGGAAAAATACAAAACACACAGTGATTGCTTAGTTTGGCACAATACTCCTTTCTTCCAGCAACCCCCACCCTCCAGGCATCAATTAGATATGACCCCTCTGATCAGAAGGCAAGGTACAGGGAGTGTAAACACAATGGAACATCGTTTTGGGGTTTTTATGTAGGTTAAATGCAATGTTTTGGAACGCAAGGGAATAAATGGGAAATTTCGTTTTGCACCACTCCTACAATGAAAATGCAAGGCCTTGGGATTCTGGTTTGGACTGAAAGGTAACATTCATTTTGCACTATTTGTTTTCAAAGGTAATGCAAGATGTTGGGGTTTTCATTTTGGGGACATTAGCATATTCAATTGAACACCAGGTTGCCAAATACATTACAGCCTAGAGTCATTTACAGTGCACAGGGATAACCCTTCGTCAATTTCGAATTTTGACGAAAACATCACCCTGTGATAAATGATCCTATGGGAATTAATTAAATTATATTTTTAGTTAATTGTGCTAAGAGTATATACACTTTCACCCCCCTCCGACTAATGAAGAGCACCCACCAATGCAAAGGTAAGGGTTAAACGGACAGATTCCAACATGATTCAATGTAACTGGATAGAGTGTTCTTCTATAGAGAATTCCTTGAGTTCATTTTTTAGTTCAATATGGACAGGGTCTACCCAGTTTGCCCCGCCCTTCACCCACTAAGGGAAAGGCATTAAGGCAGGTAGCTACCCACACAATTGATAGCTTTGGGATATATCTACTTATATGGGAGATCTCTGTTCTTAGCTCAGGAGGCCCACCAGATCATAGGACACTTGTTTAGGCAGGCAGCTCACACCTCACCAGCCAGGTCTCTACAGCCACAGGCCTCTCTCAGATAACGCTCCCAGATTTCCAAGCAAAGTCCCTGGGTCTCCTTTTCTCCCTCCTTCCAGGTAGGCCTTGGTTTAGCTTTGTTACCCTGGCAAGATGGTGCCCTGATGGATTAGGCAGCTCTCTTGGTCTCTCTCCCTAGTTGTTTTCTTGCACGTCCTCGCTTAGATTGGAAATTGGAATAGGGCTGATGACACTTACATATTATCATAATTTCCACGATACGGATTGGCTAGCTCTCTCTCTTCACCTCCAACCAAGACGCTCACTGGCTGCTGATAGGACCAGAAGTTGGGAGGTATGGGTTATGGAAGCTGAGGGAGGAGGAAAAATACATTATTTCAAAATGACAGGTCGTTTTTTGGGTTCTGAAAATCTGCCAACTTGAACTACCTTAATCTTTCAGATGAACCTATATATTTTTGAATTCTACATTTTATAGCGAGTCAGAAAATACAAATTTTATTTCAGCACGCCCTTCCTGGGAGGAGCTACCGTTTTTATTGATTTACTCCTGAGACTAATTTGTCACAAATATGCCCCTTCATGATTCAAACCTTACTTCCATAACCTATCATCATAACAACTTTCTATTTCCTCAGAATTATGAGAAGGCCGGAGTCATAATTTTCTCACTACTCAAGTTGTGTCAATTACACAAACTCCATTTTTACATGGTCCCGATGGGCTTCGGGTCCCCTTTAATATGAACCCGGGATAGGCTCAGTGGAACACACAATGCGCTTTTTATTCAAGAAAATGTATTCAATGGTAGTCAATGGCAAGACACCGCTAGTGTCCCTGAGTTTCACACCAGCCCCCATCAATTCTTAGGTTTCATTTCTCTTCTATTACCTGATCAGGGCATCTGGCTGGCACATGTGATCATGCCCTCCCCTCCTGGGCTTCAAAGGTTTTTGTTTGAAGCTAATGCACAGTTAATAGGGAGACCTGATCTAAAAGGTAATTTCTGCTGGCTGTGTTATCTACAAACCCTACAATTTTGATCTAATTCCCTGTATATCTTAGCATTTAAACTGAAACCAGACCTCCTTCTACTAGAGGTCCTCAGCCAAAGTACTTAAGGTCAAGGTTTCAGAGGGACAGACCTTCCAGTTCAATGGAAGCTACATACCTAATTCAGATGTGGCGGAGAGACCTGTTAAAATGGGCTAATGGGGAGACAGTGGTGTGGCAGGAAGCAAAAGAAAGAGACATGGAATAAGGGGAGAGGGGGGGGTGGACGCTTGGAGACAATTGATAGCAGATCTGGCCACCTCTGAAAAGGGCGTCAAAGACTTGGAGGAAACTCTTGTACAAGAGTAGACGGAAGCCAGGAGGATTGATGGGGAATGAAGGGAGGAGATAACGTAGGCCTGGGATGGGTGGGGGGAGTTGGCAGGGTGGCGGGGCAGAAGCAGACAGACACATTTGTTGTGAAATATATTTTGTAAATGATTAAAGTTGCCATGGTATGTAAAAAAAAATAGTTTAAAAAAAAAGCTTCATACATAATTCTAAAAGAATAGCATTTACATTGACATGATGTGTTTAAAATGTAACATTTTGTATTACACCTAGGCCTGCTGTTCATAAATACAATCTTTCTTTTCCACTATATTAGAACAGAGGTACATTCATTATTAATCTTATGTACACAGGTAGGCCACAGTTAACATAGAAACCAGTGTTCACTTCTACAAAAAAGAAATGGCCCTTTCTCTTTACAGGCTGTCATAGAATATGATGAAAATGAAGTCTCTTTATTCCTGATAAATGCAATCTGTCACTTGACTTTATTTCTTAAATATCGGGCATCATTCCTCCTTTTTTTCTTGCAAATGTGCAGTGTTTAAAATGTATCTGCTGCAGTTTTACATCTGTCAAGGTGCCTTTTCCCAGTTTATACAGTTAGCAGCTACCGCGCCACATATTTCTTTTGGTTTGCCTCCATGGGACACAGTTACAATAAGATGGTTCTAAGGCACACTCGCCTTCAATTCAGTGTCTTTGTATTTTACTAAAGTTGAAACAGGCCCATTTTTGTTCATTCACTAGGCCTTATATCGGAAAACAATGTTTTGAAAAAGATTTTATATTTCAGTGGAACTCCACCTTAGCCAGCTTCACTCTCACAGTAGGGGCCTAGGATGGACTCTCCATTTCTGTCACTCTGGGGCTGTCTTTTCGCCCCACAATTCCAGGAAGTGGCTCAGTCGTTGGGGAAAGACATCTAATGCCCCATAGTATTCTACACAAAGCAAATGGTGGTGTCATGGACAGGGGGTCTGGTTCTCGTGGCCCTCGACAAAACCTTGACACCCCCAATGATAATGGGAGGTTTCTACCCCACTTGCAGGCTAATGCAGAGAACAGTTTGTGCATGATGAATATGTTTGAGTGTGATATGGAGGTTTGTTTGAATAGAGTTAATGTGCTAACCTTTTCTCTGAGATACCGGCTTTGAGTGCACTTTCCTTGCTCGACATTAAGAGGATAGCGTTCCCTGAAGGCTAAATAATGGGTAGATATTATTAATTTCCACTCACGAATGGTTACAGAGTTAGTACTGGCTGAAGCATCGAAACTAAATATCCTAGACTTCAGATTTGAAAAGTGTGAAACTCATTTGCTCCGCAGGCCGAAGTGGAAAATGAACGGAAGTGCTTAGGGCCCCCGGGAGTCAGATAATTGTCTAACTTGCCGCCATGCCTCAACTGTTGATCAGTGGGGTACATCATGGGTCAGATGGAATAGGGGCGGTAAATGATCTTAGCAATACCTCCTCAGGAAATCTGTTACTACTTGGAACTCCCGGGGGAACTTGCATTTGACCTTAAACACAGACGCTAAGGCCAGTTTGAAGAGAAATAACTTGTTTTTTTTGCAGGAGACCTGGCTGACTGCATGCCCAGTCCTTGACGGATAGCAAGTATTTTTTCAATCCGCTAAAACGAGTCCTGTAGGCCGGCCAGCGGGTGGGCTCCTCATCGCAATCAGGTCAGGCTTAAGCATAACGGCTGCGGCAATCCCCACCTTCCCATTTGCAGTACTGGCTGTCCAATTATTAAATATTGGGGATGTAGCTTAATTTCTTCTAATAAACATCTGTTGGCACAAGGTAGTGCGCGATCTGGACAAATTCCATCAGCCAATTTTGGAGTGCATTGTGACCTGGCGATGTTGGAATATTGGAGGCCACGTCTTAGTAGCTGGAGATCTTAACACAGATTGTCCCAACCTATAGAGGAAGCACAGTGGGATATTACTTTAGTCTCCGTTCCCCTGAATTTGAAAGTGCAGGCGGGACTGAAATGGGCACTGTCCCTTTCGACTATTGGTCTGTATTTGCTTAATGATCTAGAGAATACCTCTGGTAAACGTTTTTCAAAATGGCATAGGGGCAGTAGTTTCTCCACTGTAGACTATATATTTGTCGACTATTCCTTATTTCGGTCTTGTTCTGATTTGTCTATCTTTCAGAACTTATGGAACGATCATTGCATGTTCAGTGTTAATGTTTCAATGTGGACAACTTTAGGAAAGGGCTTTTTGAATGTATGTATAAAGTCTATCCCCTAAATCCAGCTGTTGCAAAGAAGCGAGGCATTGGCCATTTGCATAAATACAATGCTCAGTTAGCCTTGAGAAAAAGGGTGTACAGAAAGGAGATTAGATGTATTCGTATTAGTCTTGATTCACAACACGAGAAAAATTGTAAAAGTAAAAAACTTAAGCAAAGTATTAAAAATGTGTGTAAACAGCACAAGGACTCTTTTTCAATGTGACGCTGAGTTAATGCTCAAACTCTTAATAAAAAGGGATATACTTCACTTCTGGGAAGCTGTGAACTCAATGGCAGCACTAAACACTGACATCCAGTTGAACGCCGTCTCCGAAGCCTCTTGGGTCTGCCGTTTTGGGGTCCTATATGCTAGGATGAAACTTGCATCAGATACAATGGAGCCTTGCCAAAGAGAGAACGCTTCTGACAAATGGAGCATACTACCAGCACCTGATGCAATGTTTTCTCTAATTAACTCCCGTAAATCTTCTCGAGCACCAGGACCAAATGGCCTGACAAATACCATTCTGAAGGGCGACCCACATACTTGGGCCATAGTTCTCTCTTTCCTGTTTAAGAATGTAATAGAGAGGGAGTGCTTTCCCGACTCTTGGCGCTCATCATATGTGGCCCCTATTTATAAGAAGGGACGGAAAACCGACCCCAAGAATTATCGTCCGCCAGCTCTTATATACGTCGATAGCAACATCTTTGCAACTGTGCTGCTTCGACATCTTGAAGAATGGGCAGTTTCTATGGGCAAATTGAACACATTTCGAACTGGTTTCCGTAGGGTTCACTCTGCATATATCAGCGGAGTGGTAGTCCGGGATTTCCAGTAAAAAGCCTGGGAGAATAAGACCTGTGAACATACATGGACTCAATTGACCTCTCAGAGGCTTTTGATAGGGTCGACTGTGCTAGACTATGGGCTAAACTTGATAAATGGGGAATCCTCAGAGGTCTCCTGAGATTAATGATTGGCTTACATGAGGACTCCGATATTTACGTTTGACCGAACCAAGAGGGTGATCTTTCCTGTCGGGTTAACACTTACTCAGGGTTAAGGCAGTGATGCGTTTTGGCACCCTGCTTTTTCAATCTCTACGTCTTAGGTGAAAGTTTGAAACAGGCATCCCTCATCGCACCGAAATTTGGGGTAGTCAAAACATCATGGATGGCCTATGTGGACGATTTTATGCTCTTCAACAGCTCCTGGATTGGTCTGCAGAGGGTTCTCTCTGCTTTTTCAAGCTATGCCAGGGATAATGGACTCTTGGCTCTTCCAGGACATCATCTTAAGGGGCACCCAGAGTGTGACATATCTGGCATATCACATCTCGGCACAACCTACTGTGAGAAATATCGAGCACTCCTCACTATGAAAGCAATACGCCTAACAAATCAACTCATAACTATGGATAGAACATTTGGGAGATGCTCCATCAAGGCAGCGATCCAGCTCTATGAGGGGAAAGTAGTTCCCAAACTGCTTTATGGCCTTGAGCTCTGGCCTATGGAATCATATGGCTGGTCGACACTATAGAGGGAAAGATGTGGCGACGAGTTCTGAAGGTTCATAATGCAGTCCCAGTGGCAGTAATATGGTACGAGTTGGGCCTATCATCTTTAAAAGCGAGGGTCCAATAGTCCCTTTTGTCATTCCCTATCTCTACCTGTGGTGTTCTCCAGGGGTCTAACCTTTCCCTCTGGCTGTTCAACCAATACCTGGTACTTTTTGCCCACTGCATTGCCGCTCTCTGCCCCAACTTTCAGTGCTATGCAGATGACGCTCATTTTCAGGCTCCCTTCAGCCACCACTTCACCCGCCTCTTCACCCTCTCACATCTCTGACTGTCTGTCTGCTATCAGGAGTGGTGTGCCGCCAGTGATCACTGCTTTAATGCCAGTTAGACTGAGATTCTCCTCATCGGCATACCTGATCCATCCTTTCCTGTAGCTCTCTGGCTGGCCTCTCTTGGCCCTCTTCCTGCTCCCACCTGTGAGGCTAAAAACCTCAGGGTCATCTTCGACTCCACACTCTCCTTCTCCCCTCACATCTCTGACATCTCTAAGAAGTCACACTACCAGCTGCACCTCCTCAGAGGTATTCTTCCTTTCCTCTCCTTCCCCCAGAAGCTCACTGTCTCTAGAGCTCTGGGCTGGACTACTGCAACAGCCTCTTTCTAAATCTGCCTGCCTCTACTCTCCGCCCTCTGCAACTCATCCAGAACAGGACTGTGAGACTTGTCCTTGGCCTCAAGCCCTGGGATCATATCTCTCCAACTCTGAAATCTCTCCACTGACTCCCACTGGCTGCAAGGATGAAGTTCAAAACCCTCTGCCTTGTCCACAAGGCCTTCTGTGGCCTGGGGCCTCAATACCTTCAACTGTCTCTTCCTAAATATCTTCCTTCTCGAGCCCTTCGGTCATCCACCCTCCAACTCCCTCAGGGTCAGTTGCTTCTCCAAGCAATGAGTTGGTGGTAGATCTCTTTCCTCAGCTGGGGCCTCCCTCTGGTACAGCCTCCCTGCCTCTCTGAAACTTGAGGAGAACCATCTCCTGTTCCGGAAGCACCTCAAGACCTTCCTCTTTGTTTCTACTTTCTCTTCTCTTCTCCCCTGCTGAACACGTGGCTGAAACTGAAATGACACTGGTCACCTGGCTACCCTCTGTTCTTGGGCCCAGGTCCCCACCCGCCAAATTGCACACCTGCACTGCCCCCCTGGCAACCTCCCTGCAGTTGGGGGCTGTTTCTGTATCCCTACAGCCCCCTGCCCTGACACCTGTGGTTTTATTTCTTTTACTGTTATCCTATGTACTGCACTGCCCCCTCCCTTTTCCCCTCGCTCTTTTCCCCATCCCCCGTCCCCTGCATTTGCGTGATCTCAATGTCACCTGGCCTGGTAAGATCGTTGTTTTTGTTCCCCCTCCCTTGCCACATCACGCCTTGAAACACTTGTGCATAGGTGCGTTATAAATCCTTATCATAGCCTATCATTATACCGTAAGATTATTTCTCTGATTAAGGACTCTCTTTATGCTGAGGTATTTCTTCTGCTGGGAGCAGGTAATCCCTTAAAACCAATTTCTTTGAGCTTTGTAGGGAAATTAAGACTACATTGCGATTCACTGCTCTCTCCTATTGATGTGAATGTCAATTTGTGGGCTTCAAATCCTTTGAAAGTAAAGGGGGTACTTTACAGTTATGATGGGAATGCTACTATTGACTCCTTCCATGGTTACTCAAAAGCAGGGGCATCATTGCTCCGTACCTATTATTGTTTCCTAATGTGTTTTACTGCACCCTCTTAATGCGTCTTCGAAGGAATCTCTTGCCCACTGGGGAAGTATTATTGAGAAGAGGTACGAGTCTTAGGCCAGCTACTGGAGGCAGGTTTTGTAAAAATGATGCAATATTGGAGACCGCCAAGAACCTTCTCTTGGAATGTCCTGCTCTCCATCCTAAGCGATTGGCATATTTGAAGAAACGAATGGGAACCATCGAGTAGATGGATGGACCAGAACAGTTTATGGGAAAGATGGCTGATGATCCATTCACCGTGGAGCAGTCTTTATTAAATCTCGGACTTTGGATACATGAGTTCAGTAGTTTTAACAGTTAATTAGTATTGCATTTCATTTTGTGGTACTTTTATTGTCTTTTCTTTCTTTTTTAACATATTATCGGGAAAAACAGACAATTGCTCAGATGTTTTGTCTAAACGTTTTATTATTTTAACAGTGAATTGATTTTTTGTAATTCTTTTATCTACTATTTTAACATTTATTCACGTTGTAAAGTTTTTTTTAAACCATATACAATAAACGAAATACATAAAAATAATTAATTATATTACTCTGGTCACGTAACTTATTTAGGCCACCTAGAGTAATGTCATCAGCATGTAACTGATGCCTTTATATAAAGGAGGAAAAAGAAATCAAGAGGGCATTGGTGGTACAGTAAACTTTGAATGCCTTTTTGACTTGCTTCCCCGGGATGAGCATGGTCACCTTTTCTCCACTATTTCTCGGGTTGGGTCCAATGCCTGAATGCGGATGTGCTCGAAAACCGCACCCTTGTTCACCGTGGACCGACCTGCTGGTGGAGGCCCTTTGAATCCTGTTGCATGACAAGGAGACGCCTAGCAGCCAATTGGTAGCATCTCACATGGCTGTATTGGCAGTGTGTCGGAGATCATTTGGAGCCAAAATAGTGATACATTGATGATCTGGCCATGTTGGCAATTAAACGAGCAATATGGACAAATGTTAGTCGCGCATGGCACCATTGCTAAGCCCTGCATACCTTGCACTGCATAGGGTCACTGGAACCAGGCGGGCAGGAAGCTGCCCCTCCGACGTCTGCATGGCCACGTGCTGCATATACTTTGCTATGCTCTGATGTGTTTGTAAATTCTATGTTTCTCTTACTTGCCAACATTCCTGCAGAACACAATCCCACTGTCTCCTTTCCTGGCTCTTATGCCTCACTTTTTTTGCCCCCCACTCAGGAGGAAGCGTGCAGTATGGCCTGGGAGCTGCTCACCCAGGTGTACGGGATCCCAAGAGAGCGCCTCTATGTCACCTATTTTGCAGGGGATCCATCTTCAGGGCTCGGTGCCGACGAGGAGAGCCGGGAGATCTGGCTCAGCCTGGGGTAAGCAGTGCATTTGCCGTCCTTGGTTGAGGAAGAGGCACTGTATAGTATTTTATGTGATATTGTGTAGCCGGGTTATAGATGATGACCACATAACAGCAAACAGCATCTTGTGGCTTGGGGAGAGTCCTGGGGCCCAAAGATCTTTTCTGTTTGAAGGTTAGGCATAGGCAGTAGGAGTAAGAAGACTGGCATCTCTGCTTTGAACACTCACACTGAAAGTAGACCATGGTATAAAAGTCCTCCACCCCAGGGATCAAAATGAGCTGGCACCTTGCAAGAACTCTGGTGCAAAAAGCAGCCTCAGGAAACCCAGTAGGCCTTATAACAAGGCCAGGGGTCCCCAAGCAGCCTCAGGAAACCCAGTAGGCTTTATAACAAAGCCAGGGGTCCCCGGTAAAGACTGTGTGAACATGGGGTCGACCCAGGCACTGCTAGACAAATCCATGCGTGCTGTGCGCAGGTGCACATGACAGGCCGCCTTTCCCTTAAGCCCAGATGCCTATTCCTGTGCATGCATTCCCTCCTCTTTTCCTCTCAAGGGCAGGGGTATGGAATCCTTGGATTCAAAGGAGACTAGACTCTGGCAGCCTCTATGTGTGAGATGACTAGAAATCGCACCAAACAAGGTGCCAGAGCTCGTAGTTTATGTCCTTAGTTTGTAGATTTTACTTTGGTTGTGAAACCACTAACTTGCCAACAAGGGTCATGTACATGCAGAGGGCTGAGGTGATTGGCTGTTACAAGTGCTGTGTTCCCAGCATTCCATGCTGAATGTATCCTTGTTCATGAAAAGTAATCCAATGCAGAGAGAATGCAGTGAGTTCCTGTTTTGTGAGGCACAGGCCCCTCCATGAGGCATGAGCACAAGCATGGCTGCTATACCCATCTCCTGCAGAAAGCAGCTGGCGAGACGCACAGTACCCCTTTTCTCCCCAGCACTGGGGTAACACACCGGCTGTCACAAGGTGACAAAAACATCAGAGCGTGAACTGCCAGGTGTTTATCAGAATGTTTGAAAGGACTGTGGTTGGAAATAACTATCCAATAGCCACATCTCTTGCCTACGTCTGTGCTTGGTGAAGCTTGGGCTTAATCTGGAAAACAGTGACGGAGGGCTTCTCAGTATTATTAGACCATCGCAGTGAAATTATGTATATAGACAACATATTCATACACAAAGACGGAACTAATAAGGTGTCAAGACTTTCTGGCAATCCCTTATATTTCAAAAAAGGTAGCAGGCGCTCCTCTCCAGAGAGAACATGGCATGATAACCTGTTCTGAGGGGAGAGTTTGCAGCACAGCTTTTTGCTCACTGTACCTTTCACAGATGGGAAATACCCATTTGCATATCAGTCTTTGTCCCGCCCACATGGGCAGTCCAGCACTGAAATGCTATGGCAATTCCTCTCTGAACAAGAGTACCGACAGCAACCCCATTCACGTGTTTCAGCCTTGTTGGGCCTCATCAGTGAGGTGAAGCTTTGTCTATCTGAGCACAGTGAGCAGGGAGTCCACGTCTGGTTGCCCCCAGGTAACTCAGGGTGACCAACCCCAAGTTCCTTGCAAATATTTCAAAATGCCATTCGTTAGTTGCAGTATTGTGGTGAAGGCTGCAAGTGTTTTCAGGATAGTTAGAAGCCAATGCTGAACAGGAGGAGCCATCCACACCTATCTTGCACATGGAGTTGGATATCTTTTTACATTTGGACTTGCCATGAGTTGTGGGCAGGCTGTGGGACTGTGGAGACCCTCGTGCTGGAGATTAAGCACTCTGTAAAACAAGGTCTTCTGCTTATGACCACTTCTCGTTGTTCATTGTTTTCGTTGGTGTTCCCCTCCGGCTCAGTTATTACACACGTTAATCCACAACTTTGTGAAAATGAGCAGTACATTTCTTGAAGGCTGCCCTCTGATTGGCTCTCTCAAACCCACAGATGAGGGACCTTCTGGACCGAATCACAGCATCCTGAACGAGGCTTCCTATCCCTCACAGACCCCTCACATTCTTTTTTCTTCAGGGTCCCCCCTGGACGCGTGCTGCCCTTTGGCCTGCGAGAGAACTTTTGGGAGATGGGTGAGACGGGCCCATGCGGACCCTGCACTGAGATCCACTATGACCACGTTGGCGGCCGGGACGCCACCGCCCTGGTGAACCGCGACAGCCCGGAGGTGGTGGAGATCTGGAACCTGGTCTTCATGCAGCACAACAGGTAGGGACGTTCACTGGGTGCTTATTGCATGGCCATGGCACGAAGCGTATACACTGTATATACCTAGAAACTCCTCAAGTGTGTCCCTCCATGACTGGATGTTTGCTTTTTCACTCTTTCTCACATTCCCTTTTCCGGACTGAACACGGTGCAGCCACCCCCTTTCCTGATTTGTATGACTTGTATATAACATGATCCTTTATGAAAGGGCGGGCCAGACAGCTTTTAATGACAGTAGTGTAAAATGTATCGGGTTATCTTCACCCTATTTTAAAGGTTTCTCATAATATGGTACATGGGCTGCAGATGCCATCTCACGCCTGGGTGAGAACACTTTGCAGCATAGAGCAGAAGTTTTCAGATACAATTTTAGCCAGTGCAGCAGATTCTAGTACAGTGTACAGTTCTCACAGGACCAAGGCAGTGCCTGGGCTGCCTAAACCTACCTCCACTGCACCACAAACCGCACACGCTTTCACAACACCCAGTATGAAACCACACTCAAAGCACCCATGCACAATTCATACCCCAACACCACATGACGACTACCAACCTAAAACACACCAACGCTATTTTTTTTTTCCGAAC
This sequence comes from Ambystoma mexicanum, assembly GCF_040938575.1. Classification (NCBI taxonomy): domain Eukaryota; kingdom Metazoa; phylum Chordata; class Amphibia; order Caudata; family Ambystomatidae; genus Ambystoma; species Ambystoma mexicanum. Next base: position 1,258,632,188 of record NC_090928.1, read on the forward strand.
TGAAGCTGCTAACAGCACATCAAAGCTCTCTTGCCCTTCTCCCTCTCAATCCCACTAACAAACCCCCACCCTCAACCCTCCTTCCATTGCAGATCTGTCAGAGCGCCAAGCGACAACCCAAGTATGCCGTACAAGACAAAATAACATAATGTTGCTAATTCTGCAGGCTGAAGCCGTCTCACTGGGCGCATTGAAAGTGATGCGGTACACTCCATCTTGCGTGGTAGAGCCAAAACAGAAAAACATAGGAAGCAAACAGTCTATGAAGCTGGCGGCTTCTCGAATCTTACCTGGAACCGATTCGGTAATGACAAGCGCAGAACGGCATAGAGTAAGGGAGGTTAGGGGCAGTGCAGCATAATTCAATATGGCAAACAGATGAGCCTTAACTTTACAGAGCAGTAACTAAATGAATACAGCAGTTCTACATTTTCCACCACACATTCTAGGGAGAAGTAGAACAAAGTCATGCAGGGTTACCGGGAAACCAACTAAAACCTACAAATGGGAACTTGTAGACTAAGAGTGTCAGGATGTATCTAGTGAAAGGGTCCTTTGTAAAGGGCAACGTGTCCTGGTTCAGTGTCTAGTCCCTAGTATATCCAAGGAGTTCTCATGGTTTTCCACCCCTCAAAACGCATCCTTCAGTTCACTCATTCTCAGGGTGTTTAAAGCGCCTCAGCATGCTTCTTTCTTGGCTTTGGCCATGCGTGTTCTGAGATGCGCTGATCTCCTGGAGACTGTAATTGTAGTTCCAACCATTTCCTACCAGGGCAGGACCATATGCTTTCACCCCCTGGCCCTGGGGATTCCTTCACTGGATCTGGGCATGCTAGCCCTCCTGCCCATCACCAACCTGCAGCAATTACCCCCCAGCGAAGGCAGCCCAGATGTTGATTCCTGTGTATGCATTACCGCCTCTTTTCCTCTCAAGGGCAGGGGTGTGGCAGCCACGGATTTGAAGCAAACTAGATTCTGGCAGCCTCTGTATGTGAGGTGATCAGAAATTGCACCAGACAGGGCGCCAGAGCTCGTAGCTTATGTCCGTCCTTTGTTTGTAGTTTTGACTTTGGTCGTGAAACCGCTAACTTGCCAACAGGGGTCATGTACATGCAGAGGGCTGAGGTGATTGGCTGTTCCAAGTACTGTGTTCCCAACATTCCATGCTGAATGTATCCTTGTTCACATAAAGTAATCCAATGCAGAGAGAATGCAGTGAGTTCCTGTTTTGTGAGGCATAGGCCCCTCCATGAGGCATAAGCACAAGCATGGCTGCTATACCCGTCTCCTGCACAAAGCAGCTGGAGAGACGCACAGTGCCCCTTTTCTGACCCAGCACTGGGGTAACACACCGGCTGTCACAAGGTGACAAAAACATCAGACTGTTGTAAGGAACTTATGGTGGCAACAGTAAAGAAAGACACAAGTGATCACAGTTCAAGGGTGTTTATTAAACTGTAAATGCAGGTTGAAAAAATCGCCTAATCTAAAGCTGAATCTATGATGGGGGCGAGCTACGACCATCAAATAATAAGGCAGTCCTAGTGGCGTCTTGTCAAATAAAAGGGCCTATACTAAAAAAAAAACTATTGCCAATCCTTACAACTAAATATAAAAAGAGTGTGGGATGGTGTTCATAAGAAAGAAAGAAGTTTCACAAATGATAAGTCAGGATGTGCTATCCGGGGGTCTCCCTTCCCCACGTTTTGAGCACTGGACAAGGCGCGACTCCTGAGCATAGTACACGCTCCAGCTCTTAGCACGAGACAACCGTTCCGTTCTCAGGTATCAGGACCTTTGGTGGTTAAGTCTCTTTTCTACAAAAAGTCTCTGGTCTCCGAGGACCTGATGTGTTCAAGAATAACAAACAAAAAGTTCCTTTCAAATGTATGTTGAGTGATGACTTCACCCCTGGGTCCCCCTCTTCTGGGCTCATGTGTTTGCCTCCCTCCGCCGGGTTCACTATAGCATTCACTTATCGTTGGGTGTTGGCTTTTCACCCCTGGATCCCCCTCTAGCGGGCCCAGACCACTATCGATTGTTAGCCTTCCTCCGTCGGGTTCACTATGGCTTTTTCCAAATGATCTCAACTGTTGCATTTGCAAGTTTTAATGTCTTTTTAAACAACGCACTGTGGACATCCCTCCGTCTGGTTCACTTTTGTCATAATGTTCTTTCTCTTTTCTCACTAAGCGGGATTCATCTCCCTTAGCTTTCCAATGGCTTGTCGGTCAAAGACTTTCGACTGTACAGAGGATTTTGCTATACCCCTGTATGACCACTTTGACCATTTCCTTGCGGCTCTCCCAAGGGCCTTCTGGTATCGGTAGTTTACAACAAATGCGCAATAAACCAGAGTCTCTCGAGTGAGCACCCACATGGTGACAGACCCCTCTGCAGCTGGCTTTCCCCTCAATGTTAACGTTCTTTGAACATCCCTTAATTTGCCACTTTGTGACTTTCGTTCAACACAGTTTGGTTTCTTATCAGCTCTCCCCTCGACTCACCGGCTGTGATGAACCGCTTGGCTGTTCTTGTATCTGGAGTCAAGGACGGTACCACAGTAGCAGGTGTCTCTCTCTGTCCTACTTATCAGCGTAGGCGTGCTCCGTGCACCGTTGACATCTGCTGCAACACACGCTGGCTATTGTTTGCGGTCTTACGATTCCTTGTGCTTCGCGGGTCGGGTTAGGAAAGGGCAAGGTCACTTCTCTCCTTGTCACCCTCTCGATTATCGCTGCCTTTCTCCTCCTCTTGAACTGCTGTGTTTGGATAGCTGTCTCGTCGTGCAGGCTGCCTTGCTCGTCGTGTGCCCTCGTGCTCCGCCTTTTATCCCTGTGGGGAAGGGGAAGGGCTGTCCGGTGTGTGCGAATCTGCCTGAATTTGCCTGACCCTTGTGTTGGGACATGTCAGGTAAATGGCTCTGGTGTTAGTCCGTTGTCTTGCGTGGTGTGCTAAAGTGTTCGTGCCGGAAAAGGGGGGTAGAGTGTTTAGTATCCTACATGGTAGGATGGGGAAAAGGTGTTGTAAGAAGGGGGATACCACGTCTCACCCGTCGATATCCCACTTCCACTCCCCGAGGATCCCCCATCCAGGTGATCCTGCCTTACTGGTCCACCCCCAGGAACTGTATCCAATAGCGATGGCCGTGTTCTGGCCACCTGGATGACAGATCCCCAGGGACCAGTCAGGGAGACATCTTCAGGTTTCTCACGTGTGAACTGCCAGGTTTCTATCAGAATGTGCAAAAGGGCTGTGAATCGAAATAACTATCCAATAGCCACTTCTAGGGCTCATGGCTGCGCTTGTTAAAGCTTGGATGAAGCCTGTAAAACAGTGATGGAAGGCCAAAGGTTACTCTCATCCGTAAACTCATTACAGGCTCTTCTTCAGTTTCCAGAAAGCTTTAGTGCCTGCCAAACTAAAGCTACAGCAGCATACCCGTGCTCCATTGTCAGTCTCTCTCCAGGTCCGGTGGACTCACAATGCCCACCAGCCTAATCTGGGTGTACCATCTTAGTAGTGTCCGGATCCTTTGCTCCACTCCATGCATTTACAGCCTGCCGGGTGTACGCCCAGGGTTCATCCACTTGATGGTTGGGCTTGTGCTGCGAACCCAACGCGAGCAGCTGTCTTGCTTCTAGTACAGCATCTCTCATTACCCCCTTTTTGATGCCTGGGCGCCATGTGTTTCTGGTCTCTAAACTCTTATGTCCCTTTGGGTGTTACTGTAGGGGAACCTTCTGTGCCACCAAATCACAGCATCTTATGTTGGGTCACAGCAGGTGCTCTTTCCTGCTGGGCTGACTGTGGAGCGTGGAGCTGAGATGGGAGATTGGTTGGGTTATGGGCGACCTCCTCCACCACCCAATATACCACCTCCAGAGCTCGCATTGCTCTGCACGTGGCTCCCCTGGCCACCTGAGTTTCCCAGTCTCCCTCTATGCGGCCTCAGACGTGGCTCGGTATTCCATTACATTATGGGATAGAGAATGTATGTTTTCTGGGGTAGCAGTCTGTGTTCAGTGCAACCAAACCCTTGCTGCCAATCCTTTGTGGTTCTGCTGTGATGTGTAATTTCAATGGATCATAGTACGACTGATGGGTGATTTTTGCATTACATGTGTCTGTTCTTGGTTCATATTAAATCCCAAAGCAACATCAATCCTGAAGTATCTACATTGCTTCAGAAAATCTCACAACCTTCCTGTGCATGGTGTTTGGGTTTAAAATGATCGTATAATTGTTTTTCTTGTATTTACAAGAAATGAAATACTGGTACATTACAGTGCAATCTGGTAGATGACTAAAATGGGATTCATCGAAAGAACACCCTTTCGCTTTGTGGTGTAATATAGCCCTAGGTATCGCTATGGCTACGCCTATCTAAAAGGTATCCCAAAATTGCAATTTTTAGTAATTTGTTGGAATGAACAGCCAGAGCTGATATATTTTTTTTTAAAGAAGAGCCATCTCATTGTAGTAGGAGGGCAAGTTCGTTTAGATAGGCGGAGCCATAGCGCTATCTAGGGATATATTATACCACGAAGGGAAAGGGTGTTCGTCCGATGAGGGCTAGCATTTAGGGTACACAATAATAGTGAGAAAAAGTACTGGCAGAATCCAAACCTTGAATGTCAGTTATTTTGTGTGATATGATGTATAAAGGTAACAGTAAGGACATGAGACCCCAAGAATGAGGTGTAACTCTGTAAGAAGTAGTATCCCTGTAGTTTTTTGTAAAATGTGATTCAAACATGTTTAGGTGATATTCTACAGTCCACCTATCACAGGTCGCACAGCCAGGAACCCCTTTTGGCTTTGTATGCCGTTTTACACTTTTTGGATTTCTCCTGGTTAGCCTCTTGGCTTTGTCGCCACGTGTTACACACTTCTTGCCAGCTTTTGGCGTTGCTGTATTGTATCCATTTATAAAGTTCCCTTTACGGTGGCCTTTCTCTGCCCCACCTTTCTGTGGTATTTTTTCACACTTATGTTCCTTTTAGTAAGTTACTTGCAAATGGCTCTTTCCCTTTTGGTTGTCATCTGTTGTTAACTTTGCCCATAAAGTGTTATTCAGTTCTGTATGCTTACTTTAGCTCACTTCCAAGTTTTTCATTAATTTCGGTGTTCGGTATATGTAATTTAGCGGTGTTTCATTCAATACGGCATTCAATAAGAAATTGTCCCAAATGCCCGAATAAAAAAGCCTGAATGGAAGATTTGGCTGAATTTCGGCCGTTCGAAAAGTCCGAGCGGCTGAAAAGTTTGACCAAATCCCCCATTCGTTGGCTAGGGCTGCGGGGAGGTCCCCCACACCCTTGTTCACTATGCTGTGAATGGGCTTTGTGAGGCCCCCGCAGCCCAGCCCGTATAAAGTAAAAAGAAAAAACAAGGAAAGGACCCTGCTGCGCCGTTTCACGGAAGTGAAAGGGAACAGGCGTTGCAGGGACACAGCAAGTCGGTGGCACACAGTGAAGTGTGCCGGGGCAAGGTAAGTAGGGGGGGTGGGAGTGTGGGTGGGGCTGGAAGCCCATGGCTGCAATGTTCAGGGGAGAAAAGACAGAACGTTTTCAGATTAATAACGCAGTCTTTTCTCCCTCAAACATTTCAGCCACGGGCTTCCAACCCCAATCCTTCAATGAATGTAATTCAGCTTTGTTTTCAAAGTTTCAATCAGTTTGGTATTCAATAAACACGTGCAGCCCTTAGTTGCTTAAGAGTAGCCCTCAGGGAGCGACCCAGTGCTGGGTGACTTCCCCGACAAACACTGGTCCTGGCATTCCTCTCTGGTGGCTCAGCTTCTCCTCCTCTGTCTTGTAGACCACTGGGCTGGCTGGTGCGAGCCCGCTCTCATTCCGGATGCCGTCCACCACACGCCGGCGGCCTTACTACTTCGGCTTGGACATGGATGGCGTCCTTTCTTCCTCTCGTCTCGTTCGGAGCTCCAGCTGCTTTCTGTCCCATGCAGAGGCTCCCACGCCTGTGTTAGCTTCCCAGCCCAGCTGGCCTTGGGCTCTACGGGTCCTCTTGGGTATCACTGGCACCCTGGCTTCCTCTCAGGCCCCATCCTGGCTGCAGCCTCACGACACCGGTCTCCTGCTGGTCTCCGCCACCCCGGTCTCACAGTTGCTCTCTCTGCTGCAATTTCGATCTCCCTTTATACACCTGCAACCCTTTGACAGGTTGCAGGTGGGCATTTTCAATTGGGCTTGCCTGACCTATGACACACTCTACCAGCATCTTCTTTGTCCCAGTACTAGAGTGGTGAAATGAAGTGTTAGTGTTCATCACTGCTAAGCACCTCTTCCTAGTCCCAGTACTGTCAAAGGTAAAAGATAGGGAAAAAGAGGGGAGAGGTCATACAATAGCCTATTAGTGCCGGGGGAGGGATAGGTTGGTCTTCCATAGGGAAAGGGGGATACCATGTCTCAACTGTGTGTACCCCCCTCCCAATCCCCAAGGACCAACCACCCAGGTGATCCTCCCTCGCTTCACCACCCCACGGTCAGGATGCAAGAGCGATGGCTCTTCCCTGGCCACCTTAGAAGAGGATCCAGGGGGAGTAGTAGTGAGAATGTCGCTCATCATTACTGCAGACCCCGACATCGGCACCCTGCTTGGCTTTTCAGATTTAGTCCAATGGAGGAGCCATGATGGCTTTACAGTTGGCATATATGAATAAATAAATCCAAGATGGTAATTTGCAGATGATTGTTCTCATTAATTAAAATGTTGTCTTCTGTCTTGTTCTTTCCTCTTTAACCACTTGTTGCCAGACAGTTTCCTGACTTAAGAACGTTCTTGGACATGAGCAGAGAAATTAATGATTTTCCTCCTGAGTTGGTGGCTGGGGCAGAACGTGGTTAGCTTTATTGAGATGTAGCTTCTAGCAGCCAGTGAGGAATCACTGTGCCTCAATAGATGATGGCTCACAGAGGAGTCTTGCATACTCCAACTATCGTGTCCGAAGCCAGAGTTCACTGCGTGACCTATGTCAGTGGCTGCCTTTGTTTTGTGGAAAGGGTCAGGGTATGTGGAAAATCACCAGAACTGCGTTTTAGATGAATTAATTCTCCAGGGTTGAAGATCATCTATGCCGACATATGGCCGAGTAGTTCCTCCTCGTGCACCCAACAACTAAAGAAGATCGGTTTTGAGCCTGGTCTTTTCTGCAGTACCCCAGACAAATGACATGAATGCTTTACCTCTTTAACGAGTTTGGCAGCAAGGCACTAGCTCCATGTCACGCTCCGACCGTGGAAGAAGGGGCACAGATGGAGGCTTACTTAGGAGGGCCTAGTCTCCCTCCAGACTCCAGTTCAATACTGGCTTCCGCTTCCTGCAGGTCGCCTTGCAACTCGCTGCCTACGTCTCTGCGGCCGCCTCTAGTTGTGCGCTTCGGATTTCCCTGAGCCCTCTCAGTCTCGTTATATTTCCACTTTCCTTCTCCTTCTATTCTGCTCCTATTTCTTTTCTCTGGTTTGATTTCTTGGCGCTTGCCGATCTCGACTCAGCCCCCTGTTTAGTTCCGCAGTCGAATACCTTCCTACGCTGGGGGTTCACACGTTGATGGGTTTCCCGTCCTGTTCGTTCCTTTATTGATTTAAAAAGGGAGTCGCTTGGTTCTATTACTTTTGGGTTTTTCTGTTCACACGTGACCTCGCTTCCTTTCACTCTCACGCTACTCTGTCCCCTCCTGATTTCTCTCACTCTCGCTCACCCTCTTCCTCTCTCACTCTCTCTCTCTCTCTCTCTCGCTCACCCTCTTCCTCTCTCACTCTCTCTCTCTCTCTCTCGCTCACCCTCTTCCTCTCTCTCACTCTCTCTCTCGCTCACCCTCTTCCTCTCTCTCTCTCTCTCTCTCTCTCTCACTCTCGCTCACCCTCTTCCTCTCTCTCTCGCTCGCTCTCTCTCTCTCTCTCACTCTCGCTCACCCTCTTCTCTCTCGCTCGCTCGCTCTCTCTCTCTCTCTCTCTCACTCCCGCTCACCCTCTTCTTCTCTCTCTCTCTCTCTCACTCTCGCTCACCCTCTTCTTCTCTCTCTCTCTCTGCGCTCCTGCTCTCTCTCCTCCTCTTTTCTCTCTCTCTTTCCCTCTCCATTCCGCTCATCCTCTCCTGCATGCATTCTTCTCTCTCTCTCTCTCTCACTCTCGCTCACCCTCTTCTTCTCTCTCTCTCTCTCTCTCTCTCTCTCTCTCTCACTCTCGCTCACCTTCTTCTTCTCTCTCTCTCTCACACTCTCTCTCACTCACCCTCTTCTTCTCTCTCTCGCTCACCCTCTTCTTCTCTCTCTCTCACTCTCGCTCACCCTCTTCTTCTCTCTCTCTCTCTCTCTCACTCTCTCTCTCACTCTCTCACTCTCTCACTCTCGCTCACCCTCTTCTTCTCTCTCTCTCTCTCTCTCTCTCTCACTCTCGCTCACCCTCTTCTTCTCTCTCTCTCTCTCTCTCTCTCTCTCTCTCTCTCTGCGCTCCTGCTCTCTCTCCTCCTCTTTTCTCTCTCTCTTTCTCTCTCCATTCCGCTCATCCTCTCCTGCATGCATTCTTCTCTCTCTCTCTCTCTCTCACTCTCGCTCACCCTCTTCTTCTCTCTCTCTCTCTCACTCTCGCTCACCCTCTTCTTCTCTCTCTCTCTCTCTCTCTCTCACTCTCGCTCACCCTCTTCTTCTCTCTCTCTCGCTCACCCTCTTCTTCTCTCTCTCTCACTCTCGCTCACCCTCTTCTTCTCTCTCTCTCTCTCTCTCTCTCACTCTCTCTCTCTCACTCTCTCACTCTCGCTCACCCTCTTCTTCTCTCTCTCTCTCTCTCTCTCTCACTCTCGCTCACCCTCTTCTTCTCTCTCTCTCTCTCTGCGCTCCTGCTCTCTCTCCTCCTCTTTTCTCTCTCTCTTTCTCTCTCCATTCCGCTCATCCTCTCCTGCATGCATTCTTCTCTCTCTCTCTCTCTCTCTCTCTCTCTCACTCTCGCTCACCCTCTTCTTCTCTCTCTCTCTCTCTCTCTCTCTCTCTCTCACTCTCGCTCACCCTCTTCCTCTCTCTCTCTCTCTCTCTCTCTCTCTCTCTCTCTCTCACACTCTCTCTCTCTCCCCCTCACTCTCGCTCACCCTCTTCTTCTCTCTCTCTCTCTCTCTCTCTCGCTCACCCTCTTCTTCTCTCTCTCTCTCTCTCACTCTCGCTCACCCTCTTCTTCTCTCTCTCTCTCTCTCTCTCTCTCACTCTCTCTCTCTCACTCTCTCTCGCTCACCCTCTTCTCTCTCTCTCTCTCTCTCTCTCTCACTCTCGCTCACCCTCTTCTTCTCTCTCTCTCTCTCTCTCTCTCTCTCTCTCTCTCTCTCTCTCTCTCTCTGTGCTCCTGCTCTCTCTCCTCCTCTTTTCTCTCTCTCTTTCTCTCTCCATTCCGCTCATCCTCTCCTGCATGCATTCTTTTCTCTCTCGTTCATCCTCCCAGTTGCCTACCTTAAACTTACCTGTTTGCTGAAGTACTGGAACTGACCCTTATAGAATTCCAACAGTTCAGAGACTCTCTTTCTTCAAGTCTTCTTCGGACTTCAAGTCCCTCCAGACTCCACCCGCCTCACAGTAAATCTCCATTAAGATTTCCTCTGGACTACAGCTTCATCTTCGGGAGTGCCTTCTTATCACCCATCATCCCCTCCATCTGGCTTACAGGGTTCTTTATGCCTATAAGGCTTTTTCCCTGTCTTAGGGGTCTTGCTCCTCAGGGACCCTCTGACCGCTGTTCTAATCACGGTCAGGGTGGCGTCAGGTGGAGCTCGTCCTTATCTCCACGAGAGAAAAGAGCTAAGGACAAGAGAACAAAGAAGGGGATAAGTGAAGAAGTATCCGACAAGAAGAATAGAAGAAGAAGACAGAAGAAATCTCGCCAGAGCGACGTTGACACACACTCAGGTGAGGAGAATCAAGGGGGTAGTCCTTCAGATTCAGACATTTGTGACACTCAAGCAATTCTTTGAGCCATACTATTGATTTTCTTTGTGTTAATCCTTCCTAAAATGGAGGTACATGAACATGTACAATTTTATGTGGTTTTATTGGAAAGCTCATTTTACATGACTTGATGTGCTACACTTGTCCCAGTTTGCGAAGAACCACAATCCTGAAGAATGTCGGTTAAGGCTATTAAATAATTTACAGTTAGTTGTAGGTAGTATGTTCGTTTGAGGGAAAATAAGCTACATTTTAATATTGACAAGGGGTGTGCCAAATTAAATGTTTCAGTACCCTTATTGTCAGTAGCAAATAATTAGTTGGAAAATCAATCAAAGGCACATAGTTTTGTAAAACTTTGTTTCAAGCCTGGCCAACACTTAATAAAAATGCTTACATTACTATGTATATTAATGTTTATTTTCATCGGCACAAAGTTTGTAATCAAGACCAGAACAAAAGATTATCAGCGAGCAGCTGTGGTGTTTTAACTTGGATGGGGTCACTTTCAAAGCCCTAGCGTCAGATGGGTAAAAATGAATGTGTTTGGCTGAATATTTGTTTTCTGGGTACGTTTTGCACATGGCTACTACTGAAAGTTTGGGTTTCAACTGTCTGATGGACTGGCAAGCGTTGGAGGTGTAATCCATAACATTGTCTGGCCTGTTCAGAAGGATTTCTGAACTCCGACCAGGAGGGGCAGAGGTTCAGAAGGCCAACCTAGTTTCTTGGAACAGGGTAACCTCTGGAAAAGTCAGACCAATCAGGGTAGCTATGGCAGGCAGTCAAGACTAAGGGCCTCATTACACGTTGTGCGGTAAATGAAGCCATTTACTGGCATGGCGTTATTTGCGTCTCTGCCCTTGCAAGAGGCCGCTAATTGCGTACTATTATGAGTACGCGGACACGAGCATAGCGCCATGCCGGTAATGGCCCTACCACCATACCGTAAAAGTCCCCAAAAAGTCCTTTAGCGGCTTCGACTAAAGTGCTAATAGCACCTCCGCCTTCATGCTGCATGAAAATAGCGGTCACCGCTATTAGCGGTCCCCGACATTAGCAGTCACCGCTATTAGCGGTCGCCGTTAAAATGCGGAACCGGAAATAGCGTCATCGCACAGGAACGGGAAAGAGCACGGCGGCCATCTTTAAAAACACAATCCATTGCCATCCTCCGCATCCAGGACCCCTTTCAAGGAAACTCGGACACAAATCCATCCCGGATAGCCCAAAGATGCCCAAGGCCGTAAAAAAAAAGCTGCTGATCGCCAACGTAAGGAAAAATTCAGCGTTGAGGAGCTGATCATGCTCACAGAGACACTATCGGCAAATGCAAATGTAGTCTTCAGCAATGACATGCGGCGGGAGACCATCCTCAAGAAGAAGGCCATCTGGGCAGAGGTTGCAAACAAAGTCAGTGCGGTGGGCACCACCACCCGCACAGTCAAGGACTGCCGTATGAGGTGGGACGACCTCCGGCTCCGTGTCAGAAATATACTGTCAGTGAACCGCAGGCTGGCAATGGGCACAGGAGGTGGCGGCGATTCACCCCTGAAACTCAGTGAGTGGGAGGAGACCTGCGCATCCACAATTGGAGTGGAATCGATAGAGGGTGTTGGAGAAATGGAGCATGGAGTGGCCACTTCATCCGATGGAGGTGAGTGTATACATCAAAAAATGCACAGTGAAGTGTGAGGGGCCCCCCAATTATGTGTCCATATTCAGGCCATGGAGCCAGCCACAAACATACATGCATGCATCACCACATACACGTGCAACACAGACCCATTCATGCATGACCCACCCGACATCCCCATTACCGGAATACACAATAAAGAGGCCCTAATGCATAGAGCGGCATGACATAAACATTCAGCGTAAGGCAGGTAGAACCATAAACGATGATACCCCATTTCTCACCCCTACAGGATCACAGACAGAAACTGAGGACCCACGCACTGCGACACCTGCTCCCCCATCTACAAAAAAGCCCAGGAGAGATGCGACAGGGGACACCGCCACCACATCAAGGGTAACCGGGAGGAGTGTCCAGCAGCAGAGGGACAAAGGCAGCAGGAGCACAACTTCCACGCAGCTGAGGCCATGGCTGCTGCCATTGTTGCACCCACGGCAGTCTGTCTCACTCTGCTGCCACCAATTCAACTGGTGCGGCAGCAGCCACTGCACCACTTTTGGACGAGGAGGAAGCACTTGACATTGTGGAGCGAAGCCAGACCCCCAGCCCAACACGCCCCATTGAGGCAAGCCCAAGGTTGTCATCAGGGTCAGGTAGCCATGGAGGATCAGCCACCCACACCATGGAAGGTGCATGGAGCCCCAGGTGTCCTCACCTGATGCCAGAGGCATGGACCAAGGCGCAACAGTCATCCCTCCTGCTCGTAGCACACAACATGACCTTGCCTCCATCAGCCAGAGGCAGGCAGAGATCACTGGGCTTGTAAGGCAGCATGTGGCCGAGGCAGCCCGTCTGAGGGAGGACCTCTGTATGTATGCAAGGCATACAAGGGAGGGCATGGAGGCATGCACGAACAGGATTTGCAATGAAATGGCCCAACTCAGGCAGGCCGTGATCCGTATAGCGGATGCGATTGAGCACCAATGCCCACTCACAACACAGGATCAACCGGGCTCCTCCTCCTCTGGGAGTTCACTGCAAACAAGCCCCTTGCCCCGCTCTCTGCGCAACCTGAGGCGCACCATATTCCAACCACCCAATGGCGGAGGAGGCACTGAGAATTAGGGCCAGCAAGGACTAGGTTGCACATGTGGAGAAGGACACGTACACACTATGTGGCTCACATGGGAGTGTCGTGGGGGGAGGGGGGTAAGGTTGTTTTTGGGAGTGTTGTGGGGGGAGGGGGGTAAGGGTGTTTTTGGGAGTGTTGTGGGGGGAAGGGGGGAAGGGTGTTTTTGGGAGTGTTGTGGGGGGAGGGGGGTAAGGGTGTTTTTGGGAGTGTTGTGGGGGGAAGGGGGGAAGGGTGTTTTTGGGAGTGTTGTGGGGGGAGGGGGGTGAGGTCGTTTGCACAGTTGGGGCCATGCACTTTTTGTTTGAATTTTGTTCACAATACACTGTTGAGAAGTTGAAACACAGGCTTGGTCTTCATCATTGTGTATGTGTACTGTATTGGGGAGATGGTTCTTTGTGGGACTCACCACATGCATCAGAGCAACAATACCCATCTCCATCCATAATAGTTTTCCCTTGTCTCTCAGAATATTTGATATATCAGATGCTGACGCACATCGTGTCCCACCTGCCCATCGCCTCTTGCATGTCCTGGCGGACCATTTCACCCATCCCCATCCCCATCAACATCATCCTCATCTGGTGGTTGCATGTCACTGTCAGGTGGCATAGGCACATTCCATCTGATGCACATTTTGTGCTGCATCACACATGCCATGGTTATCTTCGGCACTTTGTCATGGCCGTACAGGAGAGCCTCACCCGGCACGCTTAGGCACCAGAGCTGTGTGTTTGAAAGGCCAAATGTCTGCTCCATCACGACGCGGGTACGGGTATGTGCAATATTGTTGTCCTCTTCCTGCTGGTTCTGTGGGTTCCATACAGGGGTTAGGAGCCAACTCTTCAGGGGATAGCCGGCTTTGCCTGTATTGGATGAAGAATGGGTACCTGTTACCGGCCAACTCTGGTGCGGCCTGTACATGTCACACAAATCGTCTTTGCATTGTGATTGGAAATCACAACTGACAGCATGCATGCAGACGATCTGCGTGACTGCAATGTGCAAAGCTGAGCTCTCCCATGCAAGTCGACATGCCCCAATCATGCCTCCGACAGTAATATATATGTCCTGGGTGAGGCCAGGTTTCAGGTGTCCTTGGGCCCAGGCAAATTTAGTACCGCAATGCCAGTGTACTGCCATTCCACCATCCATGTTGCTATGCTGTGAAGCATCACTTCAGTGGTGCTATGGGTTTGTGGTCAGATGCTATGGCTAGGGATGATCCCTTTGCATGCATTCTAGGGCACATTGCTGTATTGATGTTGTGCTGGCCAAATTCTGTATGACTGTCTTGACGGCATGTTGCTGATTTGTGTATTATGTGGTGTGGCATGATGTGAAATGTGGGTGTGGATGGATGTGTAATCTTTCGAAAGTTGGATTGTATTCAATGTTGTGCAGCTTCACATTTCATGTGGGGTCTTCTCAAGTACATTGTGGCGTTCCCCGATGGACATTGGCATACATCTGTATGACCATTTGTCCCACGCACGACAGTCAACTCCCAGTTGGTGTATGTTTCTCTCCCACCCCAATCACACCGCCATGTACATGCCCTGCTAATCACCAAGTTGCCACGATCGTTGGCCGGCTTGTGGCTCCATGTTGCGTGGTATGGTTGAGTTCTACAGGACCATTGAATCATGGGTTGAGCCGGGATGTCTGGAGTGACAATGTGTGATTATCTTGTTTGCGTCACATGCCATTCGGACAATGATGGAGTGGAATTGTTTTCTGTTTCGGTGGACTACTTCATTGTGATGTGGGAACACCAAATCCACACGGGTACAGTTGATGGCCCCGATGCTACTTGGGATGGTTGCACGTGAATAGCTGGCAACTTTGGTGTTTGCGATCTCCTGGACAGTCCGTGGCAGGAATATGTGTTCATGTGCAAGCTTCAGGAAGGCATTGTGTACCTGGGTCGGCGTGCATGGGACTACTGGTTGTGAGATGCCATGCATCTGCCACACAGTATGCTGCTAGGAGCCTCTGGCCAGGAAGTGGAGCACAGTCACCACCTTCAGTAGAGGGGGGATGCAGTTCTGATGTCTATGAGGCTCACGCTGTCGTCATGTATCTTATCCACGATGCTGGTGATGGTATCCCGGTGCAGACGGTACGGGGTATGTTTGTGCTCAGGTGTTTGGTTAAATGGACTTGCTTGGATCCTGGGTATTGGTGGCTGGCTCTGTGGTATTTCTGGGTGCCCTGGTGGTGCTTGCTGCGCCTGTCTTGGCCTCCTCCTCCTCCTCCTGCGTCTCCTCTATGCTGCCTGTTGTTGGTGCTGCCGCACTGCAATCGTGTCCTCCAGCCCATGTAATGCTGCCAGTATTGGAACCATTTTGGTGTGGCAAGGTGTGTGGGAAGGGGTGTGGTGTTCTCTTTTGTGCTGCAAGTCTCCATTGCCTCCACCTGTGCTGGATGTGTCCACCTGTGGCAGGTGGGAACACTGCTCAGGTCTCTTAACGAGTGGTTCGCGATGCCGGTATTAGCGCCATGCCGGTAAGGGGTTTTTGGGTCTTTATCGTGCCGCTATTGCCATGTCCGCATAGCTTGTGATGCCGTGCAATTAGCGCCATGCCGCTATTTCCTTTCAGGGGGCGCGCGCCCACGGACTTGCCGCTATTAGTGGCACCGTACTTACCGGTTCCGCTAATAGCGGCAAGTCCGGGTCGTAATTAGCTAGGGAATTTAGCGGTACCGGTAATCGCTTACCGGTACTGTTATTCCTTTACCGCACAACATGTAATGAGGCCCTTAGTCTCAGGAGGGGTGAGGGTGACTGAAGGACCTCAATGAGCACACAGAGCAAGGACACTTACAAATTACTCCAGACAGGTGTTATATCAAAAATATAGACACATTTATTACAAGGCCTTTGTAACATAGACAATAGCAAAGAATTACAGTAACACTAAGTAAACCATTACATCACACTCAATACAATATATATACAAGACCAGGGGCATCTAAAGGGGTGACTGCACGAAATATGTCGACAACCTAGATTGGAAGGAAACAGGCAGTGCAGTTAATCTTTTAGGCCCAGTTCGACAGCAATTATTCACCTAACTAAGAGGCAGTCCAAGCCCTAAGAAGAGGGGAGCCTTGTGCTCAATAGTACATGTAGTGCAGGCGCACGTGGTTGTTCCAATGGGCAAAACAGGGTCTCTTCAAGGGTCTCTAGCAGCTCGGGAAGGTGGATGAGGCGATGAAGAATAGGTTCCCACTGTACAAGATGGACCTCCACTTGAAGGCAGAGGCAGTTCGAGAGTTCGGGATGGAGTCGCTATTTCACAATAGCAGTGGACAGGAGAGGGGCCCCCAGAACCCACTCGTGAGTAGGGATGGGCTCTTGCGCTAGAGGCCACCGGTTGGGGTATTGATTACTCACCGGTCCCTGATGCAAGCAGACCCAAACTTCAGCAGGTCAGTCCACTTCACTTGCAGGTTCAAATGCGGCAAAAAGGACATCTCGGCACCTTTTAGTTCTGAGATAAAGCGATGATTCCCAAACGGGGCAGTGGCGATTTCTCCACTCCGGGTGGATGAATCGACCCAGTTTCACTGCAGCACGCTTCAGGGGCAAGAGGGTCACAAATGCAGCAGACTTGCAAAGGATGTTGCTGTAGCAGGGCAACACGGTAGCAGCGTTTACTCCAGTCCGGGCGCACTCGTCTCACTTCAGACCTGGGAATGCCAAGTGTATGAGTGTGCCATGGACACAGAGCTAGCAAGTTTACCAAGATACCAAGTTTCGAGGGCCTCCTCAAAACGACGTCGGAGACAGAGCAAAAGTCCTGGGACACTTCCGAGAAAGCTTACTTGCAGGGTTTGGTGAAGGTGCCGAGAATAGTCGGTCCCGCTATTCCAAGGGTTTGAAGCGTCTTTGCAGACCTTCAAGGACGATCAGATGCAGAGGGGTCCCACGGGTCGACAGCGGGCTCAGGGTGCCAAACCTTCCAGCGGGTCACCAGAGGTTCCTCAACTCAGCTTTGTAGATGCAGGATACTTGGATCCTATCCTTTGTTCAGTGAGAACTCAGGAGATCTACATGGGATGGATGTTTTCAGCCTCCTCTTATCCAAAGTTCCCTTCGCACCAAAACGAAGAGGACCCAATGGGAGATCTGCTAACAGACACACACTCCATACGTGGACCAATCACGGACCACGGTGGTCGCAAGCATTTAGGGCATTCCAGACTCTCTGGCAACCAGGATGTGTATTGGGACCAGACATTCCAGCCCACATCCTGGAGGCACACACACAAGGCATGCAGAAGCCCGCAAAAGCATTGGGATTTGCGGGAAAGTGCATGACCAAATAAGGACTGACCCGGGTCGACTTGC
Organism: Ambystoma mexicanum; assembly: GCF_040938575.1. NCBI lineage: Eukaryota > Metazoa > Chordata > Amphibia > Caudata > Ambystomatidae > Ambystoma > Ambystoma mexicanum. The sequence goes on from NC_090928.1 coordinate 1,258,649,259, forward strand.
CCTGGGGAAGGTGAAGGGGCAAGATGGCCAAAGGACAGGACAGAGAACCTCGTGACATGGCTATTTTGGAGCCAGACCAGCTATCCGTGCCAAACGCGGTTAACGCGGTTGACATGGCAGGAAAGGGTTAAAAATAATGCGAAAAGATAGCTGCCACCAGTCCTGTCCATGACACATCTGCACAGTTCATAAAAAGTCCAGCGAGAGTATCTAGGGCCTTTGGAAATTACTATAGACCCAAGTGTGCTGTATGGTAAGATATATTGCACACTTGTTACATGTTGCACAAAAGTTGCAACATGAGGAAAGGACTAAGGGAAACAAAGTCTCCTAGTACTGACTGTCTTAAGGGCATGTCAGTTTCCCCATAAGAAGTGAGCGAAAGCCCAGAGGAGTACAGTTGAAGGCTGTGCTTCTCTGGCAAAGTCAGTTAAGGGTGTCTAACAGCAGCCAAAAAGTTTGGGGGTTGACACATGGAGGGAAAATTGCATTCAACTATGAAATGTTTCCTAACATGGCCCAAATTAAATATCAGATCTTTAAATGACTGCAAATATAAAGAGAAAAGCAACGCTGTAAGAGGGACAGTCCCACTGTTGAAGAGTCTCTTTGTCTGTGCCCCTATCTAAGAACTCCACATTTCTCTTTTGAGGCCTGCAGATTTGCAAAGATGTGCCCTTTAAAGATCTGTTGGCCGGGATAACAAACACTTCATATAGAATAACACACCATTACTATTCAAATAGTTTACACAATATATCTGGATGGTGCGAGGGATGACGAGTGTCTGCCCCACTGCATTCTGGGATAATTTCTCCTCGGTTCAAATTAAAGTGTTTTGGTCTCAAAGAAAAGTCTGTGGCGTTTTATACTCTTCAGTTCAGGGATCCCTTGGCTGTGTCTTCTCTCTTCTCCATTGTTTACTCTCCACTTTTGGCTCCTCGGTCAGCCGGTCAGTTTCTCATTCTTGTCTCTTTGGGGAACTGTTCGCCTGGTTCCTACGTGCGCTTGCAGGAGCGGGTGGTGTAACAGCATCTTACACTAGCAGGCTGGCCACCAAATCTCACTATAGACTGTATTGGTTCTCCTTGCAACCAAGCCGCTTTAGTGTCCTGTCTCTAGCCCGCAACATCTCACTCTCATCTACATCCGCAACGAGTCAAAACAGTCTTATGCCTATGGTGACTTTGTGTTCCTCTGCTCGACTTTCTCCTTACCAACTCCTTGAAGCTCTGCTCGCATCGCCACCCAATCTTGTGTGACATCTACTTGACGCAGCGTGTGATCGCCATCTTTACTTGATTGCAGGCTGTACCATGCAAAGTCCGCATCCTGGACTTCAGGTGGGTGTATCAAGCGGAGCTGAAACACTCAGGATGCCGGTAAGTATAAAAGTAACATGATTTATTAGGTTACAGTGCTCAGTATAGCAGTTAGGGAGGATGGTATGGATGGTACATCTGTATGGTTCAAGCTTCTACCCTGAAGTCCCGAGCACCGGCCCTCCATGGAATCTGGGCATCCCCAGATTCTACATTGCAGGCATCTTATAACATTATAGATATGCAGTAGGATACTACACGGGCCTTCTCTACGTCAGACCTTCTCTCGCTTAACAGCTTCTTCCACAGCTTTTCTTCCAACACCTATCTTAATGCAGTCCCCTGTCTCTGCTCCAACACCTCTCTGGAAAACACTCCTCCTCAAGTCTCCGTCCACCCCAACCCCCTTTATTTGACTCTCCTCAACAGACTAATCCTCTTCTCCTCCACTATTGCTTCCAACCTCCTCCTTAACACACTTCCTTCTTCCACTGGATGTCACCTCCAACCTCTTTATAATGTTCCCTGACATCTCTGCAACTGTCAATCTTCACTGTTCTGCTTCCTCCTTTGTTTCCTCCTTTAGCACTCACTCCAAATTCTCACTTATGTTGGTTCTCCGCACAGCATCCTTACTCTCCAGCACCTCTACATCCTACCACCTTCAGTCCCCTCTTCTGATCTCTGGTAGCCTCTTGCGTACTTCCTTCTTCTCCAGCTCCTTGTGCTCTTGCATCCTCCAATGCTCCATCTCCAAACTCACTCTGCAGCTCCTACACTTCCTCTCACTAGTGTACTGCCTCTCGCTGCTGTACTGCAAGCTGACTCTTATACGGCTTGGCTGGAATCCTTGCAGCCTGATAGGTTGGAGTGATCACGTGATGAGCTTGGACATGCTCAGTTGTGCTCTGCTCACGTGTAGGAAGTCTTTAAAAGGGTAGTCACCATCTTGGATTGCAGTCCAGATCACCCTTTTCCACTTAATAGGTAGCAACTGCTGCTCTCACTCCTGGGACGCGTATGAGCTCAATATGGCTGACTCCTTTAGGATCCAGGTGAGTGTGTATGCTAAGCCTACTGCCCCTCTGAGTATTAACTTAGGAAAACACATGGTTTCCACAGGAAGGTCCTCTGGGAGGGTTGTAAAGTACTCCATTTGAGTACCCCGATAAGACTGAAATGTATACTTGTTTGGAGTACTCCGGTTTTCCTCACCCCAAGTCAATAAACACATACGTCTGGCTCAGTGCATGTTTTCTGTCTGTATGAAAGAGGAATTTTGGTAATCATAGTTCTCTTACATATGATTTGCCCACTAGATCTGCACGACTTAGAATTTGGACATCCCGTCCAACATTCCCTCTGGCTTTAGAGACCTGGCCTTGGTTCTATGTCAAGACCGGAGGTGAGCATTATGCTTCAACTTCTTTATTTCTTACTCATCAGCAGTTTTAAAATCTTCATACTTTTACATATATGTATTATAGTCTGTGTTAGTCCTTCACTCCTGTAGTTCCTTCCTGTCTATGGACGTATCCTCTGACTTCCTGTCTAGATCCCTTCCTCTTATTTTTCTGCTCTTCAGACAGATAAGTCACTCTTTCCTGCAGAGCATTCTTTGGTATTGTTAACATTACTGTATTTGTAATCTATATACATAATATTGATATGATATGATATCGTTTATTTAGAGAGGGAGAAGGGAGAAAGGGAGAGGAGGAGAGAGAGTAAAAACAGAGAAAAAGAGTGGAGAAGCAGGAGGGGAGGGCGAATACAGTTCCAGAAGTCAATAAAAACACATAATGTTGCAAGAGAACAGCAAATGCAGGCCTGTATTCAAGATGCAGATGGGCACAGCATGATTCAGGGCCACCCTGAGCATGAGATGCATAAGAAATACAGCATAAGAATTGAGATGGGTGAAGCACCATGAGTCAATGAATCCATGAAAGTCAAATCCAAGCATTGGCAACAAGACGGTGATGGTAACCATAATGTATCAAGACAGACTCTTGCTGTGGTTAGATGTAGGGGGGTAGAAAAGGTGGGGGGGGGTGTGGGGGCTCACCGACAACACAGGCACCCGGGGGAGGTTGGCACACGGAGAACACAGGCACCCAGAGGGTGTTGCGGGGGGCACACGGATGACACAGGCACTCAGGAGGGGGACTGTATTGTTACTGTTAACATGGGGATGTTGGTGATTATAAGCGCGATGCAGAGAAACAGTTACATTTCATAGAATGGAACTCGTTTCGGCTCTAGGGAGCGTTTGCAAGAAAACACAGCACAGCGTTACCAGGAGAATGTGAACAGGACCCATGCTCATCCCAGAGCACTCTGAGCAGCCTGTTCCACTTCTCCAACGGTTCAGATCTCCCAGCGCTCTGATGTGGATTTTAGTATCCCAGAGGTGAGCGGCGACGTCTCCGTGCATGCACAGTGAGCTTTAGCCGCACACCTTCGGACAGAGAGACGCGCCGGCACTGGCACAACAGAGCTGACTCGCCGCCTGCTCACCTGGAGACTCCTGCAGTGCACACAAGCTCACCACCATTATTTGACATGAAAGCAACCCACTACATTCCTGCACTTCGGGTAGAAGTGACTGCACGCTTTAAATACAATTTTTGGAAGCCTCCAATACAGGAGGTGAAAAAAAAGGCCTGCCAGGGAGAGCTAAGGTCGGATCTGAATCTCTCAGCCACAAGTGAAACAAACAAACTAAAAAAGAAACAAGAAAAGAAATAGAATATATCAACAATTGAAATAAATATTTGAGCCCATTGAAGTGAGACCGGGCGTGTGACTCAGCCTGCCAGTTCAGGTGTTGGAACCAGACAGCACAGCTTTGCATCCCACTCCAGCTGTGAAAAACAGCTTTTAGGTCTGGAAGATGTAAGAATACTCCTGGAGTGAAGACAGCCAAGATGGTGCAGAACAGGAGAGCAACCTGACGCTCAGTTTCAAGAAGGTGCTGGGATACTCTCTTATGCAGGCAGTGTCTCAAGTGGTTGAACCCCACCAGGAGAGATTAGACATTCTGAAAACCCTTTTAGGGAATACTAACAAGCCTATCCAGCATGACAAAGTAATGAATACGCTCACAATAGTCACCCAGAGACACAGGTACAAACAGGGGAGTAAGCAGACCCAGAAGATAAAGCCCTCTTGCACTCCCCTTGGTAAAGACGACGGGGCGTACAAAAGGCCCCAGAGGATGCTGACGCGTTTAGAAAGCTGAAAGATGCCTTACTTAGGAATTCAGAGGGGCGAAGCCTTCTACCAACTTGCCCACGGGACAATAATATGGGCGATATGGACTTGACAACAGACACAGATGACTCGTCAGTTGACGACAAGCCTGTCTCAAAGACTGGGCAGGGACCCAGTCAGGTTAAGAAGAGCGCAATGAGCGTCCCGGGAGGATAGCTCAGCGGCAACGTGTTCGCCTTGGAAGCAAGACGACACGAAGCAACACAGGTTCGATCCCCGGATCCGCTCTTAGAAACGTCTGCGTGACTAAGACAAAAAAAAACAATTACACAACCAAAAAACAAAAACAATTCCTGTAACAGTGCCTTGATGACCGCGGGCTGTGTGAGCGCTTTAAAAATGCAAATAAATAAATAATAAATAAATAATAAATAAAAATGAATGAGAAGCATATCGAGGACCCAGAAAGGTATCCGATATGTTTGACCCCAAAACTATCAGGCACCCAAAGTCTACAGACCATCAGCCCTCACCCAGAGTGGCCTTACATATGGCGCAGAGGCTGTGTAAGCCACTGGAGAAAGAGACACGACTCTGTATGTGATCGGAATGCCCGAGGCCAGAGCTGTCAGGGAAAGTGACTGAGACCACTGAACTTGATTCACGCATGATCACATCTATCACCAAGACGTCAAAAGATCTGCGTTGGGGAATGGACAGGTCGTGGAAGAGCTGTCAGGAGAAGGTCCTGGATTGGGCAGGTACAGTCGCCAAGATTGAGGACCTGGCTGAAAGGGCCAGAGATAAGTGCGAGCCAAGAGATCAGACGTGCTATCTAACTGGGCGCAGAGGGCAGTTTGTCTATAGTGAACGCAAATTTTGCACTTCCCTTCAAGATACAGAGAAGCCTACTGCTCAAGATTGACACAAACCTGAGGGACATTGCATCCTATGAAGCAGGAGAAGCAGCCCAGGGTCTCCTGTTCAGCATTTGCCAAGGAAAGTGGAAAATTCATCGGCAAGTTTACAGCACTGGAGAAAGCCCAGTCATCCATTAAAAATATCTGAATAGAGTTTTTGTAGGGAGCGGTCATTACAGGGGTCTCCGGGCTGCTCGCCAATCCTCCGACAGAAGGTCTCCGGGCATCAGAGAATAGTACTGGGAGTCTCAACAACAGGATTCATTCTTCCCAGCTCAGGGAAGGAATGCACAAGGTCGTAGAGGGAGAAGCTACAGCAGATTTCAAGGAGCAAAATCAGATGAGGCTTCCCTGCAGTATTTACCCTCCGGTAGGGGGAAGGACCGCAGCACATATTTGCATGTGGAGCGATGCTTGGATATTAGACAGTAGCCGGCCTCTGGGTAGATTTTGTAGCGGTACACTCCCAAGTGCAGTCCCCACCCTCCTCTGCATCCGCACTTTCACGAAAGAGTTACAACTGCTGGAAAGTGAGCAGAGCAAATTAGTATGCACCCCCTCTGGTCCACAGGAAGGACATGGTCAGACCTGTGATAAATTTGAAGGAACTCAATTGGGTGGATTGTGTACAGACATTTCAAGATGGAGACCATTCACCTCCTTGGAGATATTCTCAAGCAAGACGATTTGCTTACTCGCCTAGTCCTGAAAGACTCGTATCTTACAATTCCGCTAGCGCAGGAGCACAGGCTGTGGGTCAGTTTCAGTTGGGGAGAACAGATTTGGCAATTAAAGACTCTGTCATTCTGTCTCTCCTTGGTGTCATGGGTTTTTACCAAATTGATGAGGCCGGTTACAGCGGCAATCAGGGAGAGAGGTATCAGAACTATAGTATACCTAGACAATATCTTTATACTGGTAGGAGGCAGTGATGAGCTAGATGAACTGGCTCAATGGATGAGGGACCTCTTAAAATCCCACGCATTCCAGATCAATCTAGAGAATTCAAACTTGAAGCCCAGCAGAAGACTGGACTTCCAAGGTTTTATCGTAGATACCAGAAAAGCGACTAATAAAAACATTTCAATATAAATGCCTCAAGAGGACGGTCATATCTCTCAGAACATTAGCGAGGGTCGTAGGATTGCTATCTTCCTCCATTCAGGTCATATTCCCAGGGCCGCTACATTACAGAGGCCTGCAGAGACTGAAGATAAGACACCTTCACCAGGGTCTGAGATACCACCAGAGGATTCCCTTAGATCAGGAGGGGAGGACGCAGCTGAGTGGTGACTCCGCAAATTGGAAGCTTCGAACGGTCACACGATATTCGGAGACGTGCAGAGCTAGTCATCGAATCGGATACCAGCAGAGTGCATGAAGTACAGAGTATCAGTTACAGCCGAGTACTTGCCAGGCTCACTGAACACGGTAGCGGACTGGTACAGTATCTGACGAATGCCAGCGACTGGAAGCTGGACAGGGAGGTATTGCTAGTGTTGAGGAACATCTGTGGTCAGATGGACATCAATCTATTTGCTTTCAGACTGAACACTCAGACGTCCAGATTCTTCAGCTGGAGGTTAGCTCCAGAAGCTATGGGTTCAAATGCATTCCTGCACAGCTGGCAAGGGAATCTCCACGAGGATGTCTACCTCATCCAATCGCCAGATCACACAGACCCACCGGTGGCGGACACACCCGTGTATAACTAAATACAGTATAATGAGCTGCTCCTAAAGGTTGCAGAGCATTATAAAATCGATACACAAGAGACACAAGTGGATACAGAATTTGTTGAGGACATACTAGGGGATAAGAACTCAGCTATCCAATTTATCACCCTACATCAATCAGTACAGAGGCGCATCCAACCCTCTCTAATTACTCCTAATTTAACACAGGCAGGCAACACGCACATGTTTTCCCCCGTTCATAATGCTGAGCTGGGTGTTGGTGAAGATCCGCAGAGAGAAACGGAAGTGGTGATATTGGCCACCGCCTAGAAGTCACAAGCGTGGTTTCAAGTTCTGGTGGAACTTTCCTCTGATTTTTCCTTCAGCGCTCCCTCAGAGAGGGGACCTGCTCACAGACCCAACAAGGGAGTTCACCCTCTGAGAGTGACGGAAGCTCTTACCCTATTGTCCTGAAGGGTGTCGGGGAAACGATGGAGCCTGCCGGGCCTTTCGAGACAAGCTGCCCGGCTTATCAGAGTCATGGGCGCCCTCCACCCTATGAGCTATAACGCTGCGTGGTGTCAAAGACCAAGTCTTCATCCTGTTTCTGCACCTACAGTGCAGGTACTCAATTTCCTGGCTTCTCTAGTGGCAGTACACAGGTCGGCTATATCAGCCGGGCATAGTCTCAAGACGGGAAGCCGGTGGCCGAACACCCAGCCATGGTATGTCTCATCACGGGTGTGAAATTTCGCATTAAGAACCTTCCTATACAGTTTTATGGGACTTCGACATGGTTCTCCATTTCATCATCAGAAGTCCATCAAACAAATATCTCAAACAAATATCTGTCCTTGATGCAGTTATCTGGGGAACCAGCAATGTTGCTATGTTTGGTCTCCTGTAAGAAAGTCTCAGATGCCACAGCCTTGGAAATAGGCAGGAAGGTCTTTGGGCCGGAGGGAGTGACCCTTACCGTAATGAGATGGACAAAATCTAGTTGCTCTGTGATCTTGTATCCTTACTTGCCTGGGCAGCTGCAACTTGGCGTAGCTTCATGAATTAAGGATTACGAGATCAGAACGGCCGAGACGAGACCAGCAGGCGAGTCGAAACTCTTGGTAGTGCATAGGAAACCCTTGCCAGGTGGGTGCGTGAGATCATGACACAGGCAGGTGTGGATATGTCTGTTTGGCACGCACTCTGTCTTGAGCGCTATGGCTTCCAAAGCCTTTACGGTGGGGTCCAGATTGCAAGATATTCTGGGGGCAGCAGATTGGTCTAATGTGGTTCACATCTTTGAACAAGCATAATGCTTAACTCCGGACTTGACACAGAATGAAGATTATCCAGGCTTACAACTCATGGAGCCTTGATTCTATTAAAGACACAGAGGCGAGCATTTAGTGGATACAGACTTTGTTGAGGACATACTAGGGGATAAGAAGTCGGCTATCCAATTTATCCCCATACTTCAATCAATACAGCGCCGCATCCAACCCTCTCTAATTACTCCTATTTTAACACAGACAGGCAACACGCGCATTCAGAAAGTATTCTGGCCCGCACCCTCAGACCCCCCTTACATCAGGGGACAGGTAAAACCTGACTCCTTAGTGGTGACAACTACTAGAAATAGAGCAAAATCACCTTTGGCTTCTTCCGAAGCCCCTACTGATAAGAAGAGTAAGAAGATGTACACTTTTGGATGAAAAGTAGCCTCTTCTGCAGCCTACCAGACTAGAATTGCTAATAACACAACTTTATTAGCTAGTTACAGCTGTTACAAGTGGGATGACCTGGCAGAACAAATAGCATCGGTTCCAGAGCCCCTTAACACACAACTGTTGCTCTCCATTGCAGAGGGTAAACAAATAGCAAATTGCATCCTCGAGAACAACTTTGATGCAGCAGGCAATGCAGTAAGAATAATAGCAGAGGGCACGTTGATCAAACGCCATGCGTGGCTACGCCAGCCTGGCTTCAAGCTTGAGACTCAGGCTACCCTCCTCAATATGCCCATAGAGCCCAACATGCTGTTTGGCAAAGCGGTGGAAGATGCTTTAAATAGCGCAAAAGAAGAATACAACACCCTAAAATCATTGGGGGAGCTCACCAATAAACCCTCAGAACAAAGAGGAGGCTATAATTTTCGCTATTTTAGAGGGCAAATCTCTCAACGAACTTCAGGTTACAACCAAGGTCAAAGCTCGTTCTGGGGTTCATCTCAGGGACAGTCCTATTATGTTATGTTAATGAATTTTATAAAGCGCAAGAATGCCAAAGCATTTTGGCGCTAGAAGGAAATCGGAGGTAAGGGGATTATTTTAGCATAAAAGGGAAAAAGAAAACTTAGACCAGATACGTTTTTATCAGGCAACGAAAAGTAACCAAATTCTCTGTGGCCCTCAAGGAAACAGATGGGGAGTTCCACAACTTCGCTGCTGCCACAGAGAAAGCGCGACCACCCACTCGTTCACGCTGATAGCAAGGAACCACCAGCAGACAAGCGCCATTAGATCGCAATTCGCGTGCGGGCACATAAGGACAGAACTTCTCCTGGAGATACTCCGCACCGGAGCCATAAAAAGCCTGATGCACTATCACCATAGATTTTAATCGGACCCGCTGAAGCACCGGGAGCCGATGGGGGGACACCACCAAGATCTCAGTCTTGTTCCCATTCAACTTCAGCCAATTTCTGCCCATCCACTTACTCATGGCCAACAGGCAACTCCTAAACTGAGATGCAAGGCCCGGCTGGGAAGAATCCAGCCGGACGATGATTTGCATATCATCAGCATAGGAGTAACACCTGAAGCTGAAAGAGCGGATGAGCAGAACAAGAGGCTGAATATAGATGTTGAAAAGAGCAGGGGACAAGGCCGATCCCTGATGCACCCCCCCACAATAAGACAGACGGCAGAGAAAAAAGAGGCAAGTGTCAATGTTTGACTGCAGTTGGCCAAGAAAAAAGGGAACGAGGCCAGAACCTAACCTGACAAACCGGACGCTGCCAAGCGATCCAGTAGTAGCAGATGGTGAACTGTATCGAATGCCGCCGATAAGTCTAACAAAATGAGGGCTCCTATACCCCCTTTATTGGCCAACAGACAAAGATCAATGTGCACAGAGACCAAGACACTTTCAGTGCCTCGGCCTGGACGAAACGCCGACTGAAATGAACTCAGAAAGGAAGATTGTCCCAGGAAAGAAGTAAGCAGCAGAGAAACAAGATATTCCAGCAGTTTCATAAAACACGGTAGCAAAGAGAGAGGTTGAAAATTAGCCGGAATAGACAGCTCAACGGGGGTTTCAAAGAGGCCAAAGAAGGTCTTGCAGTAGGGGTAGGTCCTCCTCCAGAGGCGGCTCAACACCCCCAAGAAATGACCACCCGCTACAAGTTCCCTCCCATGCTACTCCAGTAGGAGGTCACATTTCATACTTTACCCATGTATGGGAGGGAATCACCTTGGACAAGTGGCAGGCGGTTATTAGATAGAACTGATACATCAACCAACCACCCACCCACCCACCCTCCAAGACAAAGGAACACCTCCCAGGAAGAACAATGTATCCTGTTGAAAAAGGTGACAGCGCTGCTCTTAAAGGACGCTGCAGAAATCGACCCGGCGAACTAGGTAAAATAGGACATTTATTCAATGTACTTTTGTGTGCCAAAAAAAGACCTCACGATGTGCCCTATTTTAAACCTGCGCCCTGCAAACACACAGGTCAAGCCACAGAAATTCTGAATGACAACGCTACAAGAAGTAATCCCACTGCTAAAGCAGAGGGATTACATGCCAAGCTTGTGTATGAAAGATGCATACTTTCATATTCAATGTTCCCAGCGCACAGAAGATTCTTGCGTTTCAAAATAGTAAACCGGCACTACCAATTCAAGGTGCTACCCTTCAGCATAGCCTCCGCTCCAAGGGTATTCACCATATTACTGGCAGCGGTGGTGACCGCGCATCTACGCAGGGAGTCAATCCCGGTGTAACCTTACCTAGACGGCTGGCTGATCATAGAGGATAGCCCCCAAATTTGCAAGCAAAAAAACCCAAAGAACAATCAATTTTACTTTTTCAATTGGGTTTCTCAATCAACGAGAAAAAGTCAAGCCTTGTAGCAAACAAGACCAAACAGTTCCTAGGAGCTGTCAAAAAAACAGAACAGGGTCTAATCTTTCCATCGAACGAAAGCGTACAAAACCTACTGCTGCAAATACCTCAGTATCTAGCCGGTCACCAGATAGCCGTACGCAAAGCAATGCACCTGCTCCGGATGATGGGGTCATGCATTTACCTGGTCCCACACGCACGATTGCGCATGCGCCCAATGCAGGAGTGATGCGAAACAGTGGTCTCAGGTAAGCGGTCAGTGGGACTATCTAGTGGTCGTTTTGCCAACCCTAGTACAAGCTCTACGCTGGGGGACAAAGGAGAACCTGTTAAAGGGGAAACCCTTTCACGACCCAGCGGTGCAGGCGGTTGTCAAAACGGACGCATCACTCACTGGGTGTGGGGGGCCCATTACCTTCATCTCACATCACATGGTCTGTGGACTCAGATCACAGCCCAAAATCACATCAACCTTTTTTTTTTTTTTTTTAAATTTCTTTATTGGTTTTAAACAACAACAAGACAACAAAAACAAAACATACAATCTGGCATGACACAGCATCACTGGCGCGTTAGGATGTTCCTCGGAGCATGCCATACTTCCGCAGCGACCGTACCCTTCATGTCCATCACCTTTGTTGGGTCTACCGCTGAGTTCTTTACAGAGGTGTCTCGCCACGGCGCTCGTGCCGGGTAACCTCATTCTTGCTCGTTATTCTGCCGTCCCCATGGGGTCCTCATTATCTCCTTCTTCTCTCATGTCGAATAAGTCCTGCATCAAGGAGTTCCATGCGGCTAACTTGTGTACTGTTTCCCCTTCCCCTCTTTTCACCGCTCTTACCCACACCACAGTCTCTGTCTGCGCCCACTTTCGGAGATCTGACCACCATGCATCTATGTTCGGGCCCTCCTTTGACTTCCATGACATTGCTATTCTTCTTTTAGCCAAGATGCATATTAGGTCCTTCATTTTTGCTTGGTGCGATTCGTGTCTGCTTCCTCTCGGGAAGAGGCCTAGTAGGTATCTCTCTGGATGCTCTGCTTGTAGTTGAAGTCCGCCTTGTGCTATCTTGGTTCTGATTCTGTCCCAGAAAGTCTGTATCACTGGGCATGTCCAGAACATGTGGAGCACGTCGGCGTCCTCAGCCAGGCAGCGTGGGCACCTGTTTTGGTTCTCCGTCCGCATCTTGTGCATCCTCTTGGGGGTGAGGTATGCTTGGTGTGTGATATATAGCTGTGCCTGCCTGAACCGTGCATTCCTTGAGACCTTTTTTGGGTATCTTAGCACCCTAGCCCATTCTTGATCACTAAATGGCCTCTGGAGTTCCTCCTCCCAACGTCGCCTCGTATTTGATCCTTGCGGGTCTGCTGTTTTTAGCAATTGTTCATATAACCTGGAGGTTGTGTGGGTTCCCTCTGAAATGTCGTACCATATGTCTAGCTCTGTCATCTCCTCCTCCTCCGGGTCTATCCATCTTTTTTTGATATTTCGTATTATGCAATTATAAAGGATGAATTGGCCTTCGTGTATCTCGTGGTCATCTACTATTTCTCGAAAGTCTGCCCACCTCTCTCCTCTCCTCAGGTCTCCAATTTGTACTACACCTTTGGCCCCCCAGTGCACTCGGTACATCACCAGCATGTTCGTGTTCCCCCCTAGGAGGCCCGCCAAAGGGATCTGTGTCGAGCACGGGTCCTTCATACCCTGGAGTTTCCATGCCCTTTTCCATAGCCCCACTGCGATCTTAAGCATCTTCGGCAGGGTCCTG